>NW_022196896.1:93713987-93729025 GCF_008632895.1 Mastomys coucha | reverse complement strand
AAAAAAGAAGTCACTTGAGAGACATTGTACGAGGAAAGGGGATTGCCTCTTAGACCACATGTGCCTGATTTGGGAGGCATCTGCCATGTACAATGTTTCCAGCAATGATCCTTATGATACATGGTCATCAGCAGTATTCAGATAGTAGTGTTCCCCAATACCCTTCTTGAGTACTTCTTGAGGAACCTTGAGTACCTCTTAGGTGAGATGTATCACTATAAACAGTTTCTTCCAATACCTTAAAAGTCGGGTTTCTGAAAATGTACAGAAATTCTCACTGCTGAATATTTATGAATACTCCAGCAAGATCTGGATTTCAGCTCAGTCTAGCAGGATAGGTAAGGAAGTTGTATTCTGGCTATACATTTGCACCCAGTCTTAATAATAATGACTGTCATACATCATGCTATGTAATATTTATGTTTGTAATAATATTGCCTCTTAAATTTATGTTCCTGTGCTGGCTAGTTTGTGTCAACTTGACACAAGCTAGACTTATCTGAAAAGAGGGAACCTCAATTGAGAAAATATTTCCATGAGATCTGGCCATAAGGCACTTTATTAATCAGTGATTAATGTGGGATAGATCAGCCTATTGTAGGTGGTAATATCCTTGGGCTGGTGGTCCTAGGTTCTATTAAAAAAAGCAGAATGAGGAAGCCATAATGAGCAAGCCAGTCAGGACTCCTCTGTGGCTTCTGGATCAGCTCCTTCCCCTGTATTTCCTGCTTGAGTTCCTGTCATGACTTCCTTCAGTGATGGCCTAAGATGTGGAAGTATATGACAAATACCCACCCCTCTTCTTGCTTTGGTCATGGTGTTTCATTACAACAATAGTAACCCTGAGACTATTTTACTTTAGTATTAATGAATTAAGATAAGATATTATAACTTCTGTTATAGTTATCAATTCCTTATGCTAAGCTTTCTACCACCAGACACTTGTACAACACTATATTTGAACTTACCGTAACATCTATGATTACCCACACCAGATTTTTAAAATTTGCTCATTTATCAATTATGTTTCTGTAATTACATCTTCCTTTTATACATTTAGTCATTGAATCATCTTAACTCACTATTTTCCTTATGCCCACAACTGTGAAAATCCTTCCCAGTGTGTAAATGTATTAAAGGGCATGTTCAGGTGTCAATGAATAGACATCACTGGGACTTGCACAATCAGAAATGAAAACAGGAAAAAATCTGTTAAATTGAACATAACTGGACAAGATAAAGTTCTAAATATGTAAAATTTTATGATATTTCAAGAAAAATATCCCAAGAGTGTTGGTTTATAGTTCAGATTTTGACTTACCAAAAACTACAGTTTCTGCTTGCTGAACAATTTCAGAATGGGCATCTATCATTTTTGCATGTCAGAAACCCTTGAGAGCTATTATCTCTGTAAAAACGCCAATTTCCATTTCTTTGTTAAAAACTTTGCCACCATCTCAATCAACAGATAGGAGATATGTTGTGATTAGCTATATACAGGAGTTCTCCTGTATATACCCAGCATCCAAACCGTGTGTCTATTTTGGCCTAGGCTATATTTTACTCGTTTTAGCATCTTCAGCTCAAAGCCCAAAGGGACTAAGGTTAGCATGGTAGATATAAGCAATCTTTGAGATAAGGAGAAGCAAACTGTAATGCATGCCCAAAGGCAGAATGCCAAGCCCCAACAGGCATATTTTAACAACAGGGTAGGACTAAAATTGACAAAGAGGCTATTTGGCTTGCATCGGCCATTATTTTTTTACACATATTCTAGGGAGTAATTAAATTCTGAACAGGATTAGAGTTCTTTTTCATATCAGCGATAAAGAGGCTAGGGAAAATACCCTATCATATCATCTGCTTCTAAGTGAGGAGATAAAAGTAAATTGTAAAATGAGAGTCTCACCTGGGACTCCTGCTGAAGTAAGTCCCCTGAATGAAGATCAGGAAATCATCTCTGACTAAGGGGACAAACTGGATTCCACTCAGGGAATTGGCCTTAGGAAACAGTGGTAAGGAAAGTAAATTAGCATTTTAAAAATCCCCTTTGAGTCAGAGTACAGAAAGTTACCAGAGAATGATTAATTTTTCTGCTATACAATTAATGTGAGTCTGTGAGCCTTTCCAGATAAAGGAAGGTAACACACTGAGATTCTCAAATGTGCACACAAACACTAGCCAACCTCATATTGTCTCACATGACAGTTGTCTTTCTACCCTTCTTTCATCTCTAACCACTCCCTAACTCACGACTGTCTTAAAATATTAAATTCTTTCTATCTCCATCAAATCACTGTAATAGTCATTTTTTTATACATTTCCCTTCATCTGTAAAGATGGCACCACATCCAGAAATAAAGTTTGAGTTCTGGCTTCAAATAAGCACTCATTCAAATTCTAATTAAATTACTTTGTTGAAACCTATTTGAAACAATTAGTTATTGGAGCCAGTACTAATCAGAGATTACGTACACTGAATGTTCATGCAGCCCAGAATTCTGAATAGATTGTGCAAATTACAAGATAACTGCTTAAAAGATATTAAAGAATATTTTCTGCCTAAAAATGTCATTTATAGAAAATGCTACTTCAAATGTCTTCAGAGAAGAGGGAGAGGGAATGTAGGATGTATCTTGAAAGAAGTTTGGATAAGAAGGGTGACTACTGACAGTACATGACTAATACAGATGTAAAGGCTCACAGCCATCCATTGAATTGAGTACAGGGTCCCCAATGAAGGAGTTAGAGAAAGGACCAAAGGAGCTGAAGGGTTTGCAGCCCCTTAGGACGAACAACAATATGAACTAACGAGTACCCTCAGAGCTCCCAGAGTCTCAACCACCAACCAAGGACTATACATGGTGGGACTGATTGTTCTGACAGCATGTGAATAGTAGAGGATTGCAAAGTCGATCGTCAATGGGAAGACAGGCTCTTGGCCCTGTGAAGGTTCTGTGCCCCAGTGTAGGGGAATGCCAGGGCCAATAAGTGGGAGAGGGTGGGTTGGCAAGCATGGGGAGTGGGGAGGCAACAGGGGTTTGTTCTTGTTTTTGTTTGTTTGTTTGTTTGTTTTTTGGAGAGGAAACTGGGAAAGGAGAAATCATATGACATGTAAATAAAGAAAATATCTAATAAAAATAAGAAGGGTGACTAACATGCATATGAGAAAATAAAAACTGCACAGCATACAGAAAGCAAGAATGTGACCTCAGTTCTTGCAAGAGGAAGTCTCTGGAGCAGGGAAGGGTCCCCATCCCAATTGAAGCATGCCATCCTGTATTTGTATTACCTAAATTCTGCATGTGATGACATGTAGAACTTGTGACTCCAAGATTGTGATTATAGAAATTAACCACTGTTTCAATGTTATTTTGCTGATGAACATGAAAAGCCCACGTCCCTCCTTTGTTCTTTGGACTTTCCATGACTTGCATCAAGTCCAAAGACTTTTCTCTTTGCCTATCAGTTAATAGCGGCCAGAATGACTATCTGTATAGTAAATGAATGAGAAGGAATTTTCTTAATAGGAATTTAAGCATGCAGTCTTCATGGCAAGGATGTGTTTTTGAGCTGCATTGTTGAAGGAATAAAGGAGCACAGATTAAAAAACTGGGAGTCCACGTGAAGAAGATGCCAACCACAGGACATTTGCCCAGCTGTTATGATATAATTAGTCCTTACATCAAAATTTTATGGCCTTATTTTCTAATGAGCTCTTTTCTAAATCTAACCTGCTCATTAGTAGAGTAGGCCTGCATCACTAACAGTCACAGTGCTTAATAACTACACAGAGAAAAACTCCCCTGTATTGTCCCAATTTATAGTGATTGCTTTCTTTATCTCCTACTAGACAATTTCCTAGAACATGGTAAATTTCTGAAATTATCCAGAAGGTTGTGCATCTAATTGGGATACAATCTGGGTCACTTATGGCCTTCAATGATATTCATATAACCATCCGTTATTATAGCATGGAATTTCACTGTGTAGTTTTCCTGTTGTGTTGGCTACATCTTTATTCACATAACTAACACATCTAAAAGCTAGTGGGTGTTTTATTCATTCTCTTTATTGACACAGTGATAGAAAGGAAAGAAGGAAGACAGAGGGAAAGAATGAATTCTTTATGTGAACACATATTTCATATTTCTTAGGGTAATTTTTTTATTAACTGTCAAGTGGTTACATACACTGCTGCTTGAAGCAAGTGTAATAATACACTATGTCCCACATCTGTTAGAAGTTATGAGTACACAATACAGTTTACTCACTTGCTTACTTATATATTTTGGGATTTATATACCTCATTTCTATGAATGATTCTTAATTATAGAAATTCCTAGACATCCTGGTTATTGTTCTGTTCTAAACTTTTGTAAACTTATATCTCTAATTGAAATATTTACCTGCAATATAAACTGATAAACAGAAAAAAGAAAATGTACCAATGATGATTCCAAAACTCACAATGAATGTGTCATTAGAATACTTTACATCATAAACTTTCAAATTTTATGATACCTTCAAAACGGAAGCAATTGTTATCCACTTGGAGAAGCACGTGCCTCTATTAGCACACGTTCAGAGTGAATTCTCCTCTTTCCAACAAAAGCATTTTGATAAAAAGTGAGCATGCCCAGACGCATTTATAGCCATCTTTTGGGCAATTGACTCATGACTTTGAGCTAACCATACCCCCAAAATATATTTGTCAGCTTTCTTTCTTAACCTATGGCTCTACACTTGTCATTTTCTCAAATATACCTCTTAACTGAGCATGCTTAGGAAAGTGTCCATCTGTAAAGTGTTTTTCTTTTTGAATACCTCCCGAGGTGTTTACAATGAGAAAGGTCCCCATAGACTCCTATATTTGAATGCTTTGTCAACAGTTGGTAAAACTGTTTGGAAAGGATTAGGAGGTGTGTCCTCTTTAGAGGAGGTGTGGTACTGGTGGGTGGCCTTTGGGACTTCAATACTCACATAATTTTCAGTTAGCTCTCTTTCTCTCTGCTTCTTACTGATAGATCAGATAGATGCAAGTTCTCAGCTACTGCTTAGACAACATGCCTGCCTGATTGCCTGAGTGCTGCCATGCTTTCTACCATGATGTTCACGGACTCTAACCTTCTGAAACTTTAAGCAAACCCCTAATAAGCTCTTTCTTTTGATAAGTTTTCTTGGTCATCGTATCTCTTCACAGCAATGGAAAACTATCCAAGATCTGTCTCAAATCAAATACTTCTTGTATGTGAGGAAACTGCTGCATTGGAAATAGTGTACCCGCTCTCCCAATTGGTTTTAGGTGATAAATTGTTCCTCCCTTTTGTTTCTTGGTCTGCCTTGTGGTGCCTCTGTACTCACCAAGATGGGAATCCACAGTGCTGAATTAAGAGTGAGTTGAGAAACACTGATACCCACAAAACAGCTATTTCTACTAATCAGTTAGCTCTTACCATGTTCACCCGTCATTGGTTGATTGCTGATTTCATTCCTTTAGGCTTCAGAACTTCAAGAGGAATGCTGACTCAAAAGCTGGACTTCCCAAGGCTCAATATTGAGAAAATACGCTGAGTCAGTAATTAGTAAACAGATTATGTAAATAGAATTCCTGAATAAAGTGCTGACATGTAAGTATCAAAGCTTACCTAGCCTGGGGCTCTCCAATTAATTGCAGCATACTGAAAGGTAGACTGCTAAATCATTTGTTTTCAGGGAGGATCATGGGTTTATGCAGTGACTGTATTAATTAGCCCATGAAAACATTAATGTCACAGTCATAATAAAAATCTTTAATTCAAACATTAAAATCAAAGGCTTCCTGTAGATGCCAAATAATAGAAGTGGGCAGTGATTTGGAGGTGACCTGTAGTTAAAACACTTGCTTCACACATTTTACCCAGATTTTAGCTTTTGCCACCTCAGGCGTTCCATTCTCTAGGGTCAGAGTGCTCAGCTGCCGTGTGTCACTTGGAGCATAACAATTCCTTTTCTTAGAATCACTTTGGTCCATGAATAATAACAAATCACTGACTGGAGTCTGTGTGTAGAAATGAAACATATACCTGTGTGCCTCTAAGAGAGTGCCCCGCCCCTTCTCTCTTTGAAACCCAGGAAAGTCCCTTAACAGTGGAGAGCGTGCTCTTGAGCTGCAGAAGTAGAAACTATGTCTTAACAAATGATACTTGATTGTTTTAGTAGAGAAGCTGCAAAGACACGCAAGTGGCTGGATGTATAAACACTCTTCCTGGCAATTATATGTGTGACAGGCTCATTTGTCTACATGTGGAGTCTTAATTTATACCTGCACTTCACAGTTAGTTGTTGAAGTATTCTTTTCTGCAGTAACAGTGGGGACTCTTTTTAGGATATCCTGAAACTGAAATCATTTTAAAATAAACAGCTATACCATTTATTACCCTATCAAAACAATACCGAAAAATGCCAAAGAGAAAAGATAACGGAGAAGAGAAGGTAAACACCATTTGTGTGAAGAAATTAAAACATCAATTACCGAAAGTCTGAATGATACATACTACCTTCTGCTTTCTAAGCCAATGGTTGATAGAGTTTACAAAGAATCCTTGCAAGAAAGTTTAATGAAAACACTTTTAGAGTGATGGTTTTATTTTGACTAGCTTATACTGATTTAAACATGAAACATTCCTGTAAGCTTATATTTTTTTCAATACAATTTTTCAAAGTACACTTCCATAACTATATTTAAATGCTTCACCATCCTTTCTAGCTCACTACCCGCCAGATATAGTGGAAAGGAAAGGTTAATAGGGCAGAGGAGGATGTAAACCTGTCTAGAAGTAAGACTTTGGGGTGACTCCAATCTGCTTTGTCGCTATGTCCACAGTTCAGTTCACATGAATCAGCAGTGGTAACTTGATTCCCTTGCAAACACCATTCACAAATCAGCAACAGCAGCTCTATCCAGAAGAAACTTTGTGGCTCTGCCAGTCAGCCCAACTGAGCAGAAGCAGAAAGAAGTTGCTGGAACACCAGGAGAAGATCTTTGGTGCGTTTCTCTGTATGAAGTCATGACAAACAATGATCAGCAGAGAGTGGCGAGGTGGACCAATCCCGCACAGTGTTGTCCACTGTCTGATGGATTATATTTATACCCTAACATCACATGTTGTTATGCATCTGCTCTAGCAAAACATCACATGCCCTTTTTCCAGTCAGCTTCCAGAAAAACACCACATGTCTTTTCTCAGCAAAACATTCTCCCACATGTATGCTTCAACAAAAACATCCTCTCGTAAGAAAGTTTCTAGAAAAACATCATGAGACAACTGAGTCTTCAAGGAAGCCAGAAATTTCCACTTCACATTACTAACACTGTAAACAAAATGCTACCAGTACATGAAAGATTTTACTTCTTCCTATCTTCAGTTACTCATCTTCTATATATGATTGTCATACCTTTCACTTATTTTGTGTTGTCTATTCATTTCCTGCATTTACTGCTACGAACTGAAGTAACACAGCAAAAAATTTAATCGCAAAATTTTGAAGACCAGAATTATAATTATGATCCTATATATAGAGTTATTCAATTATAATTATTTACCCCAATTTTATACCAATGTATTAACTTTACACTCTTCAGGATACTGTATTTCAGCTCACAGACTTCATGCTCTGTATCACATGGGATGTCTGAAGTCTTGCTGGCACTTCTTTGGGTCAAATTTAAAAAGTAGAAGTATATTGAGGTCATTCAAACTATATAGATTCCTGGTGAATAATCAGAGACAAGCTAAGAAGATAATCCTGGAAGGGGAGGACAGGAGGGAGACCACAAAATTCAAATGATGATCATGATTATAATGCACAGGTTATTCAAAGTTATTGCTGTATAGTCATCCTTCCTTAGCACACAGCAGTGGTTCCAAATTGCTGCTTTAAATTAACAGCAGGAAAAAAAGAGCAGTGTAAGGTTTATGCTTGAACCCACTCTTTGCTATATTCACTCCCTATCCCAGCCTTCTGTGAAGACCTTGCCAGTAATACACACAGAAACTGTAGGTATATAGGAAGAACATAGTTCTGCTTTCACCTCACTGTGATCTCTCTGAATATCAGTGTTCCTTTGCCGATGTTTTTTAAGTCAAGAAAACATTCAGCTTCAGAGCTATCTAGATTATACCAGCCCGCTCTCCATCCATACATCCAGATCACTTTCTTCCTGTAGACAAAGCCAGCTCTGTTCTCCCATATTAGCTTCTATCTTCTGCTGGCTATTAGTCTCCTGGTGTTGTGGACAGTAGTTAACTACTCCAGGGAACTCTCTTACATAAATCAATTAGTAATACCAATTATGATCACAATACAGTTTCACCAATGTTAGTAATTCTAATATTGTGTGACTCATGAAGACAAAAATACAGGGCAACCATTTGGTTAATTTTTACCACTCATATACACATTTAATAAGAAAGAACAATATGAATTTGGATAAGACAAATTCACCTGTAGAAATTTTTCATATTTAGGATATGTAATGAGTTTTGTAGATGTTATACAAGACTAAATTTTTATATTATGGCCACATCCCTTCTCTTTGATAAATACCTAGTGCTCTGCATCTCAAATGTCATATTCCCCTAAGTGTGTATTTGTAGAGTGCAAAAAGGGAATAGGAAAGGTTGTTAAAAAAAAAACTATGAAGGGATTGTCTGGAAAATTCAAGAGTGGAAAATTTCAAGTGCTCAAAGCAAATTGTTTTCTGCATCATCACAGGTGAACAGGTTAGCCTCTCTCCTGTAGCATCAGCCTTAACACAGAGATGAGTTCTTCCATAAGAGGCTGCATACCTGTGTACATGAGTGTGCACAGAAAAGCTGCCATTCAATATATTCAGTCAACACTTCCCTCTATCTCTAGATATCTCTCAAGACTCTCTCCTTCTGCCACTTTCCAAATTCAACTATTGGATCTTTGGTGAGCTTGGGGTTTGTTAAGTTCTGTAAATGTAAATGAATTGTAATCTCTAGTTTCAAAATACATTCAAATTATCTTTCTATACCCATTATCTTCCCATTTTTCATCTTTTCACTTCAGAATATACTTTTGAGACCTTCCTAGAAGTGCCAGCCATGTCATCCAGCTTTACTGTGGGTAGGGAGTGGCCCCTTGTCTTCCTCAAATATTCTGGGAGACTTTCTCTTTATCCAGGTCTTTACAAAATATAGTTTTATTCTACTATTATGTCTCTGGCCTTTGTGAGTCATGCTTTGCTCTGATCCTTCCTCTGTTAGGGGCAGACAGATGTACCTAGTATCCCAAGAATCAGACATGCATTTTCCTTGCTCAGAGCCATTCGATCAAAAGCAAAATCCAAAGTCGTATCCACTGAAGAGTGAGAAGCAGGCTAGGAATGCTTACTCAGGGATTTAAAACAGCATTTAATGTTTCGTTTATAGAAGTTCTCCCTCCTTCTATAGACAATTGTTTCAGTAAGTTCCTCCATAAAGAAGATATTTCTAGAGCCAATTATCTTAATTATCTTAACAATTTTATCCAAACTTCCCTTGATTGCAGACTGTATATTTACTAAATTATGTTTTCTTTTAATAATCAGCATATTTGGATAAGACTGAAACTATCATATAGCTTAGTTACATACTCATTTCACAGCTCTATTATACACATAGAGATAAACACATAAATTTATATTAAATATATAAGTTTATATATATATATATAAGTTATATATATATAAGTTAAATATATAAGTTTTATATATATATATATATATATCTCACACATAGTCAATGGGCTACTAAGTGGAAAAACTAGAATATGAACAGGATGAACAGGTCCTAACACTAAGTAATTGGGATGATGTAGGGAAGGGCTAAAGTTTTAAAATTAAATCTGGCTATGTAGTCATATCTAAAAGAAGGACCTCAAATATGCAGTGATTCTCCTGCCTCTGCCGCCTGAGTGCTAGGTTTATAGTTCCATCAAATCAAGATCTATGACAAAAAACGTAGGCTTCCAATATCTCTGGCATCTACCCAGCTTGATAATTTTTATTACT
The DNA here is from genome assembly GCF_008632895.1 of Mastomys coucha. Lineage (NCBI taxonomy): Eukaryota > Metazoa > Chordata > Mammalia > Rodentia > Muridae > Mastomys > Mastomys coucha. The sequence goes on along the minus strand of NW_022196896.1, from coordinate 93,718,965 downwards.
AATTAAGGGAAAGTTGAGAGAGAAGTAGTCTAAAATACTTTGTATAAATTCTCAAATAATTAAAAATATTTTAATAGAAAAATAAAAATAGTTCAAGTTTAAACATATTTAAATGCAATGCAAAAAAGTTAAAAGGTGGTATGTGTTCCCTTACTGGCTCACATATAGATTTTAGCATCTATTATAATACTGGTGACCATATAACAAACATGTATCCTAGCCATATTGTATTAAAAATGGTTTAATCTTCCAAAATCCATCAGGCATTTATATCATTATGTTATTAGTAAACTGAGTCAAAACCAGTTAATGAAAATTTTTTGAGAAACACTTTTTTAAAAACACAATCATTTCAAAACATTTTTTCTAAGTAGTAAAGTAATGGCACCTTCGCTCACAGTGTATTCATAAAAGAGTAGTGACATTTTAGTAAAATCTATTATTAACTCTGTCTAAAGTAATATTTAGTTGGTCAAATGGCCATCAAAAATAAAAACTACCCCTTGTTTGATTAGGCTTTACATGAGACTAGGCTCTTCGGATTTTAAGTTCCTTAAGAAGTGGGAATTTCTTAGCCTTCAGCCATTTTTCTTACACTTTACCCTCTCTGCATTTTGAATGTAGTTACTCTAGGAGTGAGCCCTGAATTAGCCTTTGTGTTGTGCAATTGTATGATGTACATTGAGAAGGTGAAATGCAGAACTCTGGTCCCCCAAATGTTTCATAAAATACAAAGGGCATACCAACTTTTACATTCTCATGAATGAAAAAGAAAACTTTTTCTTCTGCATGTATTTTAATGTATGTGCATGTTTTACCTATTATTTTAACTTAAATTAATTTTAATTAAATATTAAAATCTTTCTGTACTGCTTAATACATAAATTTCATTGTCTTTGCTATTACCTTCAGGTAGAAGGTACATTACAGTAAATAGTCTCATTTTGTTCAAATATAATAGCACAGTGTTACTTCAGTGTTCTGAGAAGAGATTCTCAGACATAGGAACTGTCAGGACTCATAGAATATGTTGTCATAGAATGTGATATTTCTGCCCTTTAATGGATAGCATCAAGTTTGATTAGTCAGTCAGATTAACCATTTCATACATACTGAAAAATAAATTTCTCTAATTCTCTGTAGAACTTAATATCTTTTTGTGAACTGTCTACGCTCCTCTTTTGCTTATCCACAATTGATGGACAGTGTTCTTTATGAATAATTACAGTTACATTTCTGTGTGTGTGTATGTGTGTGTGTGTGTGTGCGTGTGTGTGTGTGTGTGTGTGTGTGTGACTGTGGACATGCTTATGATCCTGTGCATGGAGAGGTTAGAGGACAACTTTGGGAGTTCTTTCCATCTTGTTGAGTCAAGCTTTGTTTATGTTATACTCTATATACGCTTTAGGTTATTTGTCCCATAGGCTTCTGGATAGACTGTCTCTACCCGTTACTCTCTGACAGACATGATGAAGTTACAGATATTCACCACCATATCCAGGCATTTTTAATAATGAGCTTCAGAGATCAACCTCTAAGCATTAGCCCTCTGCAGCACTGTACCCTCTATGCCATATTTTCAGGCCAAGAGCGCTTTGGGATTTAAAGATCTTAATTCTTTAATTTTTCATCAGTTTGCAAACCATACATATTTAGTGTGATCTGAATTATTATTGTATTTTTCTCTTCATAGCTTCTGTCTATATGTAGTAAGAAATTACAAATAACATTTTATTCTTTTTTTAGTTAATCAAATGTGTGTATACAAGTATATGTAGAGAGTAAGACAATGAAATATCTTTTATTCTCAGAATTGATTACATTTTTCCAGCACAGTTGATTGAACAGTATATGGTTCAAAACATATTTAGTGTTACATTTTTATTACATTTATATTTGTAAAATGATTTATTATCCTAAAACATGCTATATTTCTTTAATACATGTTATATGTAGCAGAAAATCACTGTCATTATTATTACAGTTTAAAATTATTTTCTGTTATGCTAACAAAACAATGAACTTTACCTTTTTTCTAAGTCTGATGTTTTGTAATAAAAACCACACTGAAACAATATGTAATCAAATGTATTATCTTTTTGAAGTAAAGCAATATGAAATGAAGCACACATTTCTGCCATAATGATTGCATGTTAGTGGATTATAATAAAAATATGGAAAACATCCTTGGGTCAGCCACCAGATACCATTCTAAAAAGCACCCAATTCACGGCATACACAGAATCCAAGGCTCTCTTTTGTGCTGTAAACTGTTGGGCTTTGTAAATTCTCATGCTGACACCAAGGTTCTTTGTTTGGATATGCCAAAGTCATTTGTGAGAGATTCCTCTTCAGTTTACCTCTTGATGTGACCACAGAAGGTCTATCAAGAGCAGAAGCCTAATAAACACTGAAGAGATTTGCTGGAGCTGTGCCCTTTTGCTCAGCATCCTGCTGCATCACCCTTACTCATAGGCAATTTCTCTGAGAAAAACCACTGCTTTTCTTGAGGAACCCATACAGGCCCGGCATGTATCAGTCTGACCTGCTAAGGCTCCAGGTCTCTCAATAACAGTGCAGGTCACCTTTCATATTGGATTGGCGTCATGTCTGAGATTCATTTCTTATTCCATCATTATTTTTCCTTGAATAAACTTAATTGAACGTGGCTATCAATACAACAGGAATGCTAAAGTCGGTTCTGTTGAGCTGTTGAGTGCATTACCTCAGATGAAAGACATATGTGCCACCATAGTACCTCATCTAGATAATGTGCTCCACATAAAGGACATAACTTAGATGTCAATGGCTTCATTTTCCTATTGTAAGCTTTGGCATAGAATTCTAGTACTAATCTCTCACGTACAACTTGCAGGAGTTGTTTCTCTTTTTCTAACATGTCCCATGACCTGTGAATGAGCTCAGATTCCATGAACGACATGGCCATAGGAATCTTTTCCTGCTGAGCCATCTTGCTGGACTTAAACATTTCATAACTTTTCACACTTAATACAAATCACCTACTTATGTTACTGGAGCTATACTTATTGCATATTAAATATTTTAGATAAAAATATGCTTTTTGTTTTAACAGTGTAATGTAGATTTTCTTAGAAATGTCTATTAAGGTAAAGACTGCATGGGATCCTAGAATAAAATTTTTAGTTTCAGGGAAAACAAGTGTACAGAAGAGAAAATTAGGAAAAACTGAACCATTCTGACATTCAAAAATGAACATTGAAAAGATTTTTTTAAACAGGTCAATTTTCCTCTAAGTATTTAGAAAAAGTAACATGGGAACTTATACCCAACTGTACATAGGGCATAGAAATCACTACAATTCTACCATGCACATTAGCAAAAACCAAGTAGATACTATCTAAGGAAGCTCACTAAGATTAACTCCAGTCCCAGATGGAGCATCGCAGTATTTCTTAAAATAAGAAAAACATGGGAAAGATGCTGCAGAAACAGTAAAGAATTGGTTAAAACACATCTCCTGTGTAAAGACATCAGAGGACACATGGTGGTACTGAAAATTTGGGTTTTCAGATTTTTTTCAGAAAAGGAAAACATAGCCACAAACAAAACAACCTTGGGAGAAATCATCAAAGTTTGTACTTTTTTCTTTCAGCTCCAGCAAAATATAAATAATTAGTGTATTCCTGAGGAAATAGGATTTTGTTTCTTCTTGCTTGTTTCATAGTATGCAATTTTCTTAGCAGAGTAAAAAGCTTTCCAAAATGCTTTCATTTTAACCACTTACAAAATAATCATCATCCACAATTTTTGTCCCTGTTCTTATAATAAGGTGAAGTTCAGTTCATACTACTTATACAAGAACAGTCAATATTTCATTGTCCAGCGTTAGCCTATAAAATCGACCTGTGTAAATCCCTTTTGTAATTCATGTCAGAAGAAAACCACCAAGCGTCCTGTGGATATCAAACCTAGTTTTCTGCTTTCCACGAGCAAACTGTGCAACAAATGTCATTTTGCTTTGCAAAACTTCAATTTATAGTGAGATGGTTTCTATGCAGAAGGAGAATTACATTATGAACATCTTATTTTATTCTTACATCCTTCAATATTCTTTTTCTTCCTAGGCTTGCCCTCTCTCTTTTATTTTAGGTTTACAATGTCTGTGCTTAGGCTACGCAACTAGCAGCTAAATGCTCTTTGCACTACACATTCCCCATTCCATTTACCTTTCACCTACTCTGCCACCAATAGTCTGGTTTCCATGTCCAGATGACCTTTCAAAAGCCCATTTCAAACCTCATTGTAGTATACCGTACACACTCCTGATTTCTTTAATACACACCACATACATACACATACTGAATGCTCCCTCTCTCTCTCTCTCTCTCTCTCTCTCTCTCTCTCTCTCTCTCTCTCTCTCTCTCTCTCTTTCTATCTCTCTCCCTCTCTCTCCTCTCTCTTTCACACACACACACACACACACAGACCTGTATGAAGTGTTTTATATTATCATTTCTGATATGCTTGTGTCACTGACAGGGAAATAGAAAATTTGATAAATCAGTTTTCTTTCTGCTAAAGGTTTTGTCTGGAAGAGCTATGTGTCAATAGTAGAGGAATAGTAGCCTGGCTGCCTATTAATTCTGTTAGGTAGTAGAAGAAAAAGATTGGGTTATTTTTCCCAGCACTTCCTGTATAAAGCAGGCATAAAAAAAAATCATCCTGGAATAATCACAAAATAGAGTCCAACTGAGTGGTTCAGAAATCCAATGTTAAAGTTGTCTTAAGCAAAATCAGAAGGGGAACTTAGACAATGATCTGACATACCCAATATCTCTTAAAGAGCATGCACTATTCTACTCCTCTTGGAGCAAAACATGGAAAGAAAGAAAATAAAACCAGAGACATGTTCAGCTGCTGTACAAATTGAATTTGTATTCTGAACCAAGGTTGCACTTGAAAAGAACAATTGTCCAGAGAACAATAAAGACAACTT
>NW_022196896.1:93690768-93713977 GCF_008632895.1 Mastomys coucha | reverse complement strand
CCACATGACAATAATAGTCAAAAACAGAAAAGATGGTTTGAGAGACTAATCCATTTTAAGACGAAGAGATGCATTTTTAAATGAAAGGGTCACTGACAGTTTTTATTCATGCTACTAATTTAGAAGATGAATATACATATCTTAGCTTTTCATATGATAAATAAAATCTCTTTGTTGTACTCCAATGTGTTTGGAGCTGACTGGAATCTGGATTGAAAGATTAGTTTTCGTTTAATTAGTTTTGTTTTTCCTCAAGTAGGAAGTGTTCTCTGGTTATAACAATAAATTTAATGAAATCTATTAATACTCTAAAGACTGTTCAGCATGCCAAAATGATGGTAATACTTCTCTTTAAATTCATTCTTCATGGTCAGTAAACAATAAGTGCTATCTGTTTTCTATATTTTTGTATTAACAATATCTTTAATTTATTTGGTGAAATACTAAGGGCATGGATCAATATAATTAAAACCAACCCCTCCTTCTACCCCTCCCTCTCAAATCTTCAGTGGCCATGAGTGGAAAATTAGGCTATCTGAACAGAATAATTTAGTAAAAATTAAGACTGGGGTGGTCATGTTTATAATAAGAGTCTTTCTAATATATTACTCTGAGGATGCCATCAGCATATGATTATACCAGGCAGGATAACAGATATTAGGCCATCAGCATCCACTCTCTGCCCTCTTGTGGTGGGTATTGCCAGCTGGTAAATATGGGACTTAAGCTATGAATCAATCAGCCATATTGATCAGTTAAAATAATTCTTATGTTGGGTTTATTATAATGAATATCTGTAGGAAAATACTAGTTTTTCTTTTTGTGGTGTTTTAATATAATTTTAAATATTCTGATTTTAATGTTGCAATTGTATTATTCAAATGACTAACATAAAAGTGCCTGATTGGAAATAAACCAGGGGATCTAATTACAGCCCACAGATGCAGAAGCAGTTTCCCACTTTTTTATATTCTGTTCACTGTAATCAGGTGGCTTTGTTGTGTTTATTTAGAAATACAAAGAATTTGGGGAAATCAGTACATTGCATAATTGCTGCATTTATCTACATTTATCTGTTGTATTTGGGACTACTTAATGCTGGACAATTCTGCTTTGAAGCATTGATTTACTCTTCAGATGTGCATTTATTCAAACGTTAATTGAATGCCTATATTTCTTTGTATACCACACCTGTCATTAACAGCACTTTTCATCCCTTTGTAAGAAAGGCCTAATATTACAGCTTTCTGGAGCCACTTGTGTGATATAATTATAGGCCCAGTAGTGGCAATATTATACAAGCTCCTGTCATAAAACACCTTTCCTAAATGTTTGTTGAAATACCATATTTGCAGCTTATTAATTTCCCTAATATCCCTTCATCATCTTAATGTTATATTTCCAAGGAGTGCCTGGAATATAGTTGACAGCACATGTAACCCCCTTGTTTTCCCTCATTCTCTCAGCCCATGTCCTTTTCCACTTTTTGCTCATTCCCTGTAAACAAATTGTATTTGATTAGTTTTCACCATGTATGAAATGGCTTCCTCTGGAATAGATAGGGCAGTCTTAAGCCTGTGAATACAGCTGCTTATGGCCTTTCCTGCTTCAGAAATAAAGAAGCACTCTTGAATAGTGCCAGGAAGAGGTAATGATGCTTGCAATATTTCTAATGTGCATATAATTATAATGAGATTCACTCGTTTTTACTAACGATAAAGTTTGCTGGCCTAAATGAAGTCTGTGATTTAGTTCATTTCTTCCTCTCTGTTATTATTATTAAATATTCATTATATATAGTTCTTTCTCACTTGGCTTCAATCAGAAGGAACCATATTTGTGAGGTTCTTTATATAACAAACAGGCAACGAACAATTACTACTCACTTACTACCTGTTGTTACACATGTACATGTACATCTGCTAAACACACTCACATGGCTAATAAAAGTCCTTTCCATTACCATTGCTAGAATGAGTGAGAACTGTGGAGAATCTCTACCTTCAAATTAAACATCCTGCAAAAAGTGCCCTCAACAATTTGATCACAAGCTTTTGGCTTGGTCCACAAGATGGTAGGAAGCATGTGTCTTTTACATGAGTGGGGAAGAACAGCTTAGATATATTTGGTAAACTGTGTTGATAACTACCATGTCTCCTTTCCCCCAAGCATCTCTGCTCTAGAATAGAGTAGCTATGCTTTGCTGTGTTCCTTGAGCACACTGTTGCCAGCTTTGTCCTGCTATTTGCTCCCTCGTCTAATTATGCAATGTGCCATGGAGCTTAGAATGAATACAAATCAACTTTCCAGAAAAGTATATACACATGCTGTTAGACATGACAAAGAACTAAACACAGCGATGGTACAAACAGAGTGTCTCTACCTCAGAGTGGTAGTGTACAAAGAAGCATGCCATGCCAAAAAAGTGGTATTTGAACTGAATTAAGTACAGATGTCAAAGTTCAGTCCACTAAGATTGAAAATTCAGAAGCTCAAATGCAGAGAGACATGATGAATATAAGAACATTCTGATGGTTAATTTCTTAGAGGAACTTGTTCTATCTTACAAAGTATGCCCATTGCTTAGTTAGGGAAAACTCAACTTTCTTACTGTTGAGAACCTCAATACTATTGCACTGAATAAGTGTGGCTTCAGGGAGAAAGAAAGAGTCAAGTAGGAAGAAAAAAAGAAAGATGATAGGAGAGAAAAAGGATAGGGGAAGAGGTGGTGGGGGAAGTGGAGGAGGAGAAGAATGGAAGAGGAAGAGGAAAGAGCAGGAGGGGATGTAGAAAGATGATAAAGAAGAAGGAGAAAGATGAAGAGCAAGAAGAAGAGAAGAAGAAGAAGAAGAAGAAGAAGAAGAAGAAGAAGAAGAAGAAGAAGAAGAAGAAGAAGAAGAAGAAGAAGAGGAAGAAGAAGAAGAAAAGGAAGAGAAATAATTGATGAATTAGTATTGGACATATATAGTGCTGTCCTCTACAATAAAACTGTACCAAAGAAACTTGAGATTCAGGTAATCTGGGTATCTTAATTTTATTCTCAGTGTGGTACAGAATCAGCAAAAGGAATTTAAGAATTGAGTATTAGGTTCCAAATATAGTTGGTTGAGACCTTTATTGATCTCACACCACTGTGAAGGATGGATACAATGGGAGTTGAAGCAGGAGGACTTAGTGGAGGCTACTTCTATAATGTGGTCTAGGTAAGGCTTGGCCACAATAAGGAGTGACAATAGAAGAAAGAAAAGAAGGGAAATGATTCAGGATATTTAGAGAGACAAGTATCATGGTTCACACCACTCATTCTAGCAGTAGGGAGGCTGAGGCAGGAGGATTGATATAAATTCAAGACTAGATTATGCTTCTGAGTGCTACTTAGAGAACATATGGTAAGATGTGAGTAAAGATGAAGCTCAGTAAGTGTATCAAAGAAAAATGCAAGATGGTGAGGTCCTTGCTGTTTGGATAAAGATTAATGATGATTAATGGTGTCAACTGATACACAAGAGAAAAAAATGGGTCCCCCTGAGGTAACAGAGGTGATAACAAACTCCATACTCCCATGGCCAGTTCTTCCTGCACTACCTTTAAAATGAAATACTTTAGTGAGCAACACCATTTTACTATTAAAAATGTTTGTTTGACAACCATAACACCTCCCAGCATCACAGCACTTACAGTAGCAAGGCCATTTCATAATAATATGTGTTAGATTATTTTTTAAAAAAATACATTTTGCATGCATTATAAAATTTAAGGGATGTTTTCAAGGACATTGTTCAAGATGATAAAATTATTGAAGGCTGCTATGTACAGGAATAATTGATACGTAAAATGTGTAAGTTTTACAATTGTAAAGGAAACCATCCTTCCAGGTAGATTCCTACCTGAAGGCAGAGCTGAGATCCTGCTGTTACATTATTCATTCACTCAGAGGACTTTCAGCTTTCTCTACATTCAAATACTTCTATTCTTCCTTGTAATCTATTCCATAAATTAACATAAATCCCAAGTTATGGAGTTTCTCAGATTTCACAGCCAATCTTCACCTTTCTCTTTTGCAGTCATATTTTCTTACATTATGCAACATAGACATTTATTTTTCTTCATTATAGTTCATTTAAAAATGTTAGACTCTATCTCTTACATTCCTAGGTTCCTCAGCATGCATTTAGCAAAAGTAGGAATCTTGTTACCTAACCACAGACTAAATACCAAAAACAGACTAAGGATGAGTGCAATAATATTACCTGACCTTCTCCTCACATTTATTTTCTAATGATTTCAATGATGCTCCAGGCCCCTATTTTTCCTAATTAAGAACAGAAGATTCTTGAGTTGAATTGATGCCATATTTCTATACTTTGTTTACTATAGAGCATTTTGGGGAAGGGTGGCTAGCCTTAACTTATTTAAACATTTATTTCATTTGTATTTATCCATATAGATGTAGTTCAGTGTGTGCATGCATGTGCAAGTGCATGTGTGTGTACGTGTGTGTGTGTATGTGTGTGTGTGTGTGTGTGTGTGTGTGTGAGGGTCCACATATGTGTAGTTGCTCATGAAGGCCAGAATTGGATGTTAGATTCCCAGGAGCTGGACATATAGGCAGTTTGAACCAAACTTTGGACTTCCACTAAAGCAACAACATTCTTAACTGCTGAACCATCTATCCAGCCTCTGCCCTTGATATATCTGAAGTACAGTGAGTTCAATAACACAGTATTTTGGAGATTGTTCAGCAGAACAAGTGATAGCATGGCTCCTTGTTCGTTACATCAAGAGCCCTTACTGTCAAATTGTCTCAATACTGATACTGAATCTAGTTGTATGATCAAAGTAACTTCTACCAGATTTTTCTCTCCCTTCTTCTTCACGCTGTTTTAAATATTAACCCTAAATTTAGCCTAATAATTTGTAGACTATTGTTTCTGATTTTTTCAGAAATTTAAGGAAAGTTTTAAATTTTTATTTTGTTACAGAAGCCTGCATATTGCCACTGACAGCAGCTTTTCTCATGATAACAAAACTTGAAGCACCACTGCTATTCTTCAGCAGCTGAATGAATGATGGTACATCCAAACACTGAAATATTTCTGAGTATTTTTTAAAGAATGTGATTTTAGACTATCAGAATAATAACGGAATCTTGAATGAATATTTCTAAAAGAAAGAAGTTAATCTATGAAGGCCATTTATTCCATGACTGCATACATTTATGCATAAATACTGCATCCTGAAAAAGGAAAAAATGATTAAGACTGTGAAACTGTCCATGGTTGGGGGGATTGGAGTCAGAAAGAGCAGATCAGGAAAAACACAAAGGATTGCTGGGTGCTGAAAATAATTTCTACAGGATGTAATATGGCGTGCTCATATGTCACTGTACAGTTACCCAGTTCCATAAGAGTGAGAGTATCTGGAATGAGTTCTTATATTCACTACTGATGTTTGGGACTGTGATGTATTCATTAAGCTTCTCACTGATAGGAAGTGTTGGGGAAAGGAGTGCCATGCTGTCCCCACATCTTCTCGATTTTGCTGTGAACCCAAAACTGCTACCAAATAATTCTGCCTTTGCAATAAGGAAACTCTATATTGTTAACCCAAACCTCACATATCCCAAACTTTGTAAACAGCAGATCACTTCATGGAACTGCCACTCTATGATGGCTCTGCTGCTTGTAAGAATGACACAAACAGTTTCTAATATGATGGGGAACCAAATAGTTGCTTGAGTATCTCTTTTGTTTCATGTGGTATGAAATGCCTACAAGATAAGGAAGAGATATTTGGTTAGGTTAGGATGAGATCAAGGCATTAGACAAATATGAGGTATTGGGAAAAAAATATTTCCAATGGAATAAAATGGAAAAGTGAAAAGAGAGAGAGAGAGAGAGAGAGAGAGAGAGAGAGAGAGAGAGAGAGAGAGAGAGAAAGGAAGGAAAGAAAGGAAGGAAGAAACAAAGAAGAATTATATAGACAGAAAATAGATAATGCATAGATATACAGACTTAAAATTTTTTGGGTACTTAGAGATGAGGTGATCTTGTGTGAAAAGCATGTTTGAGATACTCAGTAGTAAATCCATTGAGGTAAGTTTGGCAAAGATATGTAGAGAACCCTGGGTAATGAGAAAGAAATTTGTCATTTCCTCTAGGAAGGAAGAGCTCTGGAAAGAAGGCTTTGAACAGGCCAGAGCTGCAGTGATGCATTCAGAGTTAAGGGTGGAAGATTCAGGAGCTGTGAAGATGCATTGTAATATTCTGTGAGAGTAAGCCTAGAGAGCTGTTTCACAAACTTCCATTATGGAGGGCAGTAAAGAGTCCCTCCGGGAAGTCCCCAACTGTGACATTTTCTTTCATTTTTTGATAGTCTACTCTTTAATTTCTTTTTCCTGTAACCAAATAAACTTTCTCATAGTTGTAGCTATTATAATAAAATATAAAAGTTAAGTATCTTACAGATAATCAAAATGTATTTCTCAAACTTGGGGAGGCTCTATAGTCATAGATCAAGACAGAGGTCAAAGTACATGCTCAAAGAAGCCTATGTTAGAAGGACACTAATCTTATCTGCAAGGGCTTTACTCTCATGACCCAATCCCGGCACTGAGCTCTCACTTCTCCAACCTCTTCCATTGGGAATTATTTTTGTCTTTTTTTTCTTTTCTTTTATTGTACATTTTCTTTATTTACATTACAAATGTTATCCCCTTTCCAGATTTACACCTCCTAAACCCCCTTTCCCATCGTCCTTCCCATGCTTCTATGAGGGTGAATTCCTACCTATCCAACCATTCCTGCCTCCCCACCCTGGCATCCCCCTATACTGGGGCATCAAGCCTTTACAGGATGAAGGGACTTTCTTTTCATTGATGCCCTACAAGGCTGCTACATATGCTGCTGGAGCCATGGGTCCCTCCATGTGTACTCTTTGGTTGGTGGTTTAGTCCCTGGGAGCTCTGGAGGGTCTGGTTGGTTGATATTGTTGTTCTTCCTATGGGGTTAGAAACCCCTTCAGCTCTTTCAGTCATTCTCTAACTCCTTTATTGCGGATCCTGCCATCAATCCAATGGTTGGCTACAAGCATCTGCCTCTGTATTTATCAGGTTCTGGCAGAGCCTCTCAGGAGACAGCTCTATCAGACTCCTGTCAGTAAGCACTTCTTGGCATCCGCAATAGTGTCCGGGTTTGGTGTCTGCAGATGGGATGGATCCCCAGGTGGGGCAGTCTCTGCATGCCTTTTCCTTTGCTCCACACTTTGTCTCCATATTTCCCCCTGTGAATATTTTGTTCACCCTTCTAAGAAGCACTGAAACATCCACATTTTGGTTTTCCTTCTTAGGCTTCACAGGGTCTGTGAACTGAATCTTGGGTATTCTGAACTTTGGGGCTAATATCCACTTATCAGTGAGTACATACCGTGTATATTCTTTTGTGACTAAATTACCTCACTTAGAATGATATTTAGTCTGGCAGTTCCTCAGAAAATTGGACATTGTACTTACTACCTGAGGACCCAGGCAGACAAATGGATGGAACTTGAAAATATCATCCTTGCATGGAAATTTCATGAAGTCATGGATTTTTAATAACTGAGTAGTACTCCACTGTGTAAATGGATTACATTTTCTATATCTGTTGAGGGACATCTGGGTAGCTTCCAGCTTCTGGCTACTAAAAATAAGGCTGCTATGAACATAGTGGAGCATGTGTCTCTGTTATATGTTGGAGCATCATTTGGCAATATGCCCAGGAGTGTATAGTTGGGTCTTCAGGTGGTACTATGTCCAGTTTTCTGAGGAAGTGCCAGACTGATTTCCATATATGACTCTGGGAACAAAAGACACAGCTTTCTATCTGTGACAATAATTTAAATGGAAACAGTATATGTAAATGTAGAGGCCATGTCCTAAATTCCTCATGATTTCAAATATCTTGATTTTTTTCTCTTCAAAATCCCTACCAACCTCTCTAATTTAAGATTAACTGAGCAAACATGTTTTTCTTTAAAGGAAATTGAAGCATTAAAACTTAATCTACTCAAAGCACTAACTTCTACTCACTAGAATAAGTTTTAAAGGTCAAAACCACAACACTGAAGTGTTAAACTTCAGCAGTGAGACAAAAGCTTCCCAAGATGGACACTTTGGATGAACGAATACTCAAAACATTTCTACATAAAAATGACTGTGCCATAGATTTCAGGGTTGAAATACTCATCTCCCATTGTCTCCTACATTGCTATCTCTGATATGTTTGTGGCTCAGGATTTTTAACAACCTTACCATGACTATTAAATACCTACTTAGTACATTTTTAACTGGTGACATCTTCATCCATACCAGTCTGAAAAAGTAAGGTAGTAATATAAGCCAAAACATAGCTTCTTAGTTTGAAAATGACTAACTTATTATTTGAATGTAGTGGACTAAACAGACGCTTAGTCTACCAGGAAATCCCACTCATTTCTGATGTTATATACTGGTCAAAAAGCACAAGATATTCTGAAGATCTAAGAGTAGTCACCTTTACAAACTGACAATAATGGTTAAAAATGCCTCATTCGCGCCATAAAAAGAGCAGTTAGTTTTATTTCCCAAAGGATCACTACATCATACTCTATATGTAACCCAAAGAACTTGGTGAGAAACAGAGATGGTAAAGTGAACTGTAATTTTGTGAGAAAGCTACGAATCAATATGTTCTGAAGACAGATTCTTAAATAATGATTTTTAGGCAAAATTATATCAAGAAGGCACATATCTCTCTTGCTATTGATGCCCAGCTATTGCATGAATCTTGTCAATATTAGCATGAAATACTTATCACTGCCTAGTAGAGAGTCTCATTTAGGAGTGATCACAATCTGGTATATTATTTCAAAATGTATTGCCTTTCAATATGGAGAGGGTGTTGGAGTTTTGAGAGGTTAAAGGGCTGCAAGATTTCTGAGTGGAAACAGCAAGGTCACATGTAGTTGGCAAGTGCAGTTTAGAGAACAGTAGAGAAATGTTGCGGAGAGTGGGTAGAAATAGAACACAAGGAAGTGAGGCAGGCCCAGAGCAGGAGAGCAGAGGCTGAGCACCAAATTGATTTTGCAGAGGAGCACAGGTCAGCTCCCACTGTACTCTTCCAGCATCAATGGACTTGGTATTTATTGCTTTCCTTCCCCTACGGAATGTAGGAAGACATACTCATTAAACTGCATGAGACTCCAGAAGAATGTTAGCCATACAGCCTCAGACAGCAGACAGTGAGTATTGGTGTAACCTGCCAAAAAATAGTTTCTATCCTATTAGTTTTCAGTGTGATATATACATACATATATATATATATATATATATATATATATATATATATATATATATATATATATATGTGTATATATATATATATAGAGAGAGAGAGAATATTCAGATTTTTACCACTAATTTAATAAATCCTTTTTACTTTTTGACTGTATTTTTAATATTTCTTAAGTGCTTGATCACTGATGTAATTTTGTTTCTGTATTATAGTATAAAATCACTGGCCAGGTGTATGATTATTCAGAATCCATGCGGGAGACAAATATCTCTCACATCAATTGGAAACAGTCATACAATAGATTCCTCATAGTTCTTAGGTGAAGCGCAAACTTTAATCACTTTCCCTGAGCTGCTTCAGCAACCAGGTATACCACCCTTGATGCTAGCTTTGACCTGACCTTTGCTAATTTGTCTCCAAATAGGAAGGAGCATAAAATTTTAGTAGCAGAGTATTAGTCAGCTCCCCCGTGGTTACATCAAAATACCTGAGGTGGGATAATTAAAAAGCAGGGAGACTTTGCTTTCGCTCACCGTTTTTTGGCCTGTGACCAAATATCATATCAGGTTAGGGTGGGTTGCGAAGGCCGTTCAGCTCACCAAAGCATCACACTGTCCTTTTCAAGACTATGCCTTCAGTCTCCTAAGGATTCAAACCAAACCTGACCCCTCAGTGATCCCATCACATGCAACAGAACTCCCCTGTGCACTTTTAACACCTGAGGCTTCTCTCGGATATTTATGATCTAAATTGTAGAACAGTGTGAATGTAAAGCTGGGGTATAAAGAGAAATGTACTATGGTAAAAGACAAAACAGAGATGGGAAGGAAGATGCATGGTTACTCTTAAAACTTTGCCATCATTCATAAATATTGTCATAAACACTTGCCACTGATGTACTTTGCAAGTTGTATACATTAAGACCTCTCTTTTTTTTTTTTATTACATTCCATAGCTTTAAGGACAAATTATCTTCAATATGCTTATAGTTACAAGTGATAGCTATAAAGTCACTGAAGGCATCAATTTTCGGAAAAATTGACCCTACTCTTTTTCTAGAAGAGTCTGAAAGTCTAGGAGTAATATATCTATTCACTAGGAATTGCAATCTTAGTTGAATTCACATCCCACTCAAATCCCTACCCCACATTTGTACCCTACCATATCACAATGAAAAATAGAGATAGATTGCATCCATTCAACTCCATTCACTGAGATAAGTAAGTAGATGTATCCATTCCCTGAGGTTGCCAACAATTGAAAAAGGAATAAAAAGAGGGTTTTGATTTGCGCTGATCTAACTAGCAAATAAGCTAAATCCCAGCACCTGTTACATGAGCATCACAGTTAATCTGGCACTTCACTGCAGCGTGGAGAGCAGGGCTACTGATGGCAGAACCATCCGAAGGCATGATAGATCTTACAGATTTATGCTTGTTCTCATGGCAAAGTATAAACATCAGTGAGCTCACCTTTGAATCATAAAATATTTACTCCATTATAAAATAAAACTCTTTTTTTTTTTGTTGCAGAAATGTACTAATGACAAGAGACAAGAGACAGACTGAAACATCCCTTCCAAAGATCACCAGTGACTAATAACCATTTATAGTTACAATTAACAATACTCAACTGTGTTGTATTAATTAACTTCACTCTTTAACAATTTGATGCACACATATGATGCATTCTAATGCATCTCATGGTCTCTTACCTTCCTTCCAGCCATATCAATCCCCCATTCAACAAACCTACAAGCCTTTCCACATTTATACCCTTTTTTGTTTTGTTTTGTTTTGAACCACTGAGTACAGCTAGGATGTCTGCATGCTTATGGGCATGGAACTATCCAATGAAGCTGGGTGAACTCACCAGTGCCTTCAGAATTTGAAAAGAAAGGGGGAGAGAGCAGGAAGGGGGAGGGGGAGAGAGAGGGAGAGAGAGAGGGCAGAGGGAGGGAAAGAGAGGGAGAGAGAAAAACTCCTCTTTCCCCAGCATCCATCGGTGGAACACCATGAGGCCCTCCACTCTCCATGGCTAATTGCTTACAGGGCCCACCTTGTGCAGGCCCACTGTAGATATCCTAATGCAGTCTCTGTAACTTTTTATTAATTAATTTACTTATTCAATCTACATCCTAATATCAGCCCCTCTCTCTTCCCAGTACTCTATGACAAAGACTTCCCCCTCAGTCCTGCTTCCCCTCTCAGATGAAAAGGAAGGAGAACGTCCCTTGATATTTCCGCCACCACCCCATCTCTCCTCACCCCTCAGGTACCTCAAGTCACTACAAGAGTAGGTGCATCCTCTCTCACTGAGGCCAGACTAGGTAGCCCAGTTAAGGAAACAGAATCCACAGCATACAGAACCCCACTCCTGTTGTTGGAGAACCATCACAAAAAGCAAAATACACTTCTGCTACATGTGTGTAGGGCTGGGGAGGGGTGCTAAATCCAGCCCATGCTCTCCTTTTGGGTGTTGATTCAGTGTCTTGGGAGCCCCATGGGTCCAGGTTATTTGAGTCTTCTTGTGGAGTGTCTTTCTCCTTTGGGTCCCTCAATTCTTCCCCCAACTTTTCTCTGTGACTCATGAGGTCCATCCATCTAGGGTTTCGCTGTGGGCTTCTGCATCTGTTTCAATCTGCTGCTGACTAGAGCTCTCAGAGGGCAGTTATGTTAGGCTCTTGTCTGAAAACAAAGAAAGCATCATTAATAGTTTTTAGGATTGATTCTTGCCCATGTAATGACTCTCAAGTTGAACCTGTCCTTGGTGAGCCATTCCCTCCATCTGCTCTAACTTTGCCCATGCAGGGAACATTTTGAGTTGAAGGTTTTGTGAGTGAATTGTTGTCCTTTTCCCTCCACTGGGAGTCTTGCCTGGCTGCAGGAAGTGGCCACTTCAGGATCCATATCCTCACTGCTAGGAATTTCTGCTAATGTTGCCCCATAGACACCCTGAGGCCTCTCCCTCAACTGTCTCAGGTATTTGGCATGTCCGAGAGATTCCCCCCTCTGTACTTTTAAAATTGGTGCTCTGTAATAGTGTGTTCCCTTGCACTCTCTGTGGCTGCCATAATATCACCGTACAGATATGATCTGTCTCCCAGACTCCCATATGGGTTCCTGATCAAGCCTTCGTAACTGTAGAAGCAGTGTCCATATTGGAACTCACTTGACAATCATTCCAGTCTCTCTATTCTCCAGCACAATTCCTTGCCACCCTTCTTATAACTCAAGCACATATCTTCCTCTTTCTCATCCCGTCTCTACAAAAATTTTATTAAGCTACTATCTCCAACCTCATCTCATTTCTCTTTTCTTCTGGGCTTTATATTGCTGCTGTAGCAATTACTAAAACTTTGCTGTTTTCAATAGCACACATTTATTATCTCATAGCTCTGCAAATCAGATGTTCATGGGGAACTCAAGTGGATTCTTTGATTATTTTGAAATAAAGGTGCCAGCCATCTGGAGTCTTTTCAGTAAAAAGAAAAAAAAAAAAACTCCATCAACTTCCAAATTGATGCAAATGATCAGCTATCTTTCTATTGTCCTCTCCATTTCTCTATTTGTTTGTTTATTGGTCCATTTGTTTTCTGACTGTGATCCAGAAAGAAATCTTCACTGCAGAGACACTATCCCTTTGCTTGTGCCCCTTCTATTTTCTAATCCTATAAGGAATTCTGCTATAGATAAAAGAGAGACCAAGTGCCCATACTGAATCCTTAGGATGATTATTTGAAGGATCACTGGAAACACGTGACAGAACTGTACACCATCACTATTTTAAAGGTTCAAGGATGTCACATGGTAGAGACCTATCCCACCCACAGGAAGAGGAATTAATTATTGAACAGTGAACTAGCACAGTGAATTCTGATCCTGAAGGTTTGCTTCTCATGAATCATGGGAGCATGAGCCTTATATTAATTAAGTAGGTGGAACAGTTACGAAATGAAAAGCAAGCAGAGACAGTTGTTTTCTGAAATTTTGTCCTTTAGTTTGTGGGCCTAAAATAAGCTCCTTAAATCTCATTGGATGATGTCAGGAAGCTAGACATTTATAACTACTGAGTTTAGGACACAGATCTCATAAATAAAGAAAGGCACTAAGGAGACAAAGAAACAGTTGAAGCCTATCCTTTGGTGACTCTGGTGGTTTTGAAACATATGTGATGGTTCAGAATAAGGCCAGGGTTCATCAGAGAGAAGAGCTGATATTACTTGTACATCCACCCTATGGTCAGTTAGATTAGGTGAATTGAGTCACACACTGTCACCTGGGGAGAAGAGATAAAGGAATAGAATGAGCGGTTATTGCTGTAGATGAGTGGTTGGCTCTCTGTGAGTATAAGGGTGCTTGCTCTTTCCTGAACAGTGTGATTCAAATATTTTAAAATATACATTTTTTTAAATGCAGTATGGTCCTTAATGAAACTGGAAGATGCACAAATCAAGAAGCAGTCATTTTTCCTGACACTGGTTCTGTGTAGGAGTGGGGATTTATTTGTTCTGGAGGCTGGGAAGCTATAGAAAACATTGGTCTCTGGAAGGTCCCTTCCTAAGCTGTTCTTTGGGCTCTACGGAACTAGTGCAATCCTCCCTTTCTATGCTAGTTGTACAACCCACATAAAACGCAAGTCTTGATTTTTTTTTTTTTTATCCTAGTCAGGACACTAATGGCATGTAATCTTTCACCTCTGTGCTCTTTAAGCACTGGGGACACTGTTGGGTTATTGTGTTCGCTAGATTTACTATTTGACTAAACCTGTTAATTGTCTGGATCAAACCTTAATATTCTCAATGATATTTTTTATCTGCTCGATCTCTCTATGAGTAAGAGTTGTGTTAAAGTAAATTTGTTTAGAGTCTCCTTTTTACCTCACGTTTACTTGTTTTAAAGCTATATAGTGGGATACATAAAACATTTGGATTAGAATATCATCTTAATAAATTCAATCTTTATCAAAACATAGTAGACCTATTTAATCTTTATTAATGTCATTGTTCATCAACAAACCAGTTAGTCTGATAATAACAGAAAAAATAGCATGAGTTTTTAACTATTTGATTCCTTTCAAGCATTCTGTTTACTTTCTTTTAATTGTGCCTATTTTGAAAAATATTTAGAATTGTATTTAGATCTATCACTCTACCAGTATAACTTCATCCTCTAATTAGAGTGTTAGCTTCATTAAGATTACTTCGTTAAAGAAGATATCCTATGGGACCCTCGACTTTTGTCATTTTCTCACTGGGCACTCTCGGAGTAACAGCTGAGACAAAATAAGGGTTCAAGATATATGCTCTGAATGAATGAGTGACTGAATGACTTTGTTTCCCCTGCTTTGATTTCTAAAATTTCTCTTTTCCACATGATGATGTTCAGTGGTTGAGCATCTTCAGTGCAGTATCTAGAGTTATGTCTCAGCAATTGCAAGAGCTCACTGCCTTTGTAGAAGACTTGAGTTTGTGTCCTAGCATGCCTATTAGGCAGGTCACAACTGCCTGTAATTCCATCTCCAGGAAATTTGGTGGCCTTCTCTGGCCTCTGAGCGTTAGGTACAAATGTTATACATTTGCACACATGCAGACAAAACACTCATGTCCAAAAAACATGAAAAAATAAATCTAGTATTTACATCCTAGCATCAGTACCTACCGGTTCTATGACCCTGAGCAACTTCTTTGACCCTTTCTATGCCTGGGTTACTTGGGTGAGAAGGCAGATGACAGAGCTGTCTCCTAATATTGTTGTGAAAATTAAACAAGTAAAATATTATATAAAATGGGTGCCACGTCATGACTAACTGGTATTCCTTCCATCATTAAATGCATTTTATTAAACTAATAAAATTTATTTTAAAATATACAACTTAGTATTGACATTTTTGAGTCATCAAAATAATTTATAACAGTTAAATGCCTCTTAAACATACATGATATCTTCTGAAGCTAAAAGTAATATGCACTCAACCAGTTTTAAAAGTCTATTTGGAATATTAAACATGATAGAAGGAGAAAAAAATCTCTAATGAAGTCCTTTATGAGAGGAAATTGTGACAAGTTCCTGATTAGACAGAAACCATTCAATCTCCAAGGGAGAATATGCAGCATAACTGTGGCTTGGGTAGTGTTCCTTCTGTTTATGTTTTGTGGAATAGTTTGAAGAGTATTGGTATTAGTTCTTCTTTAAAGGTATGATAGAAATCTGCAGTAAACCCATCTAGTCCTAGGCTTTTTTTGGTTGGGAGACTTTTAATGACTGCTTCTATTTGTTAGAGGTTATGGGACTGTTTAGATGGTTTTCTGATGATATTTGGTATCTGTCTAGAAAATTGTCCATTTCATCCAGCTTTTCCAGTTTTGTTGAATATAGGCTTTTGTAGTAGGAGTTGATGATTTTCTGAATTTCCTCAGTTTCTCTTGTTATATCTCCCTTTTCATTTCTGATTTTGTTAATTTGGATACTATCTCTGTGCCCTCTGGTTACTCTGGCTAAGAGTTTATCTATTTTATTGATTTTCTCAAAGAACCAGCTCCTGGTTTTGTTGATTCTTTGTACAGTTCTTTTTGTTGCTACTTGGTTGATTTCAGTCCTTAGTTTGATTATTTCCTGTGATCTACTCCTCTTGGGTGTATTTACTTCTTTTTGTTCTAGAGCTCTCAAGTGCTGTTAAGCTGCTAGTGTATACTCTCTCCAGTTTCTTTTTGGAGGCACTCAGAACTATGAGTTTTCCTCTTAGCACTGCTTTCCTTGTGTCCCACAAGTTTGGGTATGTTCTGCCTTCATTTTCATTAAATTCTAAAGTCTTTAATTTCTTTCTTCCTTCAGCAAGTTATTGAGTAGGGGGTTGTTTGGCTTCCATGTATATGTGGGCTTTCTGTTGTTTTTGTTGCTATTGAAAACTGGCCTTAGTCTGTGGTGATCTGATAGGATGCATAGGATTATTTCAATATTTGTGTAGCTGTAGAGGTCTTTTTTATGACTGATTATATGGTCAGTTTTGAAGAAGGTACCATGAAGTGCTGAGAAGAAGGTATATTCTTTTGTTTTAGGATGAAATGTTCTATAGATATCTGTTAAATCCATTTGGCTCATAACTTCTGTTAGTTTCAATGTGTCTCCCTCTGTATAGCCTGTGTTTCCATGATCTGTCCATTGATGAGAGTGGGGTATTGAAGTCTCCCACTATTATTGTATGAGGTGCAATGTGTGCTTTGAACTTTAGTAAAGTTTGTTTTATGAATGTGGTTGCCCTAGCATTTGGAACATAGATGTTCAAAATTGAGAGTTCTTCTTGATAGACTTTTCCTTTGATGAATATGAAGTGTCCTTCCTTATTCTTTTTGATAACTTTTGGTTGAAAGTCGATTTTATTCAATATTAGAATGGCTATTCAAGCTTTTTTCTTGGACCATTTGCTTGGAAAATTGTTTTCCATCCCTTCACTCTGAGGTAGTTTCTGTCTTTGACACTGAGATGCATTTCCTGTATGCAGCAAAATTCTGGGTACTATTTAAGTATCCCATCTGTTAGTCTTTCTATTATGGAATTGAGTCCATTGGTGTTAAGAGATATTAAGGAGTAGTGATTGTTGCTTCATATAATTTTTTGATGTTATTTTTATGATCGTGTAGCTCTCTTCTTTTGCATTTGTTGAAAGATTACTTTCTTGCTTTTTCTAGGGTGTAGTTCCCCTCCTTGTGTTGGCATTTTCCATCTATTATCCCTTGTAAGCCTGGATTTGCAGAAAGATATTGTGTAAATTTGTTTTTGTCATGGAATATCTTGGTTTCTCCATCTATTGTAATTGAGAGTTTTGCTGGGCAAAGTAGTCTGGGCTGGCATTTGCATTCTCTTGGGGTCTATAAACATCTGCCCAGGATCTCCTAGCTTTCATAGTTTCTGGTGAGAAGTCTGGTGTAATTCTGATAGGTCTGCCTTTATATGTTACATGACCTTTTTTCCTGACTGCTTTTAATATTCTTTCTTTGTTTAATGGATTTGGTGTTTTGATTATTATGTGACTGGAGGAATTTCTTCTCTGGTCCAATCTATTTGGAGTTCTGTAGGCTTCTTGTATGTTCATAAGCATCACTTTCTTTGGGTTAGGGAAGTTTTCTTCTATAATTTTGTTGAAGATATTTACTGGCCCTTTAAGTTGGGAGTCTTCACTCGCTTCTATACCCATTATCCTTAGGTTTCGTCTTCTCATTGTGTCCTGGATTTCCTGTATGTTTTGGGTTAGGGTCTTTTTAAAGTTTTCATTTTCTTTGACTGTTCTGTCAATGTTGTCTATGCTATCTTCTGCCCCCGAGATTCTCTCTTCTATTTCTTGTATTCTGTTGGTGATGATTGCATCTATGACTCCTGATCTCTTTCCTAGGTTTTCTATCACCAGGGCTTATTCCTTTTGTGGTTTCTTTATTGATTCTATTTCCATTTTTAGATCCCGGATGGTTTTGGTCAGTTCCTTCACCTGTTTTGTTGTGTTTTCCTGTAATTCTTTATGGGAATTTTGTGTTTCCTCTTTTAGGGCTTCTAGCTGTTTATCTGTGTTCTCCGGTATTCTTTTAAGGGAGTTATTTATATCCTGAAAGTCTTCTATCATCATCATGAGATGTGATTTTAAATCAGAGTCTTGCTTTTCTGGTGTGTTGGTGTATCCAGGGCTAGCTGTTGTGGGAGAACTGGATTCTGAAGATACCAAGTAGCTTTGGTTTCTCTTGCTTATGTTTTTGCCCTTTCCTCTCGCCATGTGGTTATCTCTTGCAATTGCCTCTGTTAGCTGGTCTTGCTGTCTCTGACTGTGGCTTGTCCTTCTTGCAAGCCTGTGTGTCAGTACTCCTGGGAAATGATTTCTCTCCTGGAGGAATTTGGGTATGGACAGCTGTGGCACAATGTCAGCTCTGAGGTGCAGACAGAAACTGGAAAGATCCTGTCCCTGGCTGTTCTTTGGTTCCTGTATCCTGATGGCTCTGGGAGGGTTCCTCTTGGGCCAGGAATTTGAGCATAAGTGGTAGTCTTACCTGTGTTCACAGGCTTGTCAGCACTCCTGAGGGACCCGCTCTCTCCTAGCAGTTTTTGGGAATGGAGTGCTGTGGCACAGGATCTCATCATTACATTTAAACATATACACTTCTTAATTTTTCAAACATTATCTTGCCTAGCTAACTACACAAAGTGTAAAATTCATTAGTGTCAATTGAAATTTGGTTAGACCTAGCATATCTGGAGTTTAGCATAAGATTGTACTTGTAGAGCTCATTTATACCACTAGTACTTGCTGACATAATAATTCATCCTTATTAATATGAAGGCAGTCATTCCTCTTTTCCTCTCCAACTCCTTTCAATTATTTTGACCCTACACATCTTTGATATTTCTAAGTATGAACTTCTTTTTGTGATTCTTGCTTGGATTCCTTGTGAAATTTTCTATCATTAATCTGATTTGAAAAATTCTAAGTCATTATCAATTTAAATATTGATCACTCTTCCCTTTATTCCTCTTCTTTCAGAACTACAATTAATTGTGTATTTTACTTTACACTCAGCATTTCAACTTTACTCAGGCTCCACCATTTGTGCGTTCAAACTTCCTGGATCAATCTCCAGGTTCAATAATACAACAAGTACTTGCTGCAGATGTGCACAATACAATTTTCATAGTTAGATCTATGTATCAAATCTTTTGTTTAAAGGATATGTATATATAAACACATATGTGACTCTCTCTATCTATCTATCTATCTCTCTATATATATGCATATATATTCTGTCACAATCTGTTATTAGTTTCTTCTTCACACATATGTGTCTGTATGTATGGTATGTAAGTAGTATATATGAATGTGTATACTATGGAGGCCTGGGAAGCACATAGGGTTCCTGATATGTCCCTCTCTACCTTATTCCCTAGAGACAAAATCTCTCACTGAACCAAGAGGTAGTTTGGTGTCAAGAAAGCAACCCTCCTGACCTCTTGCAACCCAGGACTGGAGTTATAGGTACATGCTTTGCCAATCCAGTTTTTTGAGTGGGTCCTGGGATTTGATCTTAGGTCTTCGTGCTTGCACAGCATATTTATTACCCATTGAGCCATCTGTTGCCTTCCTCTCATGCTTTTGTATTGTCTTTTACATCTGTATTAACATAAACAAGCACCCTGCCCCTTCTACTACATGGCACAGCTTCTTCCTCTGCTTCATTGCATCCATGTTGTCCTGTAGCATGTAGTCTATTTCTAATTATGCTTCCTGTAACTTCTCTCCTGTATTATGCATATAATTAAGCAATTCCAGGTTCTCAAAGAGAAGGCCAGTTCCACATCCTATATACTGCTCTGTATACACAAAAGCTTTTAAGATACATTGTTTGTGTAATTTTAGTTGTTTTAGACTGTAGCATTTCCCTAGATATTTTGTTCACATGTTTTCATATATATATATATATATATATATATATATATATACAATATATATATACAATATATATATATATTGTATATATATATTGTATATATATATTGTATATATATATTGTATATATATATATATATATATATATAATATTGTGTCCTTGATGCACCTGACTTCCCACTCTAGGTCTTTGGTTCTGCTGCTCTCTGAGGTATCTGGGGTACCAGCAACCACACTACCCTCTGGCTTACAAAGCCACCTGCCTCTTCCTCTGCATCTGTACCTCAAACCTCTGCCTCTGCTAATGGCCTTGGCCTCTGCACCAAAAGGTCTGTTCTTAGAGTAATCTCATTCTTTCCTTGGTAGTAACACACATCTGCCATGTCAGCCATGTCAGCCTAATGCTGGGGGTCTGACAGCATCCCTTTATTTCCTCCAATCTCCACTCTGCTCAGTTTATGCTTATAGTCGCCCTGTTAGTATACAAAATCTCAAAAATGTGAGGTTGTCGCATGTGTCATGGGGATCTACATCACCAGATTGTACATTCTTCACAGTCTTTCTTGGATAGGCCTAGCATTTGTTGAGAGGACCCAGCAAATTCATGGGTACCCTAACACTCATTTCTTCAGAGAAAAAAAAATTGTCCATCAATGATTTCAGCCCTATCTCTGTATCATATTTTCCCAAAACTAAATCTCTTAATCTGGGCATCTTTTGAATTCTAGATAGATTAGGTTTATTAAGCATCCTGTCCTGGTTCCCTTTTGCAAATGAGTTCTTTCCCCAATACTTCAGTTCATTACAAGCAACAAAGAGAGAGGTGGCTGCGCTTTCAGCAGCTTGATGAAAGGTCCTCTGATAAACAGTCTAGTGCACTGCCTGTACCCTCTGCCTTCCACCCAGTGGCAGAATGACATTCAGCCCAATGCTATTATAAACCTGGCTGTTTTCCCCACAGTTTTCTGTAACACGTTTTCTATTTCCAAGACCTCACCAGGGAAGATTATGAATCTCTCCTATTCCCCCTTCCACCAGCAGCATTCTGTCAACAACAGCTCACATATTCTCTAATGCAACAGAACCTGTCTCTGCTCTTTCCCAGAGTGAACTTTAACACTGTATTCTCATCCCTTGTTGCTGCTGCACTCAATCCCTAATATTCAAATCTGTGCTTACATCCTTTGTCTACCAAACCAGTTACCTGATAGCCACAATCAGAACACATACACAAACTATACATCCCTTAGAATTCTGGAATCAAGTCTAAAACTGAGGTATTGGCTTAACCATTCTCTCACCAAAGGTTCTAGAGAAAAAATATTTCTGTGTTGGTGGTTCTGGCTATTTGTGGGTATGTTGGCATAACTCCATCACCAACTCTCATATATGCATAGCCATTTTTTTCTGAGTCTATATTCTCCTCTTCTTTCATTTTTTAGGACATTACTTTTTGAATTTGGGGCCCAACTAAATCCAAACTAATCTTCAAAGACCTACCTTCCATTTAAGATAATATTCTACATTTCTAGATAGACATGTACTTTAGGTGATTTCAAAGATTGTTAAGCAATTCATCTGTTTTTGGTAGATATAAAACTTGAATTTGTAAGAATAAAAACCAAAACTACCTTTGCTTCTTATCTTTTCCTCTAACAAGAAAAAGACCAAGGATTAAAATTTAATAACAACCAATACATGAAAATTCAGATTTGAAACCGGAGCTAGATAAAAGAAAATGCCAGGGAATTGTTATGATTGCTGCCTCCTTTCCTATGCTGCAATAACAATTTTAATTATACACCTCGGGGCAAAGTTAGAAAAATATTCTAACAATATGACAAGGCACAATAAATACAATGATTAAGGTCTAACAGTGTGACCACTAGACGACATCAACAGCAACAAACCCCATGTCACCTCTTCATCCTGAGCTACACAATATTCTTGAAAATAATATCATTTTTTAAAACAAACTGCTACTTCTTCAAGGTACTCAAAGATGTCAAAGCTAGGATAAAAAAGGATGCTCCAGTTTATTTTTTTTCCTTGAGATTAAGAAAGGTTTAATGGAGTTCTCTTTTATTCTATCTCCAGGACCCACTTCACATGATTGCAAATTGACTGTGATGTGTGCTCACAGCATGAATTCTTCAAGCTTAGCATGTGTCCATGGAATTCCTACATCATTCGCTCAAAACACATATTGGGAGTTAACTGTGTGGTAGCTGGTTCAGTGGGAAGACAGGATGGAAGACCTCATCCAGACACTGATTGCTTTCATCCTGTTACCAGCACTAAAACAGCAAAGGAGTTGTGTTGAGAATAAATCCTGATAGATGCTGTCCAGTGGGAATACTTATCAGCTATGTGATCATGCAAATGTATAGGGTTAAAGTCAGAGTCAGTCTTTGGGAAATGAGAAGCTTCCTCTTGATGGTGAGGCATAACTGATGATGTCCTGCCCTGTACCACATCTATTTTACATCAACCCCTCAAGCTAAGCAGTCATTTCATGCTATGTCCCAGCAATCCATGATGCTGAGACTGTATCATCTAATAGGTGTTCTCACTGCCTCCTGTGTTCAGTATTCTCTCTGCTATGTATTTATCTTTCAGTTACAATACAGAAAATACAGGTCTGTCAATATTCAGTAGTTAATTCTCCTTATGCACCTATAAAACTGGATAATATAATTTATTAGTCAAATTTCTTTTTCTATGATGGTCAGAGACAGGGAGGAGTTTCTGGGTCACAAGGGAAGTTACATGAGGTGATAATATGTTGATTAAGATGATTATGCTCATAGTATCCCAAAGGGAGACACATATCCAAACTTATCTAATTTCAGACATGATACATACTCATACTTTAATAAACATCATAATCAATAAACTGGAAAAATAAAATATCACTAATTAACATTTGTATAGGGGAAACTAAAAATGGGCATCCTCAATCCCACAGGCAAATTTGCCTCTCTGACTGTCTGCCAGTCTTACTGTAGGCATCCACTCCTGGCCTTAAGCTCTATCTGCCTTTTGGATGCTGGAGGTAACTGCCTTTACTGCCAAGAATGCCACTTGACACTCAACCTCTTATTTAAATTCTGTTAATGGGTCTAAGTGTATGCTCTTCTCTCTTTAACAGTGCCTAGCTGCTATCCGTATCACAACCCTACACGAAATGTTTCCCCATGGCTCTGAGATGCTAGTGACACCAAAATAGCTACTAACTTTCTGTCCTGTGTCCTATCCCACTGCATCGTGAAGTCTCCTAAAGAGCTGAGATGTAGCCCACCTCCAGAAGCTCTGTTTTAGAGGCTGATTCCTAAGTCATGGTTAGCATCAACTGTATTTGGTATAGTTTTTTGCAAATAGTCTTAAGAAACTACCGGAGGACTTGGATATATCACTCCTGGGCATATACCCAAAAGATACTGCAACATGTAACAAGGACACATGCTCCACCATGT
>NW_022196896.1:93650569-93689947 GCF_008632895.1 Mastomys coucha | reverse complement strand
CAACAGGGGTTTGTTTTTGTTGTTTTTGTTTGTTTCTTTGTTTTTTGGAGAGGAAACTGGGAATGGAGTAATTTACATGTAAATAAAGAAAATATATAATAATAATAAAAAAAAGAAACTATTTCACTGGGGGAAAAGAAAAATGATCTGGCCATCAAAGACAGAGTTAAAAAAAAACCTAACAGACATTGCCCTATTAGAGACATGAACTTCAACCTGATACTGGGATCTTGGAAGCAAAATTTCTTCCACATTGTTAGTGTAAGAGTGAAAGAATTATCGAAGTGGCACTGGCTACTGGCTGTCCTGGTAAGGATGTAACTTTTAATTTCAGGAAACTTTAGTACTGTGTCCATATTAAAGGTGACTCAGAATCCATTTCTACAATGAGAAATGACCAAGACAGTTTGATCTGTCTCAGAATTTATCTACTTCTCCTTCAGTTTTGTTAATTTCCTCTTGATTTTTTTGAGTCTATATTAGTAATTGAATGCTTATATGGAATTATTTTGCTATTCCAAGTAAACTGACATATTAATCATTATGAAATATTTTATTCTGATATTTCAAGAAATTAGGTTATATTTATATATATAGTCCATACTTATATAAGCATACTTTAGGTTAGTTTCTAATATATATATATATATATTAGTGTGCATATGTGTGTGTGTGTGTGTGTGTGTGTGTGTGTGTGTATATTTGTGTGTGTGTGTGTGTTTGTTTATAATTTTTTTTTAAATTTACCTACTTTGTTTCTTTGGAGTTACATGATTACATGCATTGTGGGTCAATGATGAGTATTCAATCAGAAAATCCTTATTTTATCCTGATACAGAATATGTCTAATTCTAAGATGCATGAAAATGTTACTAGAAACAAATCACAAAGAAGAAATTATCTTAATAACACTTACAGAAATACTCATTTTCTTTAAGGTACTCATATGAGGGCTTTGAATAAATATCTTCTTTAAGTATTTTAAGATTATTTTAGCAAGACTTTCAGAAAATTGTAGCTGCTTACTTATGTTAATCCTCTAGTGATTGTCCCTGAAATGTTATTCATACACATGAAAATACCAAATTTTCTCTCATTTGTAGAATCTACAGAGAAAGAAAGACAAGAGACTGAGACAAAGACAGAGAGATAGAGAGACAGACAGACATAGAGAAAGTAGAGTGTGTGTGTGTGTATGTGTGTGTGTGTGTATATGTGTGTGTGTGTGTGTGTGTGTGTGTGTGTATAAGAGTTGAAAAAGGGGAGAATTATATCTATCTAAAGAGAAGGAGATAAGGACAACAAGGGACACTAATGGAATATATGTGACATGAAAATAGAAGAAGGAACGATTAGGAGACGGACTCACAAGAAGGGTTTGGGAAATGGGAGAGCAATGGAGGTCAAATAATGGCAAAACATGACAATATGTATACTTGAAAGTGTCACAGTGAAATTTAGTTCCTTATGCATGAAAAAAGATTGAATTTAAAATGGTAAGTGAAAGTCTGTCACAAGACAGCAAGTGATTATTACAAAAGCTATCATGGAGAAGTAAATACTATAAAATCTTAAAATAAAGGCAATATTTAAGTATGTACTCTTTTAAGAAACTCAATTCCTAGCTGGGCAGTGGTGGCACATGCCTTTAATCCCAGCACTTGGGAGGCAGAGGCAGGCCAGTTTCTGAGTTCAAGGCCAGCCTGGTCTACAAAATGAGTTCCAGGACAGCCAGAGCTACACAGTCAAACCTGTCTCAAAAAGAAAGAAAGAAAGAAAGAAAGAAAGAAAGAAAGAAAGAAAGAAAGAAAGAAAGAAAGAAAGCTAAATCCCTGGTCTTTCTTTCACCATCAACTTCATATATTTTAATATCAAGAAAACTAACCAGAACAGACTGAAATCCTAGATTAGCATTGTGTCTCACTACAACACAACGCTTTTTATAACAGAAGAAACAGTGATTTTACCTTCTTGTCCAGGTGGATTCTTTTCTAACCTTTAAAAGATAAAGTCCCAGAGTCCAAGGTTAAAGATTGAATTTTAATAAGAAAGAGACAGAAGCAGAGAGCCAGAGTCATAAAAGATAACAATGATATGTTAATAATCTTTTTTTTGAAAAATTTAGAAATCTTTGTCAGGGATATAGACATCTAAGATTAAAAAAAATCAGAACTTTATAACAACTATGTAATCAGAATTGCAATCAAAAGTATCAAGCTTGAGATCAATGAATTAAGAAAAACCTACAAAGATCATCCACTGTTTCTTAGTAACCATTCAATTGGAATTCAATAGTCACCATGCTATAATTTCAACTATGCTTACCACAAAGGTAACTGAGCAGATTAAATAATATCAGCTTTGATTGCCATGAAATTTATACACACACGACTGTCACATATACATTCTTACTTCCTTAGAGAAAATGTGTTTGTCTAGTACATTTTTTCTCTTCTATCCTGCTTGTTCTCTCTCTCTCTCTCTGTCTCTCTCTGTCTCTCTCTCTCTCTTTCTCTCTTTGTCTCTTGCAACACACACACACACACACACACACACACACACACATACACACACACACACTCACGTGTGCACTTGTACAAGCTCACTCACAGCCATACACATAGACATATTACTCACAGACTGCACATACAGGCTCACATAGCAACTTCACCTGTATTTTCCTCTCTGGCTATGTGTTATAGCGGCTGTGTTATTTAGAGTTGTGATGTGTCTGTTTACTAGGGAAAACTAGTGACCCATTATGCTTTCTGGAAGATTTCAGTTTACAAAATGAGAACAAGACATGTCTGGCTGTTTGCTCATTTCTTTATAAATAATTCAGTTCTCATTTATCAAGTACATATGGTGATTCTAGCACTGCGATTTTCCATTTGAGCAAGAAAAGAAAACAGATGTACTTTGATCTAAAAAAAAATCAATAAATGTATCAAAATAGAAATACTATTATACCTATTCAGTGATAATGTGTTTATGGCTGATCTCAAATTATTAACTATATACTATAACTAAAATACTCACGTGAATAAGCATAAATTACTCTAATAAATGTCTCTAAATGACATCAGGTTAGTGTAACAGATAATATAATTTAGAGTTCTTACAAGCCAAAAAGTAAAATATTCATTAACCATATCAAAAAAACCTGAAAAGTATTGGTATATTATTGTAATATTTTACATTACATGTGAAGTTGTATATTATGTAGAGGGGTGCTCTGATAATGTGGCAATGTACACTGTAAATCCTAAAAAAAAAAAAAAAAACATGAATGATAAGCCTTCTAAATAATGAGAACAAAGTATAGAAATCAATAACCATATGCATGAGATAAACCTGAGTTCTAAAACCATTCAAGCAAAAGTTGGAAGTAAAGAAAATCAGGCAAAACCCCAATGAAACAGAAAAAAAAATGGAAATGTGGTTGATTCAAACCAAACCACACTGATCATCATAGAACATAAATCTTAATTCACTAATTGAAGTCTTTCATGTGTCATTACTTCCCTCAGATGTCCATGTTTATTTTGATTATTTATTGTGAATGAAAGATACCTGAGAGCTAAGTCTCGGGGCATGTTAATTTTAGATGTTGGGAAGACAAGATAACATAAAAGGAAAATGAGAAGAAATGACCAGAAGTACACCACACAAAATTAGTTGTGTGGAAGCCAATAGAAGAGAGTGTTCCACAGGGAAAATGATTAACCTACATCAAATGTATCTGAGAGATCAAATAAGCTGATGGCTGGAAATTGACCATTGAGTTTAGTATACAGATGTCACTGGTGACTTTGATAGGAACTTTCCTGAAAGAGTAGCTGCAATGAAAGGGTGTGTGCATCAGGGACAGAGAGGTAGAGAATTAGCATGTGAAGAGTAAAATCTCCATCAACTCAGCTTTAAAAAAAAAATGCCATCTTTACATGGTGCCTGAACAGCAATGTGGCATCAAACAAGGAGGCTAAACTTACCTTTTTGCTAAGACAGAGGAGGTTTCCTGGGATGGAGGATGTTCGGAAACTTATTAGTTGGTCATAGATTGTTTAATATGGCAGAAAGAAGGCAACAGTAGGAAAAATTGATGTTATAATAATCACTTCGAGAAATAGAAAGTAGATAATAATTGACTCACAATAAAAATGAATGCATTCAAAACAAAGGAAAGTCATGTGATCAGGACCACAGATACACCTGTAACAACACATCCTCGCTCTCTGAATATATAGTAATCATTTAGATTATATCTTTCAACATATAAATATGCATATATATGCATATATATTGATTATGTTGGAAGTACCTCATAGAAGAGGGAATTCTACCTTTCTTAGTGTCATAACTTCACCAATTATTAATGCAAAGAACAAATGAGAACATGTCCCTGAGTCAAAGTATGGGCTTCCCTCTATTAGATTATCTGGTAGAATAATAAATTGCTAATAAATTTTTTATAAATACGAGCATTTCACATTAAAAAAATTAAAATTAGCGATGAACATTGCCCTGCACTGCGCTATGGCAAGAATTCATTGGCTTTGAAGACTCAGATATACAATGTTACTTGATCATAGTGCTGTCAGTACTAAAAACCAGTTTTCTCAGCACAGAATCCCACAGTAGCCTCTACTCTCGGAATGAGTGGGCAAATGAAATTAAACTGATTTGCTATCCCAATAACAAAGGGATTTTCACTGATGATCAGATACAAGAAAAAGATTAGTGTAAATAATTAATATTCTTCTGCAGGTCCGTTTATTGCAATACAACTCAAGTAAGAAGCAGAGAAATCACAAAGAGGGATTTAAGATAAATGCTTTGAACATGGGCATTGTTGCCTAAAACACAGAAGAAATTTAAATTAGAATTTTAAAACACACAAGTTTTGCACAGAAGTCAGATATGATTATCTATATACATATTCTCACAGGTTTCTTACATAATAGAAGCAATAAGAAATTATAATAAAAGAGACTTCATTCTAATAATGATGTGCATATACATATTCCAGAACCAAATTTAATAGTAAGTGCAGAGAAGTTTTCTAAAGATAGCAATATAATTTTTTAAAAAAAAAAGTTACAATAAGACTCATGTAGCCAGGCAGTGGTGGCGCACGTCTTTAATCCCAGGACTTGGGAGGCAGAGACAGGCAGATTTCTGAGTTTGAGGCCAGCCTCATCTATAGAGTGAGTTCCAGGACAGCCAGGGCTACACAGAGAAACCCTGCCTCAAAAAACAAACAAACAAAAAAAAAACAAAAACAAACAAACAAACAAAACCCTCATGTAAAGACAGAGAAATGGCTTGGTTTGTATATAAGAATACAAAGATTATAAAGTGGTCTCTACAGTTTACCACAGATGTAACTCAGTTCAAACAAAATTTTAACAGTATCATTGAGATAATATAAACATTCTAAAATCATCTCGGGAAAATGGACAAGACAATTCAATTTTTGAAAAGACCAATGAAATCATAAATCATAAGATGTAGAGACACATTAAAATGAAAACAATCACTAAATCATAAGATGTAGAGATATATTAAAATGGAAACAGTTTTGTGATTGGGCTATTTTAAAGATATATCACATTATAAATTAATTTGAAATATATTGGTTTGAATATATGTTATATCATGCTTTTGATCATATGCCTTACAATCAGAAGCTATTCATCTATCCCTCTTTTGTTTAGAGTACAAAGTGTTGTTACAGTTCTGTAGATGCAATACATATAGCCGGGTTCATGGCCAAGGCTCCTATAGTGAAAGATAGGGTAAAGAAAAATGAATTTATCAAATAAGTTTTTGACAGTATGGGAATCTTTATGAATAAAGATCAATGGACACAGGAAAACTTTTTGTGCACAGTTTGAGGAATTATAATTTGCAATTAAATGTAATGGACAGAGGGATAGATCTCTCTGATCCTATTCCTTTGTGTCCCCTAATATCTTTCTTTTTTTCTGTGTATCATAAGACCCTCTGAAAAGACAGATTAATAATCTATATTAGAAGAAGTTAGGAGAATTCTTTTTATAGACTTCTTCTGGGGTAGAATATAGAGAGTCAAAGAGAAATGTCTGCTTTTGTTCCATTTTCTCATGTCTAGGTGGTATATTTTGGGCGAACTCTACTTAGCCCCATCCCTCTATAATATGAAACTCTCTCAAGATGACTCACAGTCCATCAACTGAATTAGTGCATGGTCTGCTAATCTACTGAACTAGTCTTTCTAGGTCTATCCCAGTTATATCAGTCCAACGAAGGGTAAGGATAAGACTGGACATGGGCATCCCCTAAAGTCAGGCCTCTGTGTGGAGTGATTGGCCAGGTATTTAATAAGAGACATTTGAACTAAAGGAATAAAAAAATGTTAATGCTCACAACAAAGAGCCTTTGAGTCTAGGGAAAGTCAGTCAAGAAAATCTGTAGATCTAATGCTGTAACAGCTCAGAGGAAGGTGGGTGGGAGACATGACAGTCTTACAGAGAGTGCTTGTTTGCAGTGGTGATCTGATGGTCCAGCAAGTTTTCTGAGTTCCTCATGTGGCATCAGATCACAGAAGCTGCTGTGATCCCTTTAAAACCTTTATATAAGCTTAATTTATAAAATTACTGTGTACAGGCACTGAAAGGTCACATATACCATTGTGTTCATGTGCATTTACTGGGTATGAACTTTTGGTCTCCTTGGACCAGTCCTCACTGATAAGACTATTATTTATCTTAATTATGTAGGGAAGAACCCTGACACATAGACTTGCCTAAGGTCAAGGGTGACAAGGCTTGGTGATGTTTAGCCATGAAAACACCTGTAGGAAAGAGAAATGTTTTGAAAGATTGTCTTTCAATAGTTCTCTTGTTATTAACAGCTTTTTAAGATGGCCATGCCTATATTGTGCAATTCACTCTCAAATATCACATAATACTATAAGAAAGTATTAAACTTTTATTTTATGTAAATACCATAATTCCAAAGCATGAAACAAGAAAAGAAAGAGAAAGCTGTTTAGTGGTCCTTTGTAAACATACATATTCAAAAATACCAAATATAAACAAAATTTAATAACTATATATGAGCTTATATGACAACTCTAGTCTTTATTTGGGCAGAGGCAGGCTGCATGTGAAGGATACAACATCTAAGTTTACCTGGCCTGCACTTATATTTCTAAAAATTCCTTATTAGGCCACAAAACTGGTAAGGTTGAGTAGGTTGAAAGCCTCTGAATCTCATACCAGAGGAAAGTAGGGAGTTGCATCTTCTCAGACCAGGCCCCTATCACGTGATCACACTCCGTACATAGGAACATGAAGATCAGAACAGAGTTCTCCATGCTAATGAGATATCTAGACAGCTCTGAGGGTTTAGCTAATAAGGTTCCCTTCTTGGACATTCCTTCCTGTAAAATGTACTCTGGTCCATCCTGAGGAGAAATGGGTATGTACCCATTCTCTACAATGAAAAATCAGTAAATAGTTTGGAACCAAAGACTGTCTCTTTCATCAAGAACTGCTGTAGGAGTGGAGAAAGCCTTTGTCTACAGAGCCACTGTCTAAGCCTCCCACAGAAGGAATCTTTATGCTCCCAGACAATCAATGCTAAGCTAAGGACAATCACCAATGAGCTAAACCAGAGTTCCCTGTACTACCTCCCCGTCCTTGGGCTCATCCTCAGTCTGAGAGCACCCTTTGTTCCCAATTCCTCCTTGACTTCCTGCAGAGTCTGTGCCCAGGAGTTTGAGAACATCCCACCCCAGGCTTCTTCTCGAAGGCTGTGGGCCCACTCTGTTCTGGACTCTATGTTGTTTCCAGAGGTGACTGGATGCCCAGGAGTCAGGGAATCCTAGCTCCGGCCTCAGACTATGTTGTTTCCCACTTAGGCTAAGACCCTCACCTTAGTCTGCATTCTTCCATCCCCTGAGCAGTGCATCAGTGCTCTGGAGCCCAGCACCCATCAACAATGGAAGGTAAATGCAGTTTAGCATCTCTCACTTTGCCTTCCCAAGTGTTTCCATATCCCAGTAATGAGGTGGAACACTGGATGACAGTTCCCTATTTCTTTCTGTCCCTCCTGTGATATTTAGGCCATGTGGGACTTTTTTTCCTGAATAAAGATATGGAGAGAGAATAATAATACCAATGTGATCTTGTGAGAACTCTGGATTTGATACAAAACTCTAATAAACTTAGATAATTATACCAACCTAGGTTCATGATGAAATGGCATTTTATTGTTGTTAGTCTATATTATTTATGTTATTAGGTAGAATGATAAAACTAAATATAAGTGATTTGCACGTTTTATTATTTCCTTGTGTGCTGAATATCTTCAGAAAAAAATTATTTTGAAGAAACTCAGGTGTGGTGACACATGCCTGTATTTCCACAATTCCAGAGGTAGAGATAGGAGTATTAGAAGAACAAAAATATCAAGACCATCTTTGGCTACAAACCAACTTGAGGCAATCCTGAGGCTGAATACATGAAGCTATATCTCAAACAACAACAACAAAATGAAAGCTAAACAATGGTGTTTGTGGAAATACCATATATATATATATATATATATATATATTTGGCCAAGCCTGCATTTATTCAGGAGAGTTGCTCGATGGCTGCAAGCAGCTCAGGCCTCAAGACAGATTTTGGTGGCTCAGCTCCTGCTGCCTTTATATCCTCCAACACTGAATACCTTATTTTATACAGTGATTTCGGATGACAGTCGTGGAAGACAGAGAAGATGCGTAAACAGTGGAACTGGCCATTTGCCAAGAGAGGGCACTATGGAAATCCCAGGTACCACCCAATTTGAACTTATCTCATATAGTGTAGGATGTATTTTAGACTTTTTCACTTAGAAAATTAAAAAACAAAGAAGAAAGGTCATGCCTACTTATTAACTAGACCTCAGAGCTCCATGATTGTCCTAGAGGAAATTAATACCTTTTACTCAGAAGAAACACATAGATAAGTGTTAGGTTTGACCCCCATTGCAATGTCTGAAATCTCCAGAGAAAAAAAAAAATAGAGACATATGTGTATAAAATTGGCTGTTATTCATGGCTTGAATAGAAGGTGGGTCAAGATTAAGTAGTCTGTATTTTAAATAGTGAATAATACCTTCTGGTGTTATTTCTCTTTTTAGTTCTTCATGTAATAATCATTTATACAGAAAATAATTATTACAGTAAATTTTAACTTATTATTCAGCAGGCACTGTGATAGATGATGAAATATAAAGTAGACTAAACTACAGTTTCTACATGTAAATAGTTTAAAGTTGATTATGGACAACAGAGAAGCAGAATCAAAATTATAGTACAATAGGATGAGCATTACAGTGATTTTGGAGATCTGGGTGCCAAGTTCAGAAGAGGGGATACAGAGTGACAATTAAATAGACTGGTGGGTAAATCTTTTCACCAGATTAACTGTGTGCTAATATTTCACATCTTAGCATGCTCATCACTTTGTTCACAATTTTTGAGTCTTTGAGAATGTAGATTAAAATGACACCTATTTTTATTCATTTTAAAGAGCATAAAACTCTACAGTGATCACCTTTACCTGACACATTTCTTCTTTAATGTATAGAAAATTATGGATTTTACAATTTTCATATTAAATTTCTTTTTAAGTATAATGATGTTCATTTTCCAATCATGGGAATTTCAAGAGAGATAAAATGTTCTTGGTCTGCTTCACATTTTAGTGATGTTAAGTAATCAATATCACCTTCAAAATCAGCTTTTGAGCACTACCTATGA
Organism: Mastomys coucha; assembly: GCF_008632895.1. NCBI lineage: Eukaryota > Metazoa > Chordata > Mammalia > Rodentia > Muridae > Mastomys > Mastomys coucha. Next base: position 93,680,154 of record NW_022196896.1, on the reverse strand, counting down.
GTCCAGGCTATAGCTTTTAAATTTTCAGTATAGTATAAATATTTCAAAGCTACAATAATGGTCCTCTTGAAAGTCAAACCTGAAAGTAGCACAACACTTTCAAAATAGCATATTGATTATCAAAAGGAACACCCATGAGTACCAATGATGGACTTCAAGACTAATACAATGAGAACTGGTGTTAAAAATATCCATTAATAACTAGGTATTAAAACTGTAAAGTCAGAACTAAAGAGATGGTTCCATAATTTATTGTTCTTGCTAAGAAACCTAGTTTTGTTTCCAATACCCACACTGGGCAGCATGTAATTGCATGTAACTCCAGTCCAGAGAACCCACAAACTCTTCTGGACTCCATGAACGCTTGCAATCACATGCATACTCCATGGATGTAGAGCCTCAAAGAACTTATACAAATATTATCTTCAAAAAATAAAAAGTCATTATAGTATCAGTTGCAAAACATTTTCTTCCTTGAGTATATCTCCATCTCCTTTATATTACAAAGCATTTAGGTCACTTCAAAACTCACAGTAAGTCTTAATGTGCAAGAAGAATCACCAGGCATGTGTGTGTGTGTGTGTGTGTGTGTGTGTGTGTGTGTGTGTATGTATACATGTATATGTATACATACATATATATATATATATATATATATATATATATATATTCCACTTAGCATCATATATATATGATGCTAAGTAGAACACAGTAAAACTCAACTTTATAGAGTTTTCTAGACTCATAGAGTTGTATCCAACTGGAACAATGCTGGTGATTAGAAAGCCATTCATCACACTATATGGGGCACTGACAGGAAAATGCCCTTGATTGCAACAGCTTTGATGTTTCCTCCCAGAATGCTGTAGTGCAGGCTTGGGTTTCCACATCAGTAAACATTCTGTCAGGAAGACAGAAATGGAATTCCTCATTCTGGAACCAGTACTTTATGCTCTAAAAGAAAAACTATTTTTTAATACTATAACAGCTTGTACCCAAAATAAGTCTGAAGAGGAAATGTTCAAATTAGAAGGACACTTGGTGGATATGTAGGATTCAGTTCAATATTAAAGCCTGCATCTAACTCCCCCTAGAGGATGAGTTGGTTATTACGGAATAATGATCTGAAAATTTGGGTCTGTTTCATTATCAGTGCAATTTCTAATACCCAACTGACAGCAAAGATACTGTCTCTACTCATGATGTAAAATCTATGTTCTAGAAGCAGATAAAGACATAGTCTCTAGCATAGAGGATCAGACACTTGGACTTCTGTGGTATATGTTTTGGGGGTCCAGCTGTGGTTTCACATCTACTGCTTCCTCCCTCTCAGAGTGTCCAGGTGTCGTTGTACACCTGGCTAGAAGAATGAAGGATATTACAGTCCAGCTGAGAGTGAGTTGGCTGGAAGAGGCACTTCTCCAAGGATCTTAGTGTTGCAGCTCTTTTAGACAAATGCCTTTTCCAATGGTCTTCAATGAAACAACTCTCTTAGATGATCTTAGCTTGGGTTCATACCTTTATTTGGGTTGGCTTGTACTCATACACTTCATTTGGGGTGAACCAAGGGTATATATGGACCTTGGAGAGTGGGGAGGAGTTTTCAAGGTAACTGAAAATTGGTGGCTAGAGTTTTAAAGATCTGTGAGTGCCTCATTTGCATGGAAAGGAATTCCAGGAATCCAAGGTACTTTCTGGACCAGTTCTTAGTCTGGTCTGTCAAGAATTACTCAACCTTCCCCAGGTAGAGGGTGTGGGCAGTAAAGATCTCAGACAAGGTCATAGAAGTGGAAGCCCTGAAGGTAAAATGAGTCTTCCATTTTATACCAAGCTCGGGTCTGCTATCTAATCATGGTAAACTTAATCCTTAATAAGCATAATTTCTCCACAGATTTTTCATCTGGATCCCAAGTCTCCCTATTATTGCAGATTGCTATATGAGGGATGATAATATCTTTTAGCCTGAAAAACTGATTGAAAGATTTCAATCTTGAAGGATGGTCAGAGCAGTTATATTAGATAAATGATATGGATGTACCTGGCTAAGTACTACCAATGAAAAAATACCTCCCTCATCATTTTACATTTTTAAATTATTTCATGGAGCCATAAAGGTTAAAAAATAGCTTGACATGGAACACCTAGGTCTCCTATTACATTATCAGGTCAACATTGGAGATGTGCTTTCTATGCTGATGTTTTATGCACCAATTGTTCATAGAGAATTGTGTTCTGTTAAAATGACACATGATGAGGATAAATGCTTGGTCAGATGATCTAGCCAAATACATAGTTATTCTGTGTCAGAAACATACCAAAACATATTTGTATTCATTTGAAAAGGTCTGCAATATAGTGCATTACCTTTATTGCAAAAATAATTAAATTCTACAATATAATTTTCTCTCTTACAGATTCTCTCATTTTAGGAATGCTTCCAGATAATGTGAAGCTGTGAAATTCTAGTAGTTCCTTTTTCTTTCAATTTACTTTGTAGCAATCAAATAGAATGGTTGGCGAATAATTAGCACTCATAAGTAAGTATGCATGGCTAATACATGACTCAGAAGTCTTTTGGCTTATTTTCAGAAGTCTTCTTAGATTTGTTTAGACTGCATGCAGTACAGCATATCCTTTTTACATAAGCAAAACAGACATCAAACAACTGCCTCATCGTGAGGCCAACAGCTACTCTTCTATGTATATTCTTGGAAACTATATTTCTCATTCCTCATTGTCTCCTTGAAGGAGAACTATGCTAGGTATGACAAAAATAATTTCAAATTTGGGTCTCTGTTCCATTTTGCATAAACACTAAGTATGGGAGCATCAAGTGCCTTTGATTAATTTTCATCTTAGCCTCAGTTCATTTTTCCCCCATGTACTGGTTCATATACTTTCCCTGACCACAGAATCTGTTACCTTTGAGATTTCCACAGCGAATACTTATAGTGATAGTTTAGCCTGACTGATGTAAATGGTTGCTCATACTTAAATTATCTGCAGAGATATTATGCATATTTTAAAAACATAGTTTAAATGCATATATGCTTTATATACATTTATATTCTATCCAATAAACTGTTGAAATACAATTCTGAGGTACCATCTTATACCCATCAAAATGGCTAAGATACAAACTCAAAAGAAAAAAAAACACTTAAGAGGTAGCACATGCTGTTGAGGATGTGGAGCAAGGAAAGCACTTCTTCATTGCTGTGGGAATGTAAACTTGTACAACCACTTTGGAAATCAATTTGGTAGTTTCTCAGAAAACTGGGAACAATTCTACCTCATGACCCAGTATAACACTCTGAACATATACTCAAAAAATGGTCTAACAACCAACAAAGACACTTGCTCAACTATATTTATAGCAGCTTTATCCATAATAGCCAGAAACTGGAAACAATCTAGATGTCCCTCAACTGAATAATGGATAAAAAATGTGATACAACTACACAATGGAATACTATTCAGATATTAAAAACAAGGACATCATGAATTTTGCAGGCAAATGGATAGAACTTGAGAATATCATCCTTGGTGAGGTAACCGAGTCCCAAAAAGACATGCATGGTATGTACTCACTTATAAGAAGATATTAGCCATAAAATACAGGTACCATGCTACTCCCCACAGACCCAAAGAAGCTAAACAAGAAAGAAGGCACAAGCAAGGATTCTTGAATCTCACCTAGAAGGAGGAATAAAATAGTCATAAGAGGCAGATGGAGGGAGGGAACTGAAAAGGAGAGGGGATGGAGAGGGGAGTGGGCAAGGTTCAGGATCAGGTGTGGGGAAGAACAGGAGGGATGACCAGATGGCCATAAAAATGAATAGAAATCTGCAAATAATAGGGGTTAGGATGTGGGCGACCTCTCTGGGACAAGATAGATATCTGGGATAAAAAAAGTGCCCACTAATCAATGGGGATGACTTTAGCTGTGACTCTCAACATTGGAGATAAGGAACCTGAAGAGGCCACCTCGTATAGCCAGGCAGGAGCCTCAGATGAGCAATAGAGACACCAATCCACCCTCTAGAACCTCCAGACTCTCAACCCCAAATTTATACTGTCTACAAGAAATCTAGGCACAGGGGATGGAACAAAGACTGAGGGAATGGCCAATCAATAGCAGGTCCATCTGGAGACATATCCCATGGGCAAGCATCAATCCCTCTGACACTGTTGATGATACTCCACTATACTTGCAGACAGGAGCTTGTTGTACTTTGTAAGGCTCTACCCAGCAGCTGACTCAGGCAGATACAGACACCCACAGTGTTAGACAGACATAGACAGGCAAACAATGGATGGAGCTTGGGGACACTTATGGAAGAATAAGACGAAGGATTGAGACCCTGATGGGGATAGGAACTCCACTAGAAGACCGAGTCAACTAACTTGTCCCTTTGGGACTCTCCGAGTTTGAACCACCAACCAAAGAACATACCCAGGCTGGACCTAGGCCATCCTGCACATATGTAGCTGCTGTGCAGCTTGGTCTTCATGTGGATCTTGAACATTGCAGTCTAGGCAATGCCGAAAGCTGTTGCCTGTATGTAGGATATGTTCTTCTAGTTGGGCTGCCTTGTCTGGCCTCAATGGAAGAGAAAGCACCTAGCCTCACAGAGAATTAAAGTGCTAGGGTTGGAGGATATGGGGATGGGGGCCCTCAATCTCTCAGAGGAGAAGGGATGTTTGGAAGGAAGTGGACATGACGGGGACAGTGAATGGGATATAAAGTGAATAAGCAAAAATATGAAATTAAATTTAAAAGAAATGTTGAATTACAACCAATGAATTAATTATAAGCTAAAGTTCACTTCTAAATTGTAAGCCTTTAGAACATTCACAGCAGTAAAATTAAACAGATTCTGTGTGTGTCTCTCTCTGTGTGTGTGTGTGTGTGTGTGTATTTATATGCATGCAATAATAGTGAAAAAAGAGGCTAAAGTTCAAAGGTGAATGCAGAGAGTTAGGATTAACATTAATAAAATCTCTCACATGCACATGCTTTTGTTCTCTCTCCCCTTTACCCTCTTAATCTTTCTCTGCCTTTCTCTGTGTCTGTGTCTGTGTCTGTGTCTGTGTCTGTGTCTGTGTCTGTCTGTCTGTCTGTCTGTCTGTCTCTCTCTCTCTGTCTCTCTCTCTCTGTCTCTGTCTCTGTCTCTCTGTCTCTGTCTCTGTCTCTCTCTGTCTCTGTCTCTCTCTGTCTCTGTCTCTCTCTGTCTCTGTCTCTGTCTCTGTCTCTGTCTCTCTCTGTCTCTCTCTCTCTGTCTCTCTCTCTGTCTCTCTCTCTCTCTCTCTCTCTCTCTCTCTCTCTCTCTCTCTCTCTCTCTCTCTCTCTCTCTCTCTCTCTCTCTCTCTCTCTCTCTCTCTCCCTAAGTCCCTGTAGTTGTATGTGCAATTATTCCACCTTTTACTCTTTCCTGGAAATTCCAGACATTTGTTGAAATACTGTTCAAAGTAAAGTTCACTCAGTCGTCTACTTCCATTGCTCAATGAAACCCTCCCTGAAAGAAAAATTGAACACTAGACATAGTTTGGCAGCTTAGAAAATGGACTTCTTGCAAACACCTATTAGTAACATATGCCACCTCTGAACAGCAAAAACTCTCATGTCATCTAGAATTTACAATGAGAGAGATTGATTGGTATCTGGCTGCTTTCAAACTGGGTAACTGAGAATGGAGAATTTCTTTTTATTCTTTTTCCTAGTCAAAATTATCCATCATACTTCTTTGTTTGATATAATCAAACATTAAGCTGTGAGTCACCAACAAGTCTTTGAAGTAGCTATGTATACTCACTAGTACAAGACTCTCAATTGTACTCTGAAGAATGTATGCTGAAAGTTTAGCTAGAGTTACATTCCAGTGGAAACTGATTGTCCAGGATACTTTGACTTAAGGATAATTTGTTGAGATTGCGAATTCTATTCATCTACATGGTTTTTCTTCTGCATCACATCAACAAGGAGATTGTATCTAACTAAGCTGCTGCTGCATTGTTTCTATTCACAATTGAACTAAAGGTCTTCAGTAATTCATTGAAAAGTTAAATAAATAAATCAAGGTTGGGAATACCATTTACAACATATATACACACATATAAACATATATGGATACTATATATATGATATAATATATGACATAAATTTTGACTAGTAAGATAATGTATTTTATTAAGAAGTTATTTTCTTTTAAATTTCTAATAGTGGAAACAGTCTATTTGTATAGAGCTGACAGCTGGACACTTGAACACAATGGAAAAAGATCAAACATAAATAGAACTTATGGCACTTTTATCACTGCAGACTAAACAGATAACAGAAAAAATATTAAGACACTTGGTTTTCCACTTAGAAATCAAGAAAGATAAAACTGTAACTCACACTTATTGTGGTAATTGATTCCAGCTCCACTGTGGGATAATGGTGAAAGAGAATATTCAAGAGAATATTTAGAGAAACAGATTTCATAATGAAAAAGAGTTTCCTTACTAAAAACTAACATGTAAAACTAGAAATATAAGCTGAAATAAAATATCCATAATAGAGACAGCCTAAAAGGTTTCGCATCTTTTGAGTCAACTATAAAAAGGTAGGTATCTAAAGTCAGGTAGAATTCTGAGTATTTCACAGAAGCTATAAGCCAAAACCCCCAAAAGGTTCTTGGACTCATAACTGAGTAGGGAAATATAAACAAAATGAAACTAATTCAATACATCATTATACAGAGTATTCAAAATATTCACAGTGTTGGACATGGATGAAGAACAAGATTCCTCAAATATGCATCCAGGAGAAGTACAAAGTCACAACCTCAAGAAGGGAGTTTGGCGTAACAAACAAAAACTCAGGTTATACACATTCTAGGACTCCTCTTTATATTTGCTTACCTTAAGCTGCCATGTTGATTCTAAAAGACAAATCTAGGTCTTCTGTTAGGGCATCAATTGCTCTTAACCATTGAGTCATGTCTCCAACCCCAACCTGTCCTTCTTGCTATTCATCCTCTTTGTTAGAAGTTATAATGATCTACCTGAAAGCAAATTTAATGCCTTTCTATTCTATTTTACTTGGATAAGTGATTTACCTTGTGGATTGCGTGAATAAATTTTGTAAGTTGCTATAAGGTCTGAGAACATTATTTTTCTTTTAAAAATTATTCACCACAAATATACTTAAAGACAATGTGTTCTAATGCAATTTATATTTTACCTTCATTGCAGTTTTCCATTGCCCTAAGTAATTTTGACAAAGAAAAGGGTTTATGTGTTAATTTAAATCAAATTAAGGTATGCATTTAGGTAAAGCCAAGTCTGTCAGAGAAGCTCATTGGAACCAACAAATATTTATTAATAATATATGGCCATTTCAGAGACTTGTCCAGAAAGCAAGAGGAACTTATCTTCTCAATGAGCACAGAAAAAGACACTGCTGGCAAAAATTCACCACATGTTCTTTCACTCAAACTTCAAATCACTGCAATAAACTGTAATCCATAATCATTTAGGTTGTGTTAGTCTAGAGTCAGTCAATAGCAAACTGCTTGAAAGGGAACCGTGACCAAATTCTAGAGCAGTGCATCTTTCTCTTGGAAAATATGATTTTAAGAAGAGAAATTTTGCTGGGTATGGTGGCTGTTACCTTTAATCCCAGCACTCAGAATGCAGAGGAAGCTGAATCTCTGTGAGTTTATGGCCAAACTGTTCTACAATATAAGTTCCAGGGCTAAAGAATGAGACTGTCAGAGAGACAGACAGATAAATAGACACAGACATAGTGAGATAGAGACAGTGTCAGAGATGCAGACAGACAGACAGACAGACAGACAGACACACACACACACACACACATAGAAGTGGGAGGGAGAGGGAGAGGCAGAGAAATTTCCAGTGAAGGGACAGAGAAAGGGGTGATGTGTTTGGAGTAACCACAAACATGTAAATCCTGAAGAATGGCAAATCAAACTTGCTTTGATCTATTGACCTAAGCACAACACAAAACTCTTGCCATAGGATTGCTGACCCAAATGACTTTCCTGCTTAGGCAAGCAACTACCTAAATGGGCTGCAGAGACTCCAGGCAATCCTCTGAGATAAGGATGTGACATTTACTTATTTACCTGCTTAGCCATCTTGCTGAAAGGGGAAAGGCACACGCATGCGCGCGAGTGTGTGTATGTGTGTGTGTGAGAGAGAGTGTGTGTGTTTACAGAGTATCAGAGATATTCAACACTTTCTTACATAAAAATCACAAATGCATCAGAGTATTATTTCTTCTTTACACTCTCCTTGATGTCAGAACTTAAGAAGCATGTTACGTAAACATATTTTTAGCTCTATTTAACTTTTACTAATAAAAGACTATCTTCATAGCCTATTTTCTTAGATCAATCTATTTTGGATCCCAGGAAAAAACAATTAAAACTTGCTCTCTGCTATTCTTTTTCCTAAAGAGGTACGTCATCTTAGGGCATACACGAGGGAAGAGGATGATCTGTGTTCTTACACTAAAGTGGTAGCTACTTAACTTCTTTACATCTGCTTCTGAGTAATTTTCAAATACCTTTCAAGGCTGGTGCTCTATATAGGCAACAAGTCACAATGTCATGGTTTAGAATAGTAAGAATAAAACCAAATTTTTAAAAGTCAAAACTGGTTAAACCAAAACACATCAGACTAACACTGAAGACACAATAACCACATGACCGATTTAGAAGCTAAGGGCTCCTACCCCGGTATTAATTTTCACTTATATCCATTTCAATCTCTCCTAACAAATGTTAAGAAGAAAATTTAGAACGTTGTTTGTGGCATCACCCACTGACAGGAAGATATCTGTCCAGTGAGCAATCAAACTCATGAAGAAATAATCTGATGAAATAGTAGACACTTTTGTAGATAACTCAACTTCACCCTGTAGGGACTGAGTAAGTTTCTGAGTGAATGTGTATTATTGACATGGTGTGACCATATCAAAAGACTCAATGCCCCAGACTCATGAGAGATTGGCAAAGCCTTCCAACCCAGGTTGGGCTCAGAGGAGTGGCAAAATCTTCCATCCCCAACATCCAAGTGCAAATGCTGATAATATATGTATAAAATGTCCATTATAGCTTTCTCCCTCACACTCACATGTACAGAGTACATGATCAGCTGTATCCAATAACCCTGCCTCTCTGTTAAACCATATATAATAAACATTCAGGCCTTCTGGGTTGTTGCAGCTTTTTCCATAGTGAGCACAGTCCATCTAATCCCAGCATTTCTGTTTGTCCATGTGTCTGGGGAATTTTTTGTTTTGTTTTGTTTTTGCTGGATTCTTTTTGTTTATTTTTGTTTGTTTATTTTGTTTTTTAGTCTCTTACCATCCCAGCCAGGTCAAGCCTGAGAGCTGTGCTACATGAGGTATCCTCCACTCTGAAAAAATATTCAGCTTTAAGATATAATTCTCATAATAATTCTAGCTGCTTTTCTTTTTAAGACATAATTTTCTGTCTCAATATTTATTGAAAGAGAATATTTTTGTTCATACTCACTTACAATTCTGAATATTACAATACATATCCATGCACAAAAGAGAATCACTCTTAATTAAAGTGACTTAGGTGCTACATTGTCTTAACAAAATGAATTAGACTAGATGACATTTCAAGGTCATTTGTAGAGCTACCTACTATAATGTGGTCTGCAGTTAAAATTTCTACTTTCTTTGGAAACTCAGTTGTGTGTTTTGGAAACTCACATGATGTTTTCCTGGAAGCTGCCTTGTGAGAGGGACATGATATTTGGAAAGAAATTAAGTATTTCACAGACAGTGAAAGGACACTTGCATGGCTATGCCATACCTTGCTCTGATTGATTTCACCAGCCATGAGGTGCTTCACAGCTCTTCAGTGATCTTCACAAGTCTTCATAGAAAGAAATGTGCCTAAGAACTTCTTGTGGTATCCCAGCTGATTCTGGGTGCTTCAGCTGACTTAAACCAATTTGAAAGAGCCCTGCTGGTTCAGCTGAATCTTGTCACCACTACTGATTCATGTTTGGTGTTTGTTGTTAGACTGGACTGCTGGTATCCTGACAACAAATAGTAGAATTGCCCCCAAGGAACTATTTCTAAACAGGACCACGACCCCCTTTGCCTGTTAACTTTCTTTCCCTGCTATCTCTGGTTGTGGGCTAGAGAGGAGGATGAAACATTTAAGAAGCTTAAATAAAGTAGGTTTTAAAAAAACTAAGCCTACCGTAGTCCAAGCAGACTTCACTCAGATAGAAAGGTGACAGGTATAAAAGCTGTGAACAGGAACTGTGCGCAGGAAGCCCTCCATGTTCATTACGTCATCCTTAAAAAGAGGATAGCGCAAAGCAAATAAGCACAACACACTCATCTGTGTAGCGGATACCATAAAGAACACTTGAAATAAGTCTTCATACAGGGAAAGGATTAGAAATACTTTGCAAACCAATCTCTCCACCTAAAGCTTAATGGTGTAGAGGCTGACTCCTCCCACATGCATGGCTCATAGACTTAGGGAACATTACATGAATACGGCACTATGATATGGCAACCGCTTTCCAGGCACCGATGCCAGAATCCGATGCCAGTATCTGCGCTGCTTTATGTTATCCCTCTGCTATCCCAACACAGAGTCTCTAGCTTGCAGGAACAAAAGCAGAGACAACGCTGTACAGCCTAGCACGGTCACCTTCAGAGGGGCTTCATCCAGTTCTGATGGAAGCATATGCAGAGACCCACAACCAAATATTGGGTAGAGCTGGGGATTCCGTTGGAAGAAGGGTACAGAGGATTATGGGTGCCAGAGGGTCAAGGACTCCACAAGAAAATGGCCCACAGAATCAATAAACGTAGGCTCACAGGGTTCTCGGTCTGAAGCAACTGCCAGGGAGCCTGCATGTGTCTGACCTAAGACTTCTGAATATGTTAGGTTGTGTAGCTTGGTGTGACTGCAGGATTACTAAGAGTGGGAACAGGGTCTATCCCTGACTCTTTTGTCTGCTTTTGGGACCCTTTTCATCCCGGTGGGTTTACTCATCCAGTCTTAACATAAGGGGATGTGCCTAGTCTTGTTATAACTAGATATGCCATGTTTAATTGACATCGCTGGGAGGTCTGCCCTTTTCTGAAGGGAAACAGAGGAGTGTATCTAGGGGAGGAGGGAAGTTGGGTGGTGTCTGGAAGGAAAGGAGGGAAGGGAATTTGAGGGAATGGGAGTGGGAGGGGGGTGGAGAAAAGGAGGGAGGGGAAACTACTGTCAGAATGCAATATATGAGAGAAGAATAAATAGGAGAGAGAGAGAGAGAAGAGAGAAGGAAGGGAAGAATGAGGAAGGAGAGGAGGGAGGGAGGGAAGGAGAAAGTGGGGAAGGAGGGAGGGACAATCCTAAAACAAATGTTACCTTTCCAATATCTTACCACTCAGAACTGAGGACAAGGGCCTGCCTGCATGCATACTGCACGCATGATGATTCGTAGAGAAGGGAAACAAGACAGAATTTTATGATGTACCATGGCCTTACTCCATTGTAAGACTATTGCTATTTCCTACAATCTTAGATTGAGATAACACAGAGACTGCTGAAGACAGTGAGACAAAGCTTCTGATTCCTTTCAGGCACTTCCATTTCACTGGCACTGGGAATCAGTGACATAGGTCAAAGTCAAGAAGGAAGCTAAAGAGTTATCTGACACCTGAAATAGGAAGCATTTCTCCCCATAGTCTTTAAGGTAAGATAGAAAAGAAACTGATTAGGAATGATGCACTGTGTGGTGTGTGCAACGAGCTCCATGCACTGCACAATGTTACTTCTGTGAGTGATCTCGCACCCAGGAATCTTCTGAGCTTCCTTTACACAGATAACCTTTTCACTCACTGAGGAAGACAGAGTAACTACAGGCCAACTATCATATTAGATATCCGTTGTTCCCCCAAATGGGAAATGGAAGATAGATTAACCAACTCCCTCAAGGAGAATGAAACAAAAGTTAAATGAAAGTACAAAGCAAACAGAAGGAAAACTAAGCTAAATCATTCCAAACAAGTCCACAAGGTCATGTCTTAAAAATGGTTTATTATTGCCATGGTTATTGCTTGAGGGCTGCCAAGAAGAGAGTAAACTCTTCATAGTAATCCAGTCAGAAGGTCAAAGAAGTTAGAAGCCTTTACATTCTTGTCACATTGAGGAATCATATTCATTATTGACACTTCAGTAATAAAACTGTAATCCCACATATGCTAGGGTTGATTCTTGTAGGTTATGGACAGCTTTTCCTAACGGCTTATAGATTATGAGATCAGCAGGCTCTGCTGAAAGAGCCTATTAAATCGAGTATTGGAAACAAAAGTCACTGTCCATATCTAGGTAAATAGATTTGCCTGGGCACACAGGGGAAACACGTCCCAATAAAATCCTTTGTTTCCTGACACCATCAAGGAAGATGCAAGTCTTAGTCTTTTTCCATCAGTGGACCTCAATTAATAAGATAGTAAGTAGTATCACACCCCTGGGTTTGTAAGAAACCTCATCAGGTAAGCGTACCTGATACCAAGCCTAATGACCTGAATGGGATTCCCTGGTTCCACATGGTAAGGAAAAACACATTGTCCAAGTTGTCTTCTGACCTTCAGCTGTGTGCTATGACAGATGTGATCCCACACATCACATACACACACACACAAACACACGCATATATCACATACATACATACAAACATCATACACATACATACATCACACACATACACACATACAAATACAAACATACACAAACACACATACCACAAATAAACATAATTCCTCAAAGGTAGTGATACCAAAATACAACAGAGAGCTAGTGTTTCTATTTGGAAATCAAAACTATTACCTGCTCTAGTGAGTCAGGAGAGCTGTTTATGGGATTACAGAATAGAGCTTACGAAATTAGCCTTATACTTAGCCTGATTCCCCCCCCTCTCTCTCTCTCTGTGTGTGTGTGTGTGTGTGTGTGTGTGTGTGTGTGTGTGTAGCTTTGTCCTGAATAATTACATTAAAATAAATGCATAATTTTTTAAAAATGTAAAATTTCTCTATTTGTGCTTCATCAATATTAGCCTGCAGACTATGAAACACTATATAATTATCATTACATGAAAGGGAATAATTTTGACTGCCTGTCTTAAAAAAGAGAACATTATTTTTCTCAAAGACACCTTGATAATAGATATCAGAATCCTCAGGTCAGGATTATATACATTATTTCATAAAACTGATCTGAAAAATTGCTCTTATTGGAAGTTAGGGATGGAAAAAGGCGATCCAAACAGTATAGAAAATCCTCCATTTCATTCAGCACTACTGTACCATTAAAGGCATGAGAACACCATAAAATTCAGTCATGCTGCTGGGCTTTAACTGCTGCTGTTGGATCTCTGTGTTTGCATTGCCTTTACAATAAAAGCTTATAGTTTGAGTAAGTCTTACCTGTCAAAAGAAAGAAAATCTGAGATCATATAGCCGCAGCCAGGAAAAGAGGTCACTCTACTGTGTCAGGTTTTGTTGCCATGAAATTGTATGGCAAAACAACTTTGAGAAAATATTTTTGGTTTGGCTCATGGTTTCAGAGATTCCAATCAGGGTTAGTTGGTTGGTATGTCATTCCTTTGAGTCTCTTAAAAATTTCCACTTTCTTTAAATAATAACTTAAAAATCGAAAGCCCTTGTGAGCCCATTTCCTTCCCACAAACCCATAAGCTGACAAGGAAGCCTTTAACTTATAAGTTATCAGGGAGCATTTCCAAATCATACCATAATGTAGATCAATAGCATTCCCAAACGAATGAATAAGATGAGTAAAACCATGACTTCATAATGTAAAATTGGTCTCTAGGTGCTTAACATCTAAATTCCTCTTCCTTGCTTGTGAAGCCCTGGTTATATTTCTTGTTACCATTTTAAAATGAGAGGTAAAGTATAAGCCATACTCTTAACAAAATAAATTCACAGAAAATGTATTTCTTGAAAACTTCTGGGTATTTCCCTAACACACAATGGACATAACAACCACAGAACATCATTTCAGAAAAGCAATGACCTATGGAATTACCTAGTCATCATTTGGACATCTTGACTATCTTACTACTTATCTGTCAGGATCCACAAGTCATGTACAAGTCTAACCATGATGGTTAGAAATAACATAAAGATATATAAAATTTTACATTTTAATGCTCTCTCTATTCCCTCACAGCTAACCATTCAGAACAATGTCAAAAATATAAAGAAATAGTTCTTTACTGAAACCCAGGAAACCCAAGCTCTCCCAGTACAGGGACTCACTGGACAACTATTCTGCAGCATGTGAATTTACTTTTATTTCTCTCCTGTCTGACATTGAATAGGCTGATTTGTCCAAAGTAAACCTAATATATAACAACAGAGAAATATGTTCTATTAAATCCCAAAATAGTGTGCTTATTCTTGCACAAAACATTGGAATGGCAGAAAAAAATCATTGCTTAAAGAGATCAAGTTTGCAGAAACATTCTTGTGCTTGGTATGTGGCTTTGAATGAAACTCTGAGTAGACAGAGGGCCTAGGAAATATCAAGGAAAGGCAGCTATGAGCTTGGTAATTGGTGTGATCTCACTTTATTGAACAATGTACAGGAGTGGATGTCCTCTATACTTTGGCACCAAATCAGCAGGTGGTGCTTCAAACAGACACCTCTAGATTTCCATCTCAATATCAAATTATTGCATTGTGCAGCCAGTCTCATTCTGTCACAAAAAGCTGTAACCAGAGATGTACAAGTTATATAAAAATGTTGAATGATAATACTTATGATAAGTCCTTGAGCTTATAAATCTAGGCATCACAAGCAGATAAAAGATAGATACTCTTATAAAGTAGGTGAAATGTGTACAAATGTTTTATACAAAATGCTGGTTATTCTCAATTCATCCAAGAATTTGGTGAATATAAATTAGCATAGGATTATTGTTCTTTTTAAGTCAGGTTAATTATTTTATTTCCTTTAGCTTTACAACTAAGTGAAAACTCTCCTATACTAAGTAAGTTAAGAGAGGTTCATGTGAATACAAAAATATCTTTTTTGGGGGGACCAACAATATATCCTATATTTCTAGATTCTAAATACTTTATACAAGCATGATTTTTATGTTCCTTGGACAAGCCTTCCATTTTATCAGAGTTAAGGTATTTTTTTGTTTGTTTTATGAAGCTATTGTGAATGGAATTATTTCCATAATTTTTTTGTCCACACATTTGTCATTGTGTAAAGGAAGACTGCTAATTTTTGTGTGTTAATTTTGTATCCTGATACTTTTCTGAATGTACTTATAGCTGGCAGGGAATTTGTGATGGACTCTTCATGATTTGTAGAATCATATCCTCTGCTAATAGGGATACTTTGACATTATTTTCTTACTTGCATCTCATTTTTTTTTCTTTTTCTTTAATCTTATTTTACTAATACCCCCACTATTATACTAAATACAAGACAGAAGAGTACTAGACAGCTTTGTCTTGCTCCTTATATTAATGGAATACTCAGCCCTAAACAAGACATTTACATCACACATCTTCCTCTCAAGGTTCAAGAATTACTGTGAAAGAGAATGTGGGAAGATGGTAAGAGCCATGGGCAGTGGAAAACTATGAGGAAATGCTGTTTCCAAGGACACAACAGGGCAAGTGAGCATATGAATCCACAGCAGTTAAGACAAGATACATAAAACATGTGCAAGGTCGAGCTAGACAAAATTCCAGAATGGAGTGGGGATGTGGGCATGAAATTCCACCTCATCTGTGAAGCTACTGGCAATTGATAGCTTCGGGGAGAGTCAGTTTCATTCGAGAGTAAAGCTCCCAGTGGGCTGAACACCCTCCAGTAAAGGCCACACATCCAAGAGTATATGGGCTACACAAATAGGATGTGATGTTTTTTAAAAGAGAGTACAGTTGTGTGAATTAGGAAGGGAGGTGGACCTGGGAGGAGTAGGGAGAGTTACGTCTGTAAAATGTGTTTCTTATATTTGAAAGTATTCAATACACTAAACTATATTGTATGTGTATATAACAATCTCTACAAGCAAAAGAGGAGACCACCAATGTATAAAGTAGGAGACAGGGGAATGCCAGTTCCAGTAAATGAGAGTGTCAAGGTAGATTATCCCATCTAGGGAAGCATCATAATAGAAAGCAAGAGTGAAGGAAGGAGAGCAGCCTGAAGCTATGGCAACACACTTCATAGTGTCCCCTCAAAATTAAGCCTACTTAACTATTACTACAAAGAAAATATTGCACTTACAATATACTGAGAAAATGTTATACATTTGTCCCTCCTGGTTAGGATTCATTAGCATATCAAACTTCTGAAAGTTACCACATCTATGATATAATAATTTCCTAGTTATATAATCACAATTTTACTACATCTAATATCTCACTCACCTCTCAAGAGATGCATTATGGTCCTGGGTTTGACAAATCCAGAAGGGTGATATAATAAGAGCTTGGCACTGATGCTCCACATTCTCCTCTACTGGTTTACTAATGTGTGTAACTTATATCACTAAGTTTAAAACTACAGAAATGTCTTATAGTCCTCTAGTTAGACAAATGAATTCACTCTTCAAAAGTAATGCTGCAAGCTGATCAAGTAATGAGCATTTAAAAGCAGAATTGTGCTTAAAATTTTATTGTTCCAAGATACTAGATTCTAAGCCAAAATTATGAGCTACTAAAGATTCCCTCGGAATGAAAACATTCATAGAGAGGAAGTCTGAAGACTGTTCTGAGGGAACCTAAAATATTACTAGAGAACCTACTTGCTCTAGTAGACAGGTAATAAGAAACACACTGCATACTCTTGATTGGAAAATGAGAGCACTTTAGGAAGATTAGTTCAGGGCCAGTCAATTAGAAATTGTCCAGCAATATGGAAAATTCAAGAGAAGGTATGAGAATAGGGGTAGGTTTATCCAAACCAAGGTATAGAAACTCCTATTATAAGAAAATGTGACATTGTCTACAAAAAAAAAATGTGCTTATAAAAATTGGAGTAAACTATGAACATGGTCCTCATTTAAAAAATATATTTAAAAAGGAAATAAATCCAAGAGACCATTTAAAAGACTATAGTCATAGAAAGAAATTTTTAAGAGAAAGATGAGGCAGTTAACAAAATATATAAAATTTGAAATAATACAAGTACTTTAACTTTCTTGCCTTGGTAAGGGTTGAATCTCTAAACATGGGTCAAGTCACACTTAAGTCTGAGATGACTTTCAAGAAGACAAATAGAAATTAATTTTAGCATGTTAGATATTCTATCAATACTTTTCAATTAAATAAGATTTATGTAAGTGTAACTATATAAGAAAAGAATCAACATTTCCATAGAAAACTAACATATTTATAATATTAAGAGGCATTGATATTAAGAGGCCTCCAAGAATGAGTCAAATATACAGTTTTGCACCTGTTTCAACCTATTTTTTGTAACAGAATAGAGGTTTTTTTTAAATTCCTCAAACTACAAAATGCACAGCAAAACATAACATCCCAAGCCCTCTTTTTGAATTAGAATTCAGCATACACTTTTTGCCCAGTTGTAATTTTCTTGTCTATCATTCCCTAGATCCCAAATTAGACTTATTTGGCTCCATGCCAGAGGATGGGTCTCTAAATTATAATGACACTCAACTTTTACACACAGCACTGTTGAAAATAGGAGCTGCAAAGCTGGGCACTGTTACAATGAGACAGGCAACAGATGTAGTTCCAATTCTGGCAGGGCAACTTCAAAACTGCACACTCAATATTAAATACCATTTAAAAGAATCAGATGCACATGAACTACCAGTGGGTGGAGGGAACAGGTGTGAGACAAAGTGATTAAAATATTTGCAGGCATGAACAGAAAATGGGGTGCCTTTTATAATTCCTGAAAATAAGTTTTAGTGATTTAAATACTGCAAGCTCTCTTCGTAAAAGAGCAGAAACAATTGACCTTATGGATGTGAACATATTTTATCTAATTGTAGGTTAGAGTTACTCCACGAGTTTAGTCATAAAACCCCACAGAATGTTCCAAAAACATAAAGCAGATGTCAAGAGGATATAAAGCAACCGTAAAGGGATAATAATGGTGTGATTTTGAGTTCTCAGCAGATATGGAAAGGGAATCCTGGAGACTGGCAAACTTATTATTTTTAAGAAAAACATATTTGGTGTAATGATTGTTTGCAAAAGAGTTTATAGAATGTCTTCTAGAAAATAATATATAAAGATGCTTAGAAAATAGCCTTACTTTGGGGACTCTGGCCATAGTTCGGTAAGGAAAGCATTAGTGATGCAGTCATAAGGATCTGAGTTCGATCCCAGCGTGCCCACATCAAGGAGCTAGATGTGGTGGCATGTGTGCTTACTCCTTGTACTGAGGGAACAAAGACAGTTCGGTCCCTGGGGTGACTATCCAGACAGCCTTCCCAGTTCGCAAGCTCTGGGTCCCAATGACTCAAAATTTAAAACAACAACAAAAGTCGATGATATCTGAGAAATAACTCATATTCTGACCTCTACTACACATGCACAGATACACGCATACACACACATGCACATGCAGACACACACACACACACTATCACCACCAAAACTAGCCATAATATTGATTAGTCTTATTGCATTGCTAGGCCTTAGGAATTAAAAACTAGTATGTGCAAGTGTGCATGTTCATATAAACACTAAGTACTAAGTTACTTAGTTTGGCAAATTTTCAGTGCTCTTATGTTCACAACTAATTTATACCATGAAATAATTATGGAGAAAGTGACAATTTATTCCTACAGGTCCTTCCTCATGTACCTTGTTGACAACAGAAATAAGTGGGTAAAAATTGGTAGCCCACAAGTGATTATATTGGGGGAAAAGGTTAGTATGGTTATTTTTAGACTCAGATAACAGAATCTTTCGATTTTATTTCTATTTTCTCCAAGCAACACCATTATCAGGACAATGAACATATAAGTTTCTATGTAGTGGAAGTGTGGAACATTTTAAAAAGTGGCCTGGTTGGATGAAGTGGATTACTCAAATGCCAAGGTGGGTTACCTTTTCCTTGCCATGTCCCAGACTGTTTCTTATCTGTGCCCCAACTGCCATGAAGTGAACAACTTGATCACACATCCCTCTGTTATGATCTGCTTCATATCAATGGAGAGATCTGACCAGAGACTGAAACACGAACCCACTCTTCCCTTATATTGTTTATGCCAGGCAATTCTTCACTAAAAAATATGAAAACCTGATTAATATAAAAATGTGTGCCAGAGAAGTGGGGTAGTCAACCTGACAGTATGACTCAGAAGCACACAGAACTGGTTTGTTGGAAGAAGTAGAAGAGTTTGACATCATGGGCAATAGAAGAAGCCCTCACTGCTGTAGCAAAAGTTAATAGATGATTCTTGTTAAAGCATAGGAACCCAGGATCCTTTTAGAAATATGAGGTGTGCATATTGGGAAGTGGGGACTCATGTGAAAATTGAACCAGAAGTCATCTGTCACAGTCTGGAGAAGAGTTTAGACACATTGTGCTCATTACTTGAGCCTATTGAAGCAGATTTAGTTTAAGAGCTTGGTCTAGTCAATCCTACAGAGGTCATGTCAAGGCAGCCAATGCTCAGGCCATGTTACAGTTATTACTAATGAGAATTAGAGCAAACAGAAGACCAGAAAAGTTTGGCCTGAAAAGGAGAGAGTTTAAAGTTGGGAAAAATAAAGTTAACATGTTTAATAAAACTGAACAGAATCTATGTATTTCTTGTCTCAGTATAGGAGAGATGACATGAGGTTACCTCTGCAGATGGCTGTGCCCCACTTGCTTCAGGATATTAAACTGTGAACTTGGATAAAAGTTGTTTTCCTTGAGAAGAGAGTGTCTCTGGGACACCATGCTCCTTTGAAGCTACTCAGGAAGTTGTTTCTCCAGGATTAGTTTCACCTTGAGGCTCAGATACACAAGATTCATTCCATCTTGAGGCTCGGGTACCCAGGAGTAAGCCATCTGCTAATCAAGATGACAACAACTTTTGGTGTCATCTATGTGATGCTTGTTTCCCAAGTGTGAAAAGGATGAGTTAAAAAGTCATAAAGGATTATACCCAGATTTCATAGGAAAACTATAGGAAAATCAGGCAATGCGTGATGGGCTCAGAATTACTGCAAGCATCTCCTGTGAGGACGATAGTGAAAGGCTTCGGTAGTGAAACCTAGGCCTCAGTGCAGACAGTTTGAGATGCCAAGAATGTGGAGCATCTGTCAAGTAGTGTCACACTGGAGAAGTAGGGCAAACCTCCTGGAGGAGAAGACAAGTATCTAACAACAAAGGCAGGCATAGGATGGAAATACCACAGCCCCTTGTAGGGCTGTGCAGGGAACTACACGTTTGGCCTTGCCTTAGTTCCAATCCTCATTTTTATGCCCATATTCTACTATTTTGAATGAGAATGTGTAATTTGTTTCTCATCTTTATGGAGTTCACTTACTTCAAGGTTCCCCTTTAGTGTCAGTAGAAAACCCCCAGAGTTGAAGTTTTGTGATTGGGGTCTTAGTGTTCTACAGCTATGAAGAGACAATGTGACATGGCAACTCTTTACAAAGGGAAACATTTACTTAGAGCTGGATTTACAGTTTTGGAGGTTTAGTCCATTATCAGCATGGGGGGAAGCATGGTGGCATGCAAGCCATCATGGTTCTGGAGAAGGAGCTGAGAGTACTACATCTGGATCTCTGTCATCAGAGAGAGAGAGAGAGAGAGAGAGAGAGAGAGAGAGAGAGAGAGAGAGAGAGAGAGAGACTGAGCCTAATGTAGGCTTTTTCAATCACAAAGCCCACCCCAAGTGACATGCTTTTTCCAACAATGTCTCCTCTCCTAATTCTTCGAAGTAGAGCCATTCCCTGGTGATCTAGGATTCGTATAAATGAGCTAATGAAGGAGACTCTTATTGAAACTACCAGAATTGCATTTGAAGCATGCTTCATGGGATGGAACCCATAGCTAGCACTGACAATGAAGACAAGAACATGAGACAACATACACCATTGGCCTTAAGGGAAGAATCCTGCTAAAAGAACATAGCAATAAAATGACTCCTAATTATACATTGTTATACCCATAGATCAGCGCTGTTTCCAGCCAGCATCAGACGAGCTTCCCATTGTTGTAGATGGGAACTGACACAGAGAACCACAGCTGGACAGTGTGCAGAGAGGAAAAGACCTTAGAACACCCCGCCCTAAGTGGGCTACCATCACTGAATCACTTTTCAGAGAGCAGCAAGCTTTTTGGAAGACAGGGTACAGGGAGATCCTAAAAGCTAGAGGTTGTGGACACCTTTAAGGAAACAGAGTTTCACAGACACAACAGAGCAGTTAAACATAGGAACTAACAGAAATGGTAAATGTGTGCACAAGATCTGTATATGTTCAAGCTGGATGAAATCTCACCACAGAGAAGTGTATACAAAGTCCGACCATTAGCCAATAAACTATTTGCGATTGTTAGTTGCGGAGAAAGGGCAAACCATCTTTCTTCAATGGGTTGGCACTGTTATCTCTACCATGTTCTAGGACCCCAGACTCAGGAGTATATAGTTGGCCAAAACGAATTGTACATAATAGGTTTCAGTATGTTTTATCATTGACATTTTGGCTTTTAAGAGAGAGAAAGAACATGAAGTTGAGTTGGAAGAGGCTATGCTTTGGGAGTAGTTTAGAGGAGGGGAAAGGGTAAGATCTAAATATGTCATGTGATGTTCTCAAAGAATAAATACAAACATGAAACATTTTTCTAAACTTAAAAATACGGACAGCTGTTAAGTATGTTGTAAGTGCATTTCATCTTATGAGACTGAGATGTTGACAGATGGAGGTTTTAATTTGAATTAGAAATATTTCCTACAGACTCCCGTGACAAGGATTGGTTGTCCAACAAGGGGTACTAAATACCAAGCAGGAGGTTGTGGAACTATTAGGAAGTGAGGTTGTTACTCTGATAAAGGCCTAGGTGATCTAGCTCAACCTCTAATCTTCCTACTTCCAAGTTTATTTAATCTTTGTGGACAGGATGCCTACCATTAGACATTCCTCCTTTGGTGGACAAGGAATCTGGGCTGGATCTAAAATGGCTTCCAGAGAAACCACCCGCCTGATAATTTCTGACTTCCTTTTAATCCCATCTGCTTGTTAAATGACATATCCTTCAGTTCCATGAAAGCTGAAAGTTGTCCTGAGGATAACTGGAAGAGTGAAAATAAATAGCACCTGAATCCCAGAAATGATACACCCATTCCAGGAGAATCCCAGAAATGGCACACCCATTCCAGGAGAATCCCAGAAATGGCACACCCATTTCAGGAGAATCCCAGAAATGGCACACACATTCCAGGAGAATCCCAGAAATGGCACACCCATTCCAGGAGAATCCCAGAAATGGCACACCCATTCCAAGAGAAGACAGAACACCCATCCCCTCACAGAACTATTTTTCCAACTCATTTCTTTTCCTGATCCTCCATATGTGTATGTATCCAAACTTTAAAGCCAGAGAGCTGGCCTGAAAACACATCTATTCTCCTATTCATCACCAACTTCTAACTATGAATCCCAGGTTGCTTAGTCTTCCTTATTCTTCCACAATTCATGAAGGAAAAATTTCTTAGTTTGGAGGCAAATATCAAGCAAAAAGCAAGCAAAACAAACAATTGAGCCAGCTCCATTTGGTGAAAAGTATGTCTTTTTTCCACTGGATGGTTTTAGTTCCTTTGTCAAAGATCAAGTGGCCTTAGGTTTGTGGGTTCATTTCTGGGTGTTCAATTCTATTCCATTGATCTACCTGCCTGTCACTGTACCAATACCATGCAGTTTTTATCACAATTGCTCTGTAGTACAGCTTAAGGTCCGGGATTGTGATTCCACCAGATGATACTTTATTGTTGAGAATAGTTTTGGCTATCCTGGGTTTTATTTTTTTTTTCATTCCAGATGAATTTGCAAATTGCTCTTTCTAAGTCTGTGAAGAATTGAGTTGGAATTTTGATGGGGATTGCATTGAATCTGTAGATTGCCTTCGGTAATATTGCCATTTTTACTATATTAATCCTGCCAATTCATGACCATGGAAGATCTTTCCTACTTCTGAAATCTTATTCCATTTCCTTCTTCAGAGACTTGAAGGTTTTGTCAAACAGATCCTTTACTTGCTTAGTTGTAGTCACACCAAGGTATTTTATATTATTTGTGACTATTGTGAAAGGTGTTGTTTCCCTAATTTCTTTCTCAGCCTGTTTATCCTTTGTGTAGAGGAACACCACTGATTTGTTTAAGTTAATTTTATATCCAGCTACATTGCTGAAGTTGTTTATTAGGTTTAGGAACTCTCTGGTGGAATTTTTGGGATCACTTACGTATGCTATCATATCATCAGCAAATAGAAGAGTGCAAATCAATCCACTCCTATCTCCTTGTACAAAGCTCAAGTCCAAGTGGATCAAAGACCTCCACATAAAACCAGATACACTGAAACTAATAGAAAAGAAAGTGGGGAAGAGGCTCGGGCATATAAGCACAGGGGAAATTTTCCTAAACATAACACCAATAGCTTATGCTCTAAGATCAAGAACTGACAAATGGGACCTCATAAAATTGCAAAGCTTCTGTAAGGCAAAAGACACTGTCAATAGGACAAAACAGCAACCAACAAATTGGTAAAAGATCTTTACCAGTCCTATATCTGATAGATGGCTAATATCCAATATATACAAAGAACTCAAGAAGTTAGACTCCAGAGAGCTAAATAACCTTATTAAAAAATGGGGTACAAAGCTAAACAAAGAATTCTCAACTAACGCATACCGAATGGCTGAGAAGCACCTAAAGAGATGTTCAACATTCTTAGTCATCAGGAAAAAGCAAATCAAAACAGCCCTGAGATTCCATCTCACACCAGTCAGAATGGCCTAGGATAAAAAACTCAGGTGACAGCAGATGCTGGCGAGGTTGTGGAGAAAGAGGAACACTCCTTCATTGCTGGTAGGATTGCAAGCTGGTACAACCAATCTGGAAATCAGTTTAGTGGTTCCTCCAGAAATTGGACATAGTACTACCAGAGGTCCCAGCTATACCACTCCTGGGCATATACCCAGAAGATGCTCCAACATGTAATAAGGACACATGCTCCACTATGTTCATAGCAGCTTATTTATAATAGCCAAAAACTGGAAACAACCCCAGATGTCCCTCAACAGAGGAATAGATACAGAAAATGTGGTTCATCTACACAATGGAGTACTACTCAACTATTAAAAACAATGAATTTATGAAATTCTTAGGGAAATGGATAGACCTGGAGAATATCATCCTAAGAGAGGTAACACAATCACAAAAGAATACACATGTAATGCACTCTCTATAAGTGGATAGTAGCCCAAAGTACAATTCACAAACCACAAGAAACTCAAGAAAAAGGAAGACCAAAGTGTTGATACTTTGTTTCTTCTAAAAAGGGGGAACAAAACACCCATGGAATAAATTTCAGAGATTAACTATGGAGCACAGACTGAAGGAAGGACAAACCAGAGACTTCTCCACCTGGGAATCCTTCCCATATTCAATTATCAAGTCCAGATACTATTGTGGGTACAAGCAAGTGCTGGATGACAGGAGCCTGATATAGCTGTCTCCTGAGAGGCTCTGACAATACCTAACTAATACAGAAGTAGAGGCTCACAGTCATGCATTGGACTGACTGAGTACAGGGTCCCCAATGAAGGAGCTAGAGAAAGAACTCAAGGAGCTGAAGGACTTGCCGCCCCTTAGGACAAACAACAATATGAACTAACTAGTACCCTCAGAGCTCCCAGGGACTAAACCACCAACCAAAGAGTACACATGGTGGGACTCATGGCCCCAGCAGCATATGTACAGCAGAGGATGCCCTAGTTGGAGGGTGGAGGGAACATAGCTTTGTTTTTGTTTTTTTATTTATTTTAATATTTTTGGAGGGAAACCTAGGAAAGGAGATATTTATGACATGTAAATAAAGAAAACATCCAATGAAAAGAAAAGAAAACAAAACAAAACAATTAATACAAGCAAACAGACCAGGCCTGGTAGAAAGAAAAATCTGACAGTCCAAGTGGCCTATTTTTAAAAGATGTGTCTTGTCCCAGTTCTTTGGTCTTCATGCATCTCTTTTCTGCTTCTTATCTATAAAGAAATTTCTTTACTCTGCTCCATGCTTCTGCTTGAACATTTTGCCTCACACAGGCTCTCAGCAACCAGGAATGTTAGCAGAAAGAGACATGCCTCTTTCTCCTCCCTCCTAAGCTATATGTTAGTTGTTTTGTAATAGTGTTTTAAACCTAACATATCCTCTCTCTATGTCTTAAAGTCTCCTGTACTATTTCGTCATACCAATTCCCATGTATTTTGGATTTTCCTAATTATTTTCTATGCTTTTAGTCCAATCTGCTTTTATGTTTAAATTCTCCGCTTAAATGGCACATAGTTGGTTTTATTATTCATCCAATTTGATAAACTGCCTTTTAATTATAACCTTTTGACTATCTAATTGAACGTGATGACAAACCTAATTGGACTTAAAGTACTAGCTTGCTATTTGTTTTCCATTTGTCTCTTTTGCTATTTGACCCCTTGCTCTCCACTCCTTTCCCTTTTAAACTGGGGGGTAATTGATGATATTTAGTATTCATCTTTCATAATCAATAGAAGCTGCTATGTCAGTTTTTTTTTATCTGAACTCTAGTTTATTTGAAAACATCCTCATTATGTCTTATTAAGTACAATGTACTTATACATTATGTGAAATTTAGTCAAAAGAACTAGCTTGGAAATACATAATTAGGAAATCAGTATGGGAATTAGGAAGCAGAAGTGAAGAATTTAAAATCACAAAAAAGAAAACTATGAAACGATGAACTCAATAACTGATGAATAGAAATTAGCCAAACCATAGCATAGCATCTTTCGTGTGATTGCATGCCCAGCAAAACACATCTTAAATAAGGATTTATTTTTGCTCCATTTGAGAGCGTAGTCCGTCATGATGGAAAAGTCAGTCAAGGCTGCAGGAGATTTGAGCCATCACTATTTGAGTTAGATGAGAGCCTAGCAATTGTGACTAATCAGATCTAAGCTTCATCTCAGTGAAAATTCTCCCAAACCTTTGATCTACCATTAGTTCTTTCATAACCTATACTTCTGTTTGTTCGCTTGCTAGACATTTGACACTGTCCCTTATATAACAGTCTACTGATAATTTTTCTCTTCACTTGTGATATTTAAGACTGATCTTCAAATTCCCAGCACCTAGAATGGGTTAGGCGACATAGGATCCACATATACCTGTAAGGGATCACCCTTATTCGGTTAAATTGGGGTAGAAAGGTCAAGCCTAAAAGTGGGTGTCAACTTTCCATGAACTAGGGTCCTAGTCTGAGCAAAAGGGAGAATCAGCCTTTGCTCCCTTCTTTCTGACAGTAGAGGCAATGTCAAGCTGCATCTCACTCCTGCAGCCTTGACTTATCCTTTTCCACAATGCTGGACTATGCTGTCAAACAGAGCAAAAATAAATCATTATTCAAGTTGTGTTTTGCTGGGTATGCAATCACAGGAAAGACACTAGGCTATGGTTTGGCTAATGTCTATTTATCAGTCATTGAGTTCATGGTTTCATAGTTTTCCCCTTTTTGATATTAAACTCTTCATTACATTTCCAATTACCCATACTGATTTCCTAATTGTTTGTTTCCAAGCTAGTTCTTTTGAATAATCTTCACATAATTTTCTAAATTTCCTTTTTTATTTTCCTGTTTTTAATGTTTGATATATGCATGTATGTGTAGATATATGGGTGTATATGCATGTGCCTGTGGAAGACAGAGATTGATACTGGGCATCGTGCCGTCATTCTTCACCTTATTATTTGAGACAGTGTCTCTTCACTGAACTTGCCGCCTGCCATTTCTGTTAGTGTGGATGGCCTTGGGGGGGGTGATCCTCCCATTTTCACCCTTCTGTGTTGGCATTCCAGAAGTATTCTCCTGCACCCAGAGTTTACTGGGGGTTGAAGTACACATAAAGCTCTTCAGTCAGAACCATCTTTTCAACCCCAAACTCTCCACCTCTTGAAATATCTTGACTATGTATCTGATTTTGCATTTATCATGGCAATCTTATTTACCTTGACTGATAATTCTAATATGAAGATAACTTGCCATTCTAATCTATTAGTGCATTTTTCTCCTGGATCATTTTTTCTTATTTTGGTGTGCTGGAGTCTAGAATCTTTCATCTTTCTCTGACAATTTCTTGAGTTTTGTTCTGCCAGCCAGTAATATTACTAATAGGTTCTCTTGACCTTGTCAAAAGCTGGTTTTAGACAGTGTAACAAACAATCTGTTTTAATTTTTTGCTTAGTCTCAGAGTCTCTCTAACTTGATACAACCAATGCCAGATCCTCTTTCTCCTGCAGAGATCCCCTGTATTTCTTCTCAGAACTTTCTTTCCCTTAATCATCACTCCCCTTCATCATTTCCCTGGACAACCTAGAGTATGTCCCACTCGTGCACACATCACAGGCCTGCCAAAGGCTTCAGGCG
Organism: Mastomys coucha; assembly: GCF_008632895.1. Lineage (NCBI taxonomy): Eukaryota > Metazoa > Chordata > Mammalia > Rodentia > Muridae > Mastomys > Mastomys coucha. Next base: position 93,652,446 of record NW_022196896.1, on the reverse strand, counting down.
GCAGATGTAGATTCTTGAGCTCCTGATAATACTGTTCTCTTATTTCTAGTAGAGCTTCTTGCAATTGCCAACTGCTTTTGAACTCCAGGCTCCAGCATGGATTCCTCAGGTGATAAAGCTGCTGCTCTCTGCCTGAGCTCTATTCCTAGCACATCACAAGAAAGTGGGTCTCACGCAACATTCATTCTTTCAAGAAATGAATTCCCTCCAGTGCCTTCCCTGCTTTGGGTTGCTCACAGTGCTTCCAAATAGCTCTGTGTGTGCAAGTGTGTATACAGCCGTTGCTCTTTTCTTTCCTTTTGCTGATTTTTTTTCATGTATTTTTACTTTGTATGTACTATCAATGTGTTTTAAAATTTCAGAACTCCATAATGTAATATTTTTTATTTATTTTTATTAGATTTTTCTTACTTATAATATCTCCTTTCCCAGGTTCCCCTCCAAAAAATAAAAATAAAAAAAAATAGAAAAGAAAACAAAAGAAAAAAATTAAAATAAGAAAAAAATAAAACCCCAAAACTAGAACAATCCCCTGTTCCCTCTTCCCTCCCCCTGCTCACAATCCCACCCTCTCCTGCTTAGTGACCCTGGCATTCCCTACACTGGAGCATAGAACCTTCACAGGACCAAGGTTCTCTCCTCCCATTGATGACCGGCTTGGCCATCCTCTGCTATACACATGCTGCTGGAGCCATGAGTCCCTCAATGTGTACTCTTTGAAGTTGGAGAATATCATCCTGAGTGAGGTAACCCAATCACAAAAGAACACACATGGTATGCATTCTCTGATAAGTGGATATTAGCCTAGAAGATCAGAATACACAAAGTACAAACCACAAACCATAAGAAACTCAAGAAGAAGGAAGACCAAAATGAGGATGTGTAGTTCCTTCTTAAAAGGAGGAACAAAATACCCTTGAAAGGAGTTGTAGAGACTAACTATGGAGCATAGACTAAAGGAAGGACAATCCAGAAACTGCTCCACCTGGGAATCCTTCCCATATCCAATCATCAAATGTAGACACTATTGTGGATGCCAACAAGTGCTGGATGACAGGAGCCTGAGATAGCTGTCTCCTGAGAGGCTCTGACAGTACCCAACTAATACAGAAGTAGAGACTCACAGCCATCCACTGAGCACAGGGTCCCACAATGAAGGAGCTAGAAAAAGGACCCAAGAAGCTGAAGGGTTTGCAGCCCCTTAGGAGGAACAATAATATGAAATAACTAGTACCCTCGGAGCTCGCAGGGACTAAAACTCCAACCAAAGAATGCATAATGTAATATTAATATCTAGTTAAGCATTGGAAATATTCTCTATAAAGTGTGAAATTAAGCATCTCTTTTTTTAGTTATACTTGTAGAATTACCAAGTGAGTTTTTAAAATTATTTTTAGAATTTCATATGTATACACAATGAAATATAATCAATATTTATCCCTATTTTTCCCCAAACTCTTCTTATATCTCTCCCATAAACCCCCTCCTTACTTCATGGCTTTGGGTTTTTGTTTGCTTGTTTGTTTGTTTTGGTTTTTTTGATAACCTATTAAAATCCTGTGAGTCCATGAATGCATGGATATGGGCTTACCCATTGTAGCTTGGGAAATGTGTCTCCGGTCATATCCCTAAACAAGAGTGTTCTTTCCCTCTTCAGCAACTATCTACTGCCACCATCTGGGTGGACAAGAAGATTATCTACCCCACCTCTGCCAGGGTCTTGTCTGGCCTGAATTGTGTGGGTTTTGTATAGGGAACCACAGATGCTGTAAGATCATGGTTGGGAAAGTCATACGTGTTTATATGATATTGTCACAACGAACTATATGTGTGTGTGTGTATACATATATATGTATATGTATATGTATATATATATA
>NW_022196896.1:93623786-93650559 GCF_008632895.1 Mastomys coucha | reverse complement strand
TATATATATATGCATTTGATAAGAAATCCAGAGAATGAAAATACAAATCTAGGCATGTGTTTCCATGCTTAGGACACACAGCAGTGCAATGGTGGAGGATGGAAAAACTCACCAGATAAGACCACCATTAATTACAACATTGCATCTACTACAATAACATATACAAAGAAACCAACCAAGTAGGACACTGCCTATTGTGTGTGGTCATAAAAGCAAATGTGCATTAAGAAATGTATTAAGAAAGGAAATACAAATGAGGAAATCAAATCTGTTATTTATTTAGTATCCAGGATTTTATAAACTAATATCTTCTTAAAACTCCCACCTAATTTTCAAGTGACAATGACCTAAAGAAAATTATACATCATATACACATAAATATATATGTGTGTTATAGTGTATATATATATATAATATATGTAGTGTACATATATACGTACATATACACACAGATAGATAGATAGATAGATAGATAGATAGATAGATAGATAGATAGATAGATGGTGTACTTACTTTTGGGGTCAACACATTACTAGGTTTATAGCGTTGAGTTTTTGTTTCATTACAAATGAAGGTTAAATCAAGTCACTTTCTTGTCAAAAACATATGGCTTGTGCCTATCTTTTAGCCCTTTATTCTACTCCTATTACAGGAACAAAACCTACAAGGCACAGAGCAAAATAATCAGGTCCTTAAAATGAGCTGGTCTTTTATCTGTTTCTTGCAAAAATGTATTTCTTAAAACCCAGAAAAAAATATTTTCTTTAAAATCTTACTATGACTGGAAGTTTGCAGTCTCTCATTCTTTCATTCATTCACTCTTTCAAAAACCTGGACCACTCCAAGAATCCAGGAAGAGAGCTTATGTCTTCCCTTGATTTGAAGCAGGTTGGTGTCTCTGCTTCATCAATCCTGTGCTCCATGCCCTTTGCCTCTATTGCTTTCCTAAGCTCTGTCCCTTCACCCTGTTTTTGAGCAGAATCTTCTATTAGCAATTCAGTCTAGCATATCAGGTTCTGTTTCTCGGGTTTGTGTCTATTAATACTGAAATGAAAGTATCTTTGCATCCCATATCACTGAGACAAAAACATTACATTCAGTTCCTATGGAATAAATATTCTGAAAGGTTCTTTTTGGTCTAGGATTTAAAGTTAATTATATGAACAGACTCTTAGAATTCCAAAGGTACCTTACTCCTGATAAAGACAAAGTCAAACTAAGTTATACTTTTCTCTAACCACTTAAGGAGAAAAAGAGTAGAAAGTTTTGAATGGCAGGAATGGGTAGTATCTATTAATTTTTTTAAAGTATATTTTTTGAGAAACCTCTTCCTTCACATCTATTATAAGCTCATTGATGGCAAATGAATGTAAAATAAAATCCCCATGGACCAAATCAACATGAACTGAACACACTGGATCTATGACTAACTCCATTGATATTTCAAGATTCCTTTCTGAAAAGCCATTATTAACAAAGCTTTCATCAGGATACATTGCTTTTACTGCACTGTCAATTTAGATTCTAAGCATCAGCTATGTTATTAACATAAATTTGCATATAAGTAAGAATTACATAAATGTCACTGCAAAGTTAGTACAGAACAAATAAAGAAAAATAGAAGAAGTTTAGGTAAATTTCTTTTCTTGTCTTTTTAGACAATAGCAGCTTTTAACCTAGCTCAAGAGTTTCATTAATTAGAAACTGTGAACTGGATGAGTCAATTCCCTGGACAAAGAATGTCCTTATGAATTTAGAGATGAGCACACTCCCAAAGCTTTCAAATCCCAGATGCCTTTTTTCACTATTCCACATTCCCCATCACCACAAAGAAGAAAGGGAGGCTATAGTATAATTTTATATAAGGCATTGTCTTAATTGCACAAATAATGCACGGAATTTGCATTGTTTAAAAAAAAAATCAGGAAAGACCATTATTGTGAACTGAGATTCTGTACTAGACTCCAAAAGACTAGACCAAATCTAAATGATATCCCTGATGCCAAATGCCATAGAATAAGTCAGACTGAAACAATGAGGAGGCAGACACTCCCTATCTTTTCCTTACAATGCACCCTTCTTTAGTGAGTGAGCTTTTCCTGCTGTTCTGCCTCTGTTTTCCTACTTAACTGTTGTTATTCAGGAGGAGCTCACCTTCTATATCCTAGAAGGTGAGCTTCCTGGGTTCAGGAATTGCAAATAAGAGCCAACCAGATCTATATCATTTGCTGTAATTTTGTCTTTTCACAAAGGTAGCATGCTTTCTGCCTTGATATATCAGCATATCTGTTTTGTTGTTTATCAACCTCACCAACAATGCTAGTTGCTACCTTTTCCCTTCCTAATACATGTTCTTATGCAAGTTCTTGTTCCCCATTGTCTCAGTTCCTCCAATTTCTTGTACCTCCATGGTACAATGACATAATCAATTATATCCTTGCAAATCCTGCTGCCACTTCACCTTGCTCTCCAGTAAATCAGTGTTTGTGGAGATCTCCTAAAACATACATTGTTGCATTTATAATATATTGAACCTATTTGATTGTTCTTCCTTTTTGTAGAATTCTCCTTTAGACATGTGTGCTGATGTATTTCTCGTAGTATTCAACTTCCCCAGCCCTTCCCAGTCAGAATCTATATTTTGAATGCCCAAAGGGCTCAGTTTCATGCCTTCCTATGCTCTGTGCCCATATAGTATCCAGTACCTACTATAGCTGCAAATTTATTTCAGAGGTCTTACCTGCTCTTCTGAACTCAAGAATCTACTATCCAACTTTTCTTTTCATACATTTATGCTCAAGAATCCAGTTCAATATTTCTTAGGTAGCTCATTACTGAATGTGTGAAAAGGCAAATTCTAGAATCCCTTCATAAAAGTGATTTCTTTTGAACCTTTTTCAGTTAATTGGAATTATGTCACCATCACTTGAGCTGCTGGGGCCCATATATTAAAAATAATACATAATTTCTGATACCTTCATTTGCCTTTGTACAACAAAGCATGAAGGATCAACACTGAAAACCATTCAAATCTATACACTCTTCAGGATGTCCACTACTACGACTCCACCTCATCTCTACTTATTTTATAGTTAGTGTGATCAATAATATTTTTGACTTCTTTTCATTATTACTTTCTATTGGAGTTATTTTTATATAGACAAAATGGAATAGATAAGCACACAGCTTTCACATCTCCATTTGTTTTCTGTTGCAGTTAACTGTCAAATGGCCACACTTCGTGTTCCAGATGGTCTTGGGCAAGCAGAGGCTAGCTCCCTGAGCTCCTTGTCATCTTCCCCTCTGTAATTTTATTCACCTGCCACTCCAGCCACATTGATCTTCTTTCTTCCTATCAAACTCTTTCACACCTCAAGACATTTGTAGTTACTGTATACCTCCTTGAATGACTCTTCCCATATCTGCTCATGACTCTACTGTGACAAACATATTCTTCTAGTGGATCCCACAAAAAAATCAGAAGAGCTTTTTGACTACTTACCAAATCTAAAATAATTAAACAAATTCTCTTTTCTCAATCTATAGGAGCATTTTGTGCCATTCCATCTCAATATAGTTTCTCCATAGAACTTAATGAGGATCTAACATTATTGTTCTCACGTTATTTTGTACTTGTTTCAGATGTGCCTTCCACCACCAGAAAATAATCTGTGAAAAAACATAGAGATCTGATCCCATCATTACAAGGCCTAGAACCATTGCCAGTCAATGAATGCTTAATAAAAATTTATTCCCTAAATAACTGAGTGCACTTTATGAAAAGAAATCAGAAATAAATTAAATTTCTTGAGATAAAAAATTTAATTAATACCAGAACCAGACTTGTACCTATAGAGCTTGCCTGAGAATATTAACCTGACAAAAGTATATGATTGGGATGATGACAGATAGGGCCTCAGACATGTTATAAGAAACAGGTTTGATAGCGAAGAGAAAACTCAATGCTGTCTAGAAACAGAATAAAGAAAGAAGGCATCAAGAGTGGGAATACGCACAAGAGCCTTAGGAGAAATTGTTCTCAAAAGAAATGTCAATTTATTGAAAGGTGACAATTTGATGAAATGCTCATTTAGTGAGCACAGTAAAGGAAGCAAATTAACTCATGGTTTCCCCGTATGGAGGACAATAGACAGCCAGTTTCATCAGAATAGCCACATAACCCTAGATAAGACATGGTATGGTAGTGAGTATAAGACAGAGGAGTGAGATGCTTCAGTAAACTAAAAACAGTTCTGATGCACAAGAGATTAGAATTCTTTTTCTGGTTTTAGGACTACTGGAAAAAGTTTATATAGAATACTATTCTTCCCTCTTAAACAGAGAGCTAATTGTCTTGAAAACAAGATATACATATTGAATATATTTAAGAGTACATACATACATAGATATATGTGTGTATATATATTCACCACCTCAAACTTTTGTTACCTCCATCCTTGATATTCCTACTCCAAATATCCACAGGATGTTTGAACCTAGGTGTTTGCTTTTTCCATAAAGTCATATAAATGGAAAGAGGTAATAGCTAATTATGTGTATGTCCAGGTTTATGTTGCCATCATAAGCTAACCTTGGATATTACTACTCTGAGATTTTCCTCCTTTTTGGGAAACAGAGTCTCTCATTGGTCTGGGACTCTCCAAATTCATTTTTCTGTTGGCCAGTAAATTCAAGGTTTCTAACTTTCTCTGCTTCCCCAGGCTATTCATTTGACAATTTTGGATTCTCTACATTTGTATCTAAATTTTAGGATAAAAATGTCACTTTCCATAAATTTAGTATGCTCATATTTGGACATGGATATAATTGACTCTATAGAATTTTGGCAAGAACTGATATCTTATAGTCTTCAAGTAAATGATCAGAGGCAGACCCCTGATTGTTAGGTCTTTCTCAGCTAACCTCATTAGAGTGTTGAACTTTCACCTTAAATGCCTTTCATACTTTGTCAGATGTATCTTCAAAGTACACAGAGTACTTCATCTCTATGTTTTTCAATACGATGTTTTTTTTCATAAATCTGCACATTTCTATTGTGTACTACAAGCAGATCTCCAAATCCCTATGTCTAGATGATGGCTCCAGCATGTACAACATCTCACTTCAAAATGTTCTTTCACTCCCTATATGCCCTGTTCTTACTATAGAGGTGTGTGTGTGTGTGTGTGTGTGTGTGTGTGTGTGTGTGTGTGTGTTCACATACTATTTAGCTAAGTCCATGGCTAGCACAACAGTAGAAACTAGATAAACAAGAATCACCTTGTAAATGTATAGACTTTCTTTCTATCATACTATTAGGATATGTGATTCAATAAATCTAATGAGATGATTAGTAGAATTTATTTTTTGCCCCTATTCCAGTTCCCTATAGGTTTTAGTTTCTGTGTTGGAGAGCTGTTGGTTATCATCAAAGTATATACTACACTATTGCACTATTAAGGTGTGCCATACTGTTCATTGTGGTGGTTTCCAAGTGTCATAGCTGGGTAGGACTACTCTTTGTCTCCATCCTTTGGAAGCTTGCATGGTTCCTTCTAGTATCCTGAAAGCTAGTCCTCAGGCAGGACGCTGTCAAGCCAGAACTATCTCAGATCTTCTGGGTTGTATGTGTAAATTCATACCATATTTTCCACCATGATAATAATGGATTTAACCTCTGAACTTGTAAGTGAGCCCCAATTAAATACTTTCAGCAATAGGGACTTACCTTCCACCTCAAGGAGATGACCAATGCTAAAACAATAACTGAAATTATTTTGGGACAATCCTCAACAGCCACTGGAAAGAGAGCTTTTTATTCCTGATATTAGAGTTTTTCTTAGTCTATGGCTCTTGAAGGGAACACTGTCATCAGAGATATAAAAATTATTTTTAATCTATATATGTATATCATTCTCAGTGTATTTGGATAGATGATAGATAGATAATATAGAATAATGTAAAGACATGGCTTTTTCAGATATCCTTCTGCTGTTTTTCCCTTCAGTATTCATCTCTGTAACAGGTTAAATGATAATGCTCCCCTCCTATGAGGATAGGGTTTAATGCTTGGTCACAATGGTCTGGCACTATTTGGAGGGACTTTGAGGTGTGGCCTTGTTTGAGGAAGTGTGTCCCTGGGGGTGGGCCTTGAACTTTCAAAAGCTTATGTCAAGTTCAGAATCTCTCTCTGTCTTCTTGCTACATGCAGATCTGGATGTGGAAGTCTCCGATCCTTCTTCAGTACCATGTCTATCTGTATGCCACCATATTTTCCACCATGATAATAATGGATTTAACCTCTGAACTTGTAAGTGAGCCCCAGTTAAATACTTTCATTTATAAGAGTTGCTGTGGACATGTGTTGCTTTACAGCAATAGAACAATGACTAAGACACTCTCCCCTCACTAAGTAAAAACCCTACCCCCTATTTCCCATCTTCCCTTACTATCACTTGTACCTTGCTATTCCCATTGTTATTCTACCTCCACCCACCTCTACTTTCCTGGTAGGTATAGTTACTACATGTTATATATTCATATTTGTAGACGGTGCTGGGAACCACAAATGAGTAAAGATATGTCATCTTTATCTTTCTGGGTCCATTTTTATTATCATAAAAATTACTCAAAGTTCATGGCATGACCTATTGCTGAAGATAATATTTATATATATTATTAAACATGGAAAACTGAGCTCATGCCCAACTAGAAGTTTCACCATTACTACCAAGTATTTGTAGTGCTAGAAGGTACTCTGCATGTTCCAGGAAGAGGAAAATAATCATCAATATCACTTAGCTACAAACCCTGTGACTATGTGATCCAATTACAAGATATTTTCAGGATAATGGCAAAAATGTTATAGGAGTGATCATCATTTTTTAATTGAAGTTAAGGTCTAGTCCATGAAATTAAACATAGTTATGACACTGATGATTTGGCCAAGAATCAGAGACTAAATTAGGGGAAAACCTACTATTTATGCTAAAGAAGCAAAGCAAGAAATGATTTTTAGTGACTTATTACTATAACCATAGATCAGTGCCTTGATTAACCCTCATCAGAGAAGCTTCGGCTTACAATAGATGGGAATTAACACAGAGACCCACAACTAGACAATGTGTAGAGCATGAAAGACTTTGGAGCACACAGTCTAAAATGGAACATCTTAATCAAACTCTTCCTCTTGGGTTCAGAAGAAGTGGCAGAGAGATTCTGAGAGCCAGAGGTGATAGATGACTCTAAGGAAATGGTGTCTTACATACACAAGAGGATTGATGAATATGTGAACTCACAGAGACTGTGGCACAGAGACACAGATCAGATCACAGATGTGATCAGAGACACAAAGACTGTGGATCTACACCGCTTCAAGATATACAGGGTACCAACACAGATAGAAGTAGACACAGGGTCCCATCCCAAATCAAAATGCTAATGAAATTGATACCTATTGTCAAAATGAACAGAAGTTTTTTACAATGAAGTATTACTGGCTAACTCAACCACACTTCTGAGTAGACCCCATGCCCAGGTATAGTAGTTCTTCAACAGAAAACTAGTTCCATAGTTGGTTTGTGAGATTTTTTATTGCATTTTATTTTGCTTTTACACTTTATGTCTTATTGTTTGTTTGTTTTGATTTGAATTTTGTTTTTGTCTTTTTTCTGGTTTTTATAGGGTCAGAAAGAGAGAGATTACATAAATTTGGTTAGATAAGGAAGTGGGTAGAATCTGGCAGAAATTAAGGGAGGGAAAATCATGATGAAAGTATATTGTATGAAACAATATTTTAAAGAAAATATAGAAATTAGAAGCTTACTCTGAGTCATTTTTTTTTGTTTTAGTTTCTGGTGAGGGATTTATGCTGCATAAAATCACAATGGTAGAAACATGCTCAGGATATTTTAATGAGATAAGAATCCAGAGAGGCCAGGCTTGTTCTTTACCTGATAACTTAGTTTCATGAGAACTGGGGTCTCATGCATGCAAGAGTACTTCTGAGAGCAGCATGACCAAAATGCTAACACTTGTGACAAGGCCTCCATTCTGAGAAGTTTTACCATTTAATGTTGCTACTCTGGGGGCTAAGTTTCCTGGAGATAAATTCCTGGGAGCCCTGAACAGGCCATCTCAAAACCAAGACATCTACCATAGCCTTTGCTCTCTTTAATGAGTTGGCAAAGTTCCTTGGCTTTCTTACAATACAATACAAACCCCTTGAAGATAAGATTTTGAGATTGTCATTTTTGTCTATGAAGATATTGATAGTGAATAATTTAGGGAAATGAGTAGAAGAGAATTAAAAATATATATGACAACATGTTAAAGAACAGTTTAGCTCACTAGACTATAATACAGTAGAGGATGCAGAAACATTAAAAATAAATAAAATTATAAAAGTAGAACTCTGTGTGCATACTACAACAGGACAAAGTTACAAGGAGGTATCTTAGTCATGGTTCCCATTACTGCAATGAAACACCAAGACCAAAAGGCAAGTTGGGAACAAGAGAGTTTATTTGGTTTATAACCCCAGCTCATAGTCCATCATTGGAGAAAGTCAGAACTGAAACTCAACAGGGCTAGAACCTGAAGGCAGGAACTGATACAGAGACCATAGAGGGGTGCTGCTTATAGGTTTGCTTCACATATCTTGCTCAGCCTCTTTCTTATAGAACCCAGAATCACTGGCCCAGGGATGGCAACAGACACATTGAGGGGGGTCCTCCCCGCATTGATCACTAATTGAGAAAATGTTTTCCAGATGAATCTCATAGAGGCATTTCCTCAACTGAGATTTCTTTCTCTGTGATGACTCTAACTTGTGCCAAGTTGATACACAAAAACAGCCATTTTTTGTTGGTCACCAAATATATTACAAAATTTATGAAGCAGGAATTCTTTTAAAAAAATTAGAATGTTAGTCACAGGTAAGTTTATAAAAAAATCCAACTAGGAAAAGTTAGGGAAAGGAATTAAAGCAGTGGAAAACATTGAAAATATATATATATACATATATATATATATATATATATATAAAGATATATATATAAAGATATATATATAAGGATATATATATATGTATATATATTTGTATACATGTACATTTGTGTGTGCATTTGTGCATGTTGATGGGTATGGAAACCAGACTAGGACATGAGATCCCATGGATCCCAAGTTACAGGGACTTGTAAATCACATCTTCTGGGACACAAAGTCTGGTCCTTTGCAAGAGCAGTACATATTCTTAACCACAAAGCCATCTTGCAGCCCACAACAGTTTGCTTTATGAAATTTATTTACATCTGAGGAAAGTCTTAACTCCTGCACAATTATATTACTACCTAAAATTGCTTCAGGGTGGACAAAAACCCTAGTTATAATATTTTAAAAATGAACACACTAATAGCTAAAAATTCATCAAAAGCTTTAATTATATGTGATATAAAATTAGCAATAGACTGAAAATAAAAATGATTGGCATTAGCTGACCAGTTTTATGGATCTTCATGATGGTCTTCCAAGTTGGGAAAGAGATGTGTTAAGGAATGTAGGAAGACTGATTGGGAGGAAGGGACTAGCTAGGACTAAGATACATTGTATAAATATGTGAAATTTTCAAAGAATAAATATAAAATATTATTTATGGAAAAATAAAAGAAATAGTGATAAGCTAGAGTTAGTCTATGGATATAATTTGGTAATTTCTGTCCTAGAAAATTTAGAGGTTAGCCAGGCAGTGGTGGCGCACACCTTTAATCCCAGCCCTTGGGAGGCAGAGGCAGGTGGATTTCTGAGTTTGAGGCCAGCCTGGTCTACAGAGTGAGTTCCAGGACAGCCAGGGGCTACACAAAGAAACCCTGTCTCAGAAAAAAAAAGAAAAAGAAAAGAAAAGAAAAAGAAAATTCAGAGGTATACAGGACAAAATATGCGAGTATTGGACAAACAGAAAAGGGTCCTTTTGTATCTGTTTTTGTTTGTTTGTTTGTTTGCTTGCTTTTTTGCTAAAAAGTAAAAGCCTCTTTCTATACTCCCCACAGTCCCGCAAAAGAACCTATCCCTCTGAAGTCTCCTTGCCTTTGCCTGGAGACCCAGTGTAGCCCTGACTGATCTGCAACTTGCTCTGTAGATGCCATCAGCCTTGAGCTTGCCTGCCTCTGCTTCCTACCTGCTGGGACTAATGGCATGTGCAATGATCCCTTGCCTAGGAGATGGTTTTTAAAGATTTAGCTTTATTTTAAATTATATGTATGTGTTGCCAGAGTATGTGCACGTAGTGGGTGTAGGAGCTCCCAGAGAGCAGAGTGTTCTGTCTCTCTGGAGCTGGAGTCATGGGTGGTTTTCATCTATGAGGTGTGGGTGCTGGGAACTGGTCCTCTGTCATCTTCAAGAGCAATACTCTCTCTTAACTGATGATCCAAATCTCCAGCTTTCCCTCTCAAAATCATGGATTCTTGTGTTTATATTTAACTCATATAATAATAAAAATAATAATAATAACAATAATAATAATAATAACAATAATAATAATAATGTGAACATACATTTATTACCGAGACAACTTTGAGTGATGAAGTTGACTTAAGTGAGGTCAGTAACTTTGGCATTAACCAGATCACATTATTTTATTATAGATTCTACTTGATTTCCAATGAATTTCTATATTAATCAAGCTTGTTCAGGCAAAATATGGTAAATCTAAAAAATGCTTTTAGTGCATCTATCCTACCAACATCACAGATTATAAACACAGTATACTATAGTCTCTATGGTTTGAGCAGAGATCATTGTTCAGGGTGTACAGAAAATTAACACGACCATTCTTTCACTCTGTACCACCATATAGTTGAAAGACTACAGATTGAATGGTGATAAATCCAAAGTTATCTTTATTTTCTTAAACTTCTTTTTTAATATGTTGTTTTGTTTTCTCTGCCATGTAGTTCAGGATAGCTGCAAACCTCCCACCTTACCTCTGGCTTCTGTGATTTATAGAGACACAGCATCATGCGGATGCTTAAGCAAAGTGTGAGTGTGAACAGAGTGAATAACCAGGAGTCAGATGCTGGGGAAAGAAAGCAAGTAGCTTCCTCTGGGAACAGACAAGTACACAACCCCCTACCTTGGACCTTTCCTGAACTGGAAAGGCCAATACGTTTGAAATTCAGGTGAAATTTCTAGATTATTCCTCCCACAGGTGTGGAGTTTTAAATGTAAGTTGACGTATTAGGTGGTCAGGAATGGTGTTGATGGGTAGACTGAATCTTTTTTTTTCTCATTTTTAAAAGATTATTTCATCTAAATTATGCCCCGTGGAGAGATTTTAAAGAAACAAAACCCAGAAGAACAAAGATAGGATGTTTCTATGATGGCTGCTGACATTGAGGCTCACAGTAAGAGAAGAGGATGAAACTTGTCAAGTTGCTTCAATTCAGGAAGCATCTCTTCCTAAGAGTCGCAGCACACATTTCACCCGGTGTTTCTGTATTTCCGCTGAACAATATTTATTTCTCTCTGTTCTCCAACAGAGCTAAGCCCTTTCTGTCTATGTTTTAAATTCTGACATGGCTTTTTATACTCCCAAGTGTTCTCGTGTTTCCAGAACTTTCATTTTTCTTCCATCTTATCTCAAGGCTGGAAGAAGTTTATCATATTAGTAGACAATGAAGCAGAACAAGACGATACATCAAGCCTTGGCACTCAATATTGTTTTGCAGGGAAGACCAAGTAAGTTCTTTTATTATGCGACTAGAGAGAGAGAAAAAAAAGATAATGTCTCAGGAACTGTATTTCAGGAATAGAAAGGTGTAGATATGTTTAATTAATGACAGAGGATCCAAAAGAGGAGCAAACAGATTAGAAAACAAGTAATTAAAACAAATACTTAAAGCTGAAATCTGGAGAGAAGAGATTTACTAAGCAAACACCAGGAATTTGTAGAGGCAATAAAATTCTAATGTGATGTATGGATGAGGATCATAATAGAGTGCTCTGCTCTATGTGACAACACAGAAGTCTCCAATTGTCATTATTTTATAGATAAACTCTTTTCCATTAACATAAAGCTACACAGCAATTCAATCACCACCTATCTTTGTCATTGACTGTTGCTATGAGTTTATGAGATTGTTAGTCTCCCCTCAAAATACATTTCTGAAGTAACTATACTTTTATTCTTTTCAAAACCAGGGAGTAGAGAAAAACCAACCTCTGTCCTCTTAAAAACTCTTTGCAAATAAAGCAAATCTGAGGAGCTTATTTCTTGTCACCCGACTAAATTTCAAGAAAGATTAGGTTGAGACTATCAAATTTTTGGTTTCATCTTTTACTTGGGAAGTAAAAGCGTTTCAGCTATGACTCGTGAGTCTATTTTGAATTCAATTAGCCACATTGAGCATAAAATGTGTGGTAAAGTTTGTCCTATGGTATTTCTGGATATAAAACACAGCTGATGTGATATTCAGCTGCATGTTCTGGACCTTTATGGCGTGCCTCGAGTGGATAATATGAGGCACAAAGGAGGCCACAAGGAAAATGCTCTCATTAGCTCCACATGCAGGACCCAGAGCACTGTTAAATTATGAAATGAAATGGGCATATTAAGCAAAAAGTAGCCTTGGCCATGAGCAGGAGTTTTGCATTCACATAAACCACTTACACTGGCCGCTAATTACAGAGCTCGGCTTTGGGACAACCTAGTTTCAGTTTTCGACAATATTTTTACATGTTTAGTCACCTAATCTAGATTTTTGTATTTTTCAGAAATATTGAAGCTATCTGAGAATTTATGTCTGATATGGATAATCTGTATAGCTACTTGCTTCATGGGTTCTTCAATTTGCATAGTTTTAGGTAGAGTCTAAAAAATACATTGTTAAAACCCAGCAATCTATCAGGGGCTGTACTAAAAAACAATGCAATACAAAACAAAAATCTTGACTCACCGCCCCCTAATAACTGTCATATGCTAATAGCTCCTTAGCTAGAGGAGCTTTGTGAACCCTCCCTGACTGTCTTAGTCGGGATTTCTGTTCCTGCACAAACATCATGAACAAGAAGCAAGTTGGGTAGGAAAGGATTTATTCAGCTTTCTGTTCCATACTGCTGTTCATCACCAAAGGAAGTCAGGACTAGAAATCAAGCAGATCAGTTTGCAGGAAGCAGGAGCAGTTGCAGAGGCCATGGAGGGATGTTACTTACTGGCTTGCTTCCCCTGGCTTGCTCAGCCTGCTTTCTTATAGAAACCAGGACTACCAGCCCAGGGATGGCACCACCCACAATGTTTCCTTCCACCCTTGATCACTAATTAAGAAAATGTCTTACAGTTGGATCTCATGGAGGTATTTCCTCATGGGAAACTACTTTTTCTGTGATAACTCCAGCTTGTGTCAAGTTGACACACAAAACCAGCCAGTACACTGACACATACTGTATATAGTAAAAATGATAATGTTAAAGGGTTCTGGAAGAGGGCTCAGGAAGTCAGGGAGCCAGCAAGATGGCTCATGAATAAAGGTGCTTGCCACTAAAACTGATGACCAGAGTTTCATCCACAGAACCCACATACTGAAAAGAGAAAATAGATTCTTGCAAGTTTTCCTCTGACCTCTACACATGTCACATCCACCCTCTCCTCTCTACACAGACAAAATAAATAAATAGAGGTTAAAAGTATGGTGGCTTTTTTTTTTAAAGGAAGGAAACATTTTCTGAAACCAATTTATTCTTTTCAATTGGACAGTTATGAAGGATTTCTGAGAGGAAGGAAGGAAATAGAGCAACTTCACATAATTATTATAAAGATTCAAGATGCTTTTGCATAGAATAGAGGAAAATGCAGTGGCCAGAGACTTAGCAATGCTTTGTGCAACCCTCTAAATAAAACACTTTCACCAACTATATGATGTTTGCCCCAGATTGTTTGACACAAAGCTTACAGACTCAAGCCAAACTGCTCTAGTCAAGAAGGAAAGCTTTGTGGTACTAAAGGAAAGCAAAGTCCTTTAAAATCCTTGCAGCACATAGAATACATTTCAGATTTGCTTCCCTAGAGTCGACCAGCTTATGAATGTTAAAATTGTCCAGTCTTATTTTCCACACAAAGTACATTAGAAAACCTTGACCATACCTTATACGATACCAAAGAAGAATAGAATTCAAAGTGGTCCTCTATTTTTCTCATATTTTCCTTGAAGCTTAAATGACAAAACAAATTGGAAAGTTTACATCATTCATTATAGAACAATTTTCAAAGATGCACAATTCTCCTTTTTGACTGTCTGATCTATGCCCTTTGAGCTTTTAGTGGGTTAGCTAGCAAGCAATAGAATCAAGAGTTACATTTTCTTTTCTTTTCTGACTTTAAACTGTTTATTTTTACATTGTCTCCAGCTAACTACATCTGCTTCAGAGAATAAATCATAGTCATTACCCATCTTACATTCTTTATGAATTCCACACAGATACTAAAGTTAAAAGTTTTTGTAGAATTACACCAGTCTTTGCTATCTGATCAGGGATGAAGTAATTGTATATTCCGATTTTATTTACTCCTACCAGAAACTTAGTTGTTATTAAATAGATCTAACAAGAGGCACATCCAAAAAGAAGGTATGATTGCTTCAAATGTTGAAATAGGAATATGGAATGGGAATTTCATGTTAACAACTCAGATATTCACATCCAAAAACTGTGTGTGTGTGTGTGTGTGTGTGTGTGTGTGTGTGTGTGTGTGTGTGTGTGTGTGTCTGTGTGTAATATTTGAATTTAGCAGATTGGAGAAATCAGATTATATTACTGGAGTCTCCTCATACTCAAGATCACTAGAGGGTTTAGGAAATGATAGGTGGGGGACAGGGGTTGGGAGAGGAGCTGGTTTCTTTTATCTGGCTTAAAAGTTGGACTACCTTTAGAAAGTGATCAAATCAAAAAAGAAGTCAGCACATTTGAACACACAGAGACTGTAACAGTGTGCACAAGACGTATACAGAGAGAAACCAGAAAAAAATCCCAGCACAGAAAAGGGAAGTGAACAGAAAGTTCTACCCCGAATTAAGGAGCTATATGCAGTTGGTATCCAATGGGAAAGGGAAAATAGTTTTCTTCAGTGGAGTGTCACTGGGTACCACTAGAAGAATAGAACTCAAAGTGGTACTATATTTTTCTCATATTTTCCTTGAAGCTTAAATGAGAAAATATTTTTCAAAGATACAAAATTTTACTTTTCTATTGTATAATCTATAACCTTTGGGATTTTAGTGGCATAGCTGGGAAGAAATAGAGTTGAGAGCTATGTTTTCTTTTCTAACTTTAAACTGGTATGCCAACCAGGAAAGTATAAAGGATTTATTGCCAGGGTGTGGAGATGCTGGCGAGCAATAGAGAGAATAGTAGAGTACTAGTGATCTGATGGGGAAATGGGGAAGGTGGGGTGGATCTAATTAAGGAGGAAGAGGGAAGACATACAAACAAAGGCGATAGGCAGGTAAAAATAACAGTAAAGATGTCTGAGAAAGTCATAATGAATCATAGTATTAATTACCTAAAAATACCTATGACATAAGTTGGTATATAAATATACATACATATATAGTTTAAATTAAAATTTCTCACCTGGGTTGAACAATGGTCCCTCCAAGAGCCAAGGACTATCAAACAAAAACTCTGACACCAGGCATAAGAAGCTCTCTTTTGAGTTGCTGGTCAGGGTTCTCTAAGAGTTCCCTAAAAGTTTACATGCTATTGATATTGTTCTTCATTGTCTGTCCCCACTCCTGAGGTAGAAGGTCTTAAATCACTAATTATGAAGACACCATGCACTTCAGACACAGGGCTCAGAGACCGATAAGTTGGAACTGACCTCAATGCCTCATTTCTGAGGACAAGCTCTCATGGTACCTTAAAGTACCATGCAAGTTGGCAGAGGGAAGCAAACAATAG
Organism: Mastomys coucha; assembly: GCF_008632895.1. Taxonomy (NCBI): domain Eukaryota; kingdom Metazoa; phylum Chordata; class Mammalia; order Rodentia; family Muridae; genus Mastomys; species Mastomys coucha. Next base: position 93,634,614 of record NW_022196896.1, on the reverse strand, counting down.
TGCTACCCAGCTATGGCACCTATTATTATGTCATGCTGGTCCTTTTAAGGATGCGTTTTAAGGACCAGCATGGCATAATAATCCTAAAGGTTTGGTAGTGGCATGCTTATGTTGGCCATAACTAACAGCTCTCTACATGAACTTAATACTCTACTTAGTCAAAAGAAGAGTCATTGTATCTGGTACCAGAATCCTAGCCAACTGCCCAATGGCTAATGAAGTCATGGATCTTGGAGAAGCAACTTCAACTGACACTTTACTAAACTGACACAAACACTAACTACACCCTAAATACTTTTTCTTATAGCCACAGAGAAGCATAGTTCTCACATCTGCATCAAGGAAACCACTTTCTGAAACAGGTGAAGACCATTACAAAAAAAATAAAGAAATAAAATAAAACCAAATGAATCAAAATGCAGAGTTGTGAAGCATAGTCCCAATAGACAAAGCTACAGTACAACTCCTACACATAAGGCTCAGGGATCATTGCAGAAGAGAGGGCAGAAAGATTGTACAAGCCAAAGGAAAAGGGAGTTTGCTGTAAGATTCTATTTTCTAAGAGTCAGAATATTTCTATATATAATAAATTTAGAAAATCTTCACACCCTGAAAACAACTTTTAGATCTTAAGTGTAGACTCTGAGGCTTTAGTAAACAAAATGTTTAGCTACATTGATGTTCACTATATACTCAATATCCTCTCTTGCATTTTTTCAGTTGAAATATAGCTGTCACTAGAGTCAGCATGTACATGCTTCACATTTGACAGACTAAAGAGCTGTGGGCATTTGACTCAACTTCTATACCTTCCATTTTCTCTGTCACACAGTTTAAATTTTATATCTACAGCTGTGTAATTGTTTATCTTGGAGATAACATTTCCCCATCACCCTTTTTATACATAGTAAATAATATCTTCATGATTTTTAGCAAATACCGAGCACTGACTGTTTTCCCCAAATACTTTCTGGTAGCTCTGTAAGTAGGGTGGTATGAAGGATCTTGAAAGGTAGTCCCCATCCCTCTAAACAACAATGTATATTCCAACTACTCTACTGAGGAAGGAGAGTAACGTTTAGAAGACTTCCCAAAAAAGCTGCAAATTTAGTGAATGAAATAAAGAAAAGAAAAGAAAAGAAAAGAAAAGAAAGGAAAAGAAAAGGAAGATTGTCAAAGATGAAGGCAAGAAATCCAGCTGATACCACGGTGATGGCTAATTCTCAGTTGCCAACTTGACTGTATCCAGAATGAACTACAATTCAGAAATGGAGGGCACACCTGTGACCCAGATCTTGAGGCTGGAAGACACAAGTTTTAAATCTAGATCTTGAGACTGGAAGACGGATACCTTTAATTCAGATCTAGAGGCACACCTTTAATCTGGACCAAGCCTTCTACTGGATACTTACATAAGACAATGGAAGAAGGAAGGTTTGTTCATTCTTTTCCTGCTTGCACTAACTTGCCAGAACATCCATGGGAACCTGCTTCTTCAGGATTCCAGCTTATATAGCTGAAACAGCCTCATGGGACGGCACCCTATAAATAATTCCAATAAATTCCCAAATAAGTCCCTACCAGGTGCTTAAAAACCTGCCAATGTCACCATCATGATGTCCTGAATTACCTGTGATTATTCAAAAGTTAAAAAGAGGGCAGAAAAGTGCAGTGTTAATTAGGATGCCAGACTAGATAATGATCCTGACTTCTTAAATACTGGACTTGAAAAATATTATCATATGATGGTGATGGTAAAGTGGACTTTGTAGATGTAGATTCAAAAGCTAAGGCTCTCGAAATAATGAAATTAACCTATGCTATGAGGTATAGCTTCAGCTTTCTTAGAAAAGGGGAATAAAGAGATATTGCACTATGTAAAGAGCAAAAGAGGGCAATGTGATGATTGAAGGAAGATGCAATTCTGTGAACTTTGAAGAAATGATCCAGGAAAAATTCTTAGTTTTACTGGAGAAGGTTCAGCCCTTATCAGGTAGTCTGTTGTTGTTCTTTCAGCCATCAAGTCTTTTGTTATAGCAGTGATGGGACACTCGAAGTGTTAACCACTTGGACTGTTAGATTTTTTTAAATCCTACCCACTAATGGAATCTGTACCTTTGCATAAACAACAGTGTTGCAGAACAGAGGAATAGGCCAGGTTTTACTCTGAAGTCCTAAGGGCTTAGGATTAAGAATGGCATGTATATGTGTGCGTGTGAGTGTGTGTATGTGTGTGTGTGTATGCACATAATTTGCAATTTTAAAATTAAAATGTATTTCCTTTTCCTTCAACCCCTTCTATGAACCTACCAACTGCAGCTCTCTCTTAAATTTATGCCCTCTTATTATTTTAATTGCTAATATGTATTTTTTCCTAAATATATAAATATAACCTTCTTGTCCCCCTAATGTTACTTGTACGTATTTGATTTCAGGGATGGCAACATGGTGTTACATAACCAATTGGAAAAGGGCTCTTCTGTGGGAAGACTACTTCTCCCATTCTCAGCGTTCCTTAGTCACCTTCAATTCTTTGTCCAGGGTTGGAGTCCTGTGAGATTCATCCTTCCCTGTTAGAATATCTGTTGCTACCAGCCTTGTTCAGGTCTTGTTTACATAGTTATGTTGGTTGTATGTTAATTAAAACAATTACCATCAAGTCACAATATTCCTAAAAAATAAAATAATGGCATGCATACCTGATAGTAACCAACAGCTCTGTGACTGGTCAGAATTCCCTCTCAATAAGCAGGAAACCATGTCTAGTACTGAAGTCCTAGCCAAATACCTGAAGCTAGCAAAGTCATGGATGGATCTTGAAGAACCTACAACCTCTACTTTATGAAAACAGTGTAATTCCAAACTACATTCTAAATATTCTCCCTTGTACACACAGAAACGTATAGATATCACACCTAGTCAAAGAACAATCTCTTAGCAACGGATGGAGCCCATTAAAAAGAAGCTAAAAGCCTTGGTAGGAGACAGTAGAAAATGCCACATTTGACAATCCAAAATTTGCTAGCATTTTGTGTGCCCTGCTTAACTCTGTCAAATAAACAAATATTATCATCCTAAGTCGTGCTCTCTGGATGAAGTAAAGCAGAATCTGGCTTGAGAGAGAGGTGGGTCTTTAGACTCTTTTGCCTCTTGTGAAATACATTATGTAGAGAACAGTGTCAGCAAGAGTTTAAAAAACAAAAATGCTAACCCTAACCTTTTTTAGAGAAAAAAAGGTAAAGCAAAACACAGAGTATCGTGATCATTTTCTTCTCATTTTTTAATCAGAAGTAAATGCCCCCTAGTGGCCAAAGAATTTTCTAACCTCGCTTTTGTCGGGTGATGAAAAAAATTAAAAGAAATAAAAGTCTTAGCTTAGTGACAGTTAATAATCTTGCAATAAAGGTGGCTATGCCCTTATCATCTAGACGTATATTATGATCCATGCCAGTTGAAGGTAAGATTATATATTTATATTTTAAAGCTCCTCTCAAATGAACATGTCAGAAATATAATTTAATGCAGCATTTACAGAGGGAAGATGCTGAATACAAGTAATTGGATGCAATTAATCAGGAAAGGTTCTGGGAGGGGTGAGTTTTAAGATGTATTCTAAACAAAAGAGAGTCACGGTCTGGCAAAGGAGAAAACATATTTCTTCAAGCACTGAATCCAGAGCCACAGGAGAAAAGGACTCCAGTTCCAAGGGGCTAGATGTTTTCCTGAATCCAATATGGAGTGCCGGTGTTAAGTGACACCTCTGTGGTTTAAGCTGGACACAGCAAATAGAACAGAGTATTTTTTTAAAAAACCTATTATGGCACTTTGTGTAACGGCGAATGTGAGGCACCCCTACTAAATCATTGCTGGCATAATCAATGTAGCCACTGCTGTGTCTAACTGTGGTTTTTGGACGTTTGCTGCCTTAGCACCTTCCCTGAGCCATGTCTTCCTCCCTTTCACCAGCGCGCCACTAAAATGCTCTGGTAATCATTCTTCACTGAGCTTGAAGGCTGTGTCCTCTTCACAATGATCATTTGTGCGGGTGGCCTTCTGAGTTTAATGGCTTGTAATTACTGTTCCCTCTTTGAACTGTGTAACTTCCGTAACTGAAAGTAAGCAGTGTACTGCCAAAAGCCTTCTCCCGGAGAAACACGGAAGTGAAGCAAGGTTATTTGGTACCCACACCAAAGAGACACTGACAATACTGATTCATCCTCTTGTCTGAGGGATTGAATTAAAGGCACGAGCCAAGGCTTTTCCTGAGCCTTGACCTGACTGGGGCAGTGTGAAGTAACCTTATTCCTCATCCGTGTCAGATGGAACAGGGTCATTGTGAAGGCAAAGCAAATTTGGCTATTTATTTCCGTTAATACAATCAATTATTATGACAGTTCATCAAGGTTGGGAGTGAGTGAAATTTCTAAGGGTGTTCAGTCTATAAAAATCCCATTACTTCCGGCTCTGTAGATTACTGTCAACTCACGTTTGTTCATACACTCTTGAACTCGTCAATATAAAGAAATCCAGATGTAAATATCAGTCAATATGTATCACATGTTGAAATATCACCTATTTTTAAAATTATTGTAATATAGGGGATTTATATGGCAATAATTAAAATAACATAAAAATTTGTAAAAATCAAAACAAGCAAAAACACACGCCAGCAAACATAATTTTTGGTATTTTGGGTATATGTTCATTGCCTATAAAAAAATAAACATTATAAGAATATCCTCAGAGCAAATATCATTAAAGTATGAATAAAATCTGCATAAAAGAATAAAAATATATATGGAGAAATGTGTTAGTGGGTAAAGTGTTTCTGTGCAAACACGAGGAGCTAAATTCTAATCTGGAGCACTGGCATAAGGAGCTGGGCACAATGTTCCTCTATCATCCTAGTGTGAAGAAGCTTGGAGATAGGTAGACTTTCAGACACTTGCTCATAGTTGCAACCAAAAATACAATGTGGGATGGATTTGATCAAAACACATTGTTTGCATGTATAAAATTCTCAAACAATAAAAAGTTAAAAACAATGAGGTAGAGAGTCCTAGAGGAAGACAGTCAACATTGACTCCTGAACTTGTACATACAAGCCGTTGCCCATAACTGCAAACACATGCACACAGATGCATACAAGTTTCACAGACGACTACAATTCTACTCCAAATATTTACATTTGAGTTAAGAATTTGACAATGAAATAATTTTTACAATGAAAATACAGTTATTAAATGTATGTAAGATGCAACGTAATGTGGATGCTCACCGCCAACCATCGGACTGAGCACTGGGATCCCAATGGAGAAGTAAGGGGAAGGACTGAAGGAGCTGAAGGGGTTTGCAGCCCCATAGGAGGAACAACAATATCAACCAACTGCCCCCCCAGAGCTCCCAGGGACTAAACCACCAACCGAAGAGTACACATGGTGGGACTTATGGCTCCAGTCATATATGTAGCAGAGGATAGCCTTATCTGGCATCAATGGGAGGAGAGGCTCTTGGTCCTGTCCTTGATGCCTCAGTGTAGGGGCTGAAATGATAACATTTATAGCATTTAGTAGTAGTCAAGATGGCCTTAGGTAATGAAAAATCATAATACATTCTGTAAGACATGAGGAACACTTGACAGTGCTACTCATTATTGGCAAATGCATCTAACTATTTCTTAGTTGTTGAATTTCAGTTCATGAAGAGAATATTTTCTCACTATTCTATTTGAGTTGTTTCATCTTCAATGATTCTATCCAAAGCCAGGCTTCACTAACATTGTTTCAGACATGAATATTAGAAAGATTCTGGCAAAGCATGACGTCCTAGGTCACTAAAGCCATTCCTCAGATTTTTCTTCAGGCTTAATCTACTAGATTTCTCAATTAAACATCTATTTATTTGTATAATGAAAAGTACTGTGTTTGTTATGGCAAGAACCATATCTCATAAATATATATATTCTGTGTATATCTCATAAATTTATAAAATGTATGTATTGCAGATTTTTAATTATCTTAGAAGTTAATTACTCTTATTTCAACCAGGTGTATACTGTTAAAAATATTTCATGACCATCCATCTATTAAATAGCATCAATTAGTTTATTAAGATTGCTACTGACTTCTTTACTAAGATATGCATCAAACCATTAAAGGACTAATTTGACTTGCAAGAATATTTGATAAAGTAAAAATAATTACTATCCTTATTTGTGTTATAAATATATTCTCTTTATTATCTTTATCCTCTATTTGTACACACTGTTTATTCTTCTTTCTAGTTCACCATTTTCTTTTGCTTTATATATAGCTTTATAGATTATAATAAAATAAACCATTAGCTCTTTCTGAGGTTAAATGAATACTAAACTATTTTTAGAACTTGTAATAACAAAGCACTGGAAATTAATTTTAAAATAAGAAGTGAGTTTAGGATCTTATTTAAAATAATTTCAAAAAGTTAATTATCTTAGCATAATTTAACATTTTAAATATTATTTGTCCTTGTTATTTGTAATAATGAGACTATCAGATTATAAATACTTGCAATGTATTACTAATCTCCTTAAAATGTCCTGTTTCCATGGACTGCATTTTCTTACATCCTCTTTATCCTAGAAGGTTGTATGAACTCCTCCTCAAGACAATTACTCACCACACTTGAATTTTTCAGTATTTGCTCCTCTTCACACTTTCGGATTGAATTTTGGTTCATAATGCTCATTAAACTGCAAAATCTTGCTGGTATTTTGATTAAACTCATATTACTTAAGCACATTATTGAGAAAGGAAACTATCAATAGGACAAAATGGTAGCCAACAGAGTGGGAAAAGGCCTTTACTAATCCTACATCTGATAGAGGGCTAATATCCAATATATACAAAGAACTCAAGAACTTAGGCCCCAGAGAAACAAATAACCCTATTAAAAATGGGGTACAGAGCTAAACAAAGAATTCTCAACTGAGGAATATCAAATGGCTGAGAAGCACCTAAAGAAATGTTCAACATTCTTAGTTATTAGGGAAATGCAAATCAAAATGACCCTGAGATTCCATCTCACACCAATCAGAATGGCTAATATCAATAACTCAGATGACAGTAGATAGTGGGGAGGATGTGAAGAAAGAGGAATACTCCTCCTTTGTTGGTTGGATGGCAAGCTGGTACAACTGCTCTGGAAATCACTCTGGCGGTTCCTCAGAAAACTGGACATAGTACTACCTGAGTACCCAGGTATACCATGCCAGGGCATATACCCAAAAGATTCTGTAACATATAGCAAGGACACATACTCCACTATGTTCATGGCAGTCTTATTTATAATAGGCAGAAGCTGGAAAGAACCCAGATGTCCTTCAACAGAGAAATGGATACAGAACATGTGGTACATTTACACAATGGAGTACTACTCATCTATTAAAAACAATGACTTCACGAAATTTGCAGGCAAATGGATGGATCTAGAAAATATCATCCTGAGTGAGGTAACTCATTCACAAAAGAACACACATGGTATGTACTCACTGATAAGTGGATGTTAGCCCAAAAGCTCGGAATACCCAAGATGCAATTCACAGACCATATGAAGCTCAAGAAGAAGGAAGATCAATGTGAGCATAATTCAGTCCTACTTAGAAGGGGCAAAAATAATCTTGGGAAGTAGAGGGTGATAAAACTTTAGAACATTAATAGTCTCTCTGTTCCCTTGTGGCTATTGACTAAATACATCAATGTTCTTTTAAAAATGGACCAATCAACATCAAGAATATCTTCCCATAATGGTCATCATAGTTTCTTCTAGTTTGCTGGTTATATGACCTCCTCCACTCTTATTTGCCTCTGCTTCTGTGATTTCTTGAATAATCTGGAGATTGTGCTTATTCTTTCCTTTTGTTTCAAGAAGCAAAGCTCCTCACATATCACATCTATTATCATCGGAGTCATCACATTCTATGTAGATACAACTGCTAAAGAAGTAATTTACTCAGTGACTATTAGTAACGACATGTAAGTTTCTTTCAGTATATTAATGGACAAAGGTTAATGTTTTGACTTGTTAAATGTTATATTGTAGACATAATAATATCTACTGTGGTGAGTTTTCAGTGTTCAATTGAAAATATATTCTGTTCTTCTTCAGGATTTGGTCATGTCAACTTGGTCAGGAACATTACTCAGGACATCTCATCTTCTTACTGCACCTGACGCCCTCCTTGCTTACAGTTTGCTGCCAGAGAGGTACTTAAGCCCTTAAGTAAGTCTGTAGGTTTTTATTTCTCACTTCACTTCTTTGAGATATTGCTTTACAAACATAGATGCTCTGTTATTAGGTGCCAATATTAAGGACTATTACACATCCTTGAGGGATTGAAGCTGTAATAGCCATTTTAATCCTGATAATTCCTATGTGAAGTCTACCTGGAGCAATATTAATATGTATTTACTCCAAATTCCTTTAGGTTAATGTTTGCTTAAACATCATTTTATAGACTCTCAGACTTCTCTTCTCTGCGTCTCTACATTCAAAGTAAGGCATAGAGGACTCCCTGGCTTTACACAATTGGTGTGGTTTAAAGACAGTCTCCACAAGCGCCCTCTTACTTTTGACTACAATTTCAAGTTCAAGGTTTCCCTTAACATCCCTTCAGGTAATTCACCAGAAAGACTCACAGGACTCACCAGAATCTACTAACCTTATGTTTAAATCTTATTTTGGAGCCAGAGTACAGACCAGAATTAACCAGATAAGAAGCCACATAGAGAGAGTCTGTAAGAGAAGCTTTTAGCACCTGCCCTGTAAACTACTGCTCCTGCCCTCACCTCATATGTGGTTAGGAATCTGCACAGAGTTTGTAACAATCAGGAAAACTCAAAGATTTTTATTGATCTTAAATACAAATGTATCAAAGGATTAGATCATTGACTATGTAGCTGATTTCTGTAGTGGAGAATTTGTTAAACTGTTTTGACTCCTGGCAGGTAGTAAGTGCGCTGCAACCCCCACCCCCAAGGAGCTCTCTAGGTTAGCGAATGAAACACACACACACACACACACACACACACACATACACATGCACACACACACACATACACACACACATGCACACACACACACATACATACATACACACACATGCACACACACACATACACACACACATGCACACACACATGCACACACACATATATACACACACACATGCACACACACACACATACATACACACACATACACACACATACACACACACATGCACACACACACATACATACACACACATGCACACACATACATACACACACACACACATGCACACACACACACATACATACATACACACACACATGCACACACATAACTAGCTCAATGGCTGAGCACTTTCCCCGGCTACCACACACTTCCATCCAGTATTCCTGGCTTAACACCTTCTAAATCTTTATTTTTATTTTATTTTTGTATTATATATTTTCTTTATTTACATTTCAAATGTTATTCCCTTTCTTCATTTCCCCTCTGAAAACCCCCTGATCCCATTCCCCCCCTTCTCACTAACCCACCCACTTCTTCCCTGTCCTGGCATTCCCCTAGACTGGGGCATCAATCCTTCACAGAACCAATGACCTCTCCTCCCATTGATTACTAACAAGGCCATCCTTTGCTACATATGATGCAGCTGGAGCCATGAGTCCCTCTATGTGTACCCTTTGGTTGGTGATTTAGTCCCTGGGAGCTCTGGGGGTACTGGTTGGTTCATATTGTTGTTCCTCCCATGGGGCTGCAAACTCCTTCAGCTCATTGGGTCCTTTCTCTAGTTCCTCCATTGGGGACCCTGTGCTCAGTCCAATGGTTGGTTGAGAGCATCTACCTCTGTATTTATCAGGCAATGGTAGAGCCTCTCAGGAGACAGCTATAACAGGCTCCTGTCAGCAAGCACTTGTTGGCACCCACAATAGTGTCTGGCTTTGGTGACTGTATATGGGATGGATCCCCAGGTGGAGCAGTCTCTGGATGGTCCTTCCTTCAGTCTCTGGTCCACACTTTGTCTCTGTAACTCCTCCCATGGTACTTTGTTCCCCCTTCTAAGGAGGAACAAAGTATCCAGACTTTGGTCTTCCTTCACCTTGAGCTTCATGTGGTCTCTGCTGCCCTGTTACCTTGTATGCAGTTGCCCCATAGGGTTGCATTCCCTTTCCACCTTACACTGCTGGATGGTTTCTCTCCTTGCAGCATTTAAATCTGATCCCTCTGCCTTCTCTTCTCCCTGTCTCTCTCCATCCCTTGTCCACATTGTCTAAAAGTCCCACCTCCATCTCCTTGCCCAGCCACCAGGTATACAGCAATTCTTTATTACCAATTGAAGCCACCTGGAGGCAGGGACTCCCAGGTATGGAAGCAGCTTCTTCAGGAGCCAAATTAAGACAAAGTATGAGAGCCAATTCCCAACTGATTTTTAGTTCTAAGACAACTGAATCAGCATTCCACAAAGGCCACTTCTGTTGCCAGCTTGTTTCATATACCACTAAAAAGACATTCATATTGGAGGTGACAAAGGATACTTCAGGGGACTGAAGAAAGGCTTGGCGTCACATGGAGAAAGGCCAAATATGTCACTAAAGACAGCATATAATGAAACATTCCTAGTGGTCTATTATGTGGTTGAGATCTATCTCCATACTGTAAGTTATATGTTTAGTTTTGATTACTGACAAGATTTCAATCTATCGATTTGCTATGTCTTCTCAGTTCCATCTGATCTTTATTTCAAGACTTCACTTCAACCTGCCTTGCCTAGGGTGAATTGATCATTTATGTATTACACTTT
>NW_022196896.1:93608786-93618786 GCF_008632895.1 Mastomys coucha | reverse complement strand
AAATATTCTCTACCTTACAGGCAAAATCAGACCCAAACTCAGACTATAATCAACTGTTATTTGGTCAAGCCAAGAACAGAGTGTGACTTTATGTCTGAACAGAGCATTTACTTCTGACAGCCTGACTTCTTGGGGCTTCTCTCATCAAAAGCTCAGCACTTAAACACACTGCCTGCAGCCTTGCATTGATTGTCAGCCCAATTAATTGCCAGGAAAACTGCAGCTTTATTAAGTGTACTGCACTAACAATAAAAACATCACTATTTATAGCACAGAGCATGGCGGGATATCTATACCAATAAAATATAACAATAATAAACAAAAGGCCAGCCTGTAGTCCCACAGAAGGACATCAATGAATTTATTTTAATACCAGGCCACAACAGGCTACTTAGATCTCCTAAGCATAATATGCTGCAACCTGCTAAAAGACAAGAGTCTTCTGTAATCTCTGCAATGTCAAAAGGAAAGTAGATACCATCAAGTCTGTCCAAAACTATTTCTTGCAGTTTCAAATCTCTGTTGTTGACTCTGTGCACAGCTAGAGCTGCCCTGTGCTGTTAGACTTAGATGGGAGGGAAGTATATCACAGAGTCTAGTCAAGTGCAATACAGAAGAATGGCCTCAGACTTAATTGTTGATCGTTTTAAAGCACATACATCTTGCTATGTCTCAGGAAATGTAAATAACCTACAATATTGCTAATAAAAGCTCAGACTAACGTTAGACACTGATAAAGCTTGCTATTTTGAAAAGCCGGAGGAGAAGACAGCTCGTTGAGTAAATTGCCTGCATGACAACCTCAGGTTAGAAGCCCAGCACTCATGAAAGTCAGCTTGCTGGATCATACCTATGAACACAGCACCAGAGGAGGGAGATAGGAGGCTCCTTGGCACCTCCCTCACTCGACAGCTTACTACATGCCAACAGTGAGCTTTCAGTTCAATAAGAGATACTTTCAAAAAATTAAAGTGAGAATAGAGACTAATAAAAGAAGATGCATGGAAGCAAGACACTGGAATTTTATGTATGTATACAGAAAGGAGCACATACATGCAAGCACACACACAGGGAGAGAGAGAGAAAGAGAGACAGAGACAGAAACAGAGAGAGACAGAGAGGAAACAAAGAGGAGACAGAAAGGAAACAGAGACAGGTGGGACAGAGACAGAGAGACATACAGAGAGAAAGAGACTAAAATATTTTAAAACAAGAAAAAATTAAATATATATACTTTCACTTACATGTCTAGTTTATGTCATTTTAGTATAGTAATTGATAAATATTAGATATTAAAAAGAAGGAGAAGAGTATGAGCAAATGTATAGAGACTAACGAATTTCAAATGTCACCAGAAATGTTTGAGAACAAGCAGTTATCCCTAATGCAACAACAATGATATGCTCTGCCCTCAAAGAAATAGGGTGACTATTAGATCAAATTATCTATGAAGTAAGTATGCCTGCACAGAACATTTTTAAAATGAAACACAGAGTACATACGCAGAAAATTGTAAGTGATTTCATTAAAATTGTCATTGCTGTTTATGAAGGTTGTATGGGAAGAGTTATGTGCAAAGCCATTGATCTTAGTAGCAATGGTAATAGAACTTAACCTGTATATTGTTTTATACTGGGTCCAATATACCATAGCTCACTGATAAATCACAAAAACAAAGATGGCTTCCTGAGTTGAATGGCTGACAGATACCTTCTTTACCACATATGCATTAAGTACTTTGCTACATGCATTGTGGGCATTTAAATATATTTCTGCTGACCTTCTGGATCATACAAACCTATAATGACAAACATCACTGGGAACAAACTCTAAATTAAACAGGGGAGACACAAACTGAGACTTTAAACTGACATGCAGACAGATTAAACTGTTGGTTTGGTGACGGAAGTATCAGAGTACTGTCCATCTCCCATGAGCTCTGTGACATGCAATAAAACATCTGCAAACAAGGAAATATATTTGAGTACACACTGTGACATCAAAAATACTTCAGAGAAAAAGGCAGTTTCTAAACAACAGAAGAGAATCTAGATTCGACATGTTAAAAAAATGAGCTTTAGTGTGTCATGACACAACAGTACAAACTCAAGAAGAAAAAGCCACTTACCAGTCCCAGCAAAGGATACTGGGACACATGTGACACATTTGCAGTCTCTCCAGTAACATAGACCTTCATTCATTTATTAATTATCACCAGATGAGAGTTCAGATTTATGCTTCTCTGCATGGTGAAAGATTTTCTTTAGAAGAATTAGGAATGTCTTTTACTTTCCATTCAGAAGTCTTTCTCATCTAAAGGGAAGGGACAGGAAGAGACAGAAATTACCAGAATTTCTGAGAGGCTTATATTCTAAGTAATACTGTTATTCTCGACATTTCCAAAACAAGTGACATATCTGACAAAATACTAAACAGAACACACACAGACTCACAGATACATGTGTGTGCACATGCACACACACAGACACTCACAGTCATGCACATGTGCACACACACACATGTACACCAAGATTTTGAAAATATAATTCATTCAGCATCTGTACCCTGTGTATTCTATCTAGTTTCCTGACTTACATAGACAGGCAGTCGTACAAAATGTTAAACACAGTGTGATAAAGATGGATATAGTTCTTATATTTTTTTCTTGAAAAAGAATCCCTACATTGGGATAGGAGCTATGTGAAACCTACCCTTAAAAGTTAAATCTCTAGCAGCTTAAACACACTGACTCCTCAGACTGAACATCATCTGTGCCATCATCTGAGGAGATGCTGATATCCAGGCACATTCTGGTCAGTTAGCTGAGCAGCATCATTTCTCAGTTGTGGTAACATTGAAATCAAGATTTGCCTGTTGCTTTACATAAGGTGCACATAGAGAGGATTCTCAAGTTTTGATGTCTCAACTCTTGGTTTCTTTCTTTTACTTTATAGGTGTGAATCAACATATATTTAACAGAAACCAAAAAATGAGTTGTGAAGGTATGCATTTTCCTGGTTTAGTGATATGTGTGCTCCTTTGTCTGGTGGTGCTGGAAGAGACCCAGGAAAGATAGCAACTTCCAGGTCACCATGTGAACAGAAGGGAGAACATTTCATAGGGAATGGTTAAGCTGTGGTGCTCAGTAGATATGCTCAGTTTGTTTGTAACTTCCAGCATGTTATCTTTGTGGTAAGTCTATGGGTTTATATGAACATAACTCTGCTGTAAGTCAAGCACCTCCATGCATGTGCGTACACATAACTGTATATGAATTGTGCGTGTTAAATGTATTTATTTAATAGTATTGGACTCTAATTCAAGAAAGTGACCATAAACCATATCTTTGTACCTGTAAGACACTGAGAATGTACTGATTATATTTGGTTTAAGTTTTTTCTTTGAATATTGTAACGATGACTCTTGTAAAAAAAACTGAAGAAAATTAAGTGAAATGCAAAGTCCTAATCACACATAGAGCACATAAAAACTTCCAATACTCTTCCGTAGACCTTTGGTTCTGCGGAAGTTAGAATTTCCAGAAGCAACCAGATCCCAGCAAGCTGAAGATTTCACTAGTCCATTAGCAAAACAGAAACTCTTTTAAATGACTACAGTAATGGTAAAAAGTACTTTAATTAGTGCCATAACTTAGATAAGCAGAAGGGAAGTGTGCTCCACATTGGTCGGTGCTAGAGCATGGGAGACCTCAAAGCTCATGCCTCACAGTGACACTCTTCCTCCAGTAAGGCCACACCTACTACAAGCCACACTTCCTAACAGTGCTACCCATTGTGAGCCGCGTACATTCGAACCACCAGAAGTTGCTATCACATACTTCATTGTGGTCATGAGTAAAGTAACTATGGTACAATGGGCACTCAGCACCCCTTTAAACAATAAATCCTTCAAATTCTGTGCATAGGTCTATATCCAAGACAGAAAACATTTCTTCTCTGATTGTTGTGTCAGCCTTTCCCACAATTGTACTTTGATTGCTGAAGGGAGCATAGTGTTGAGAAACAAGCAGCAAGTACTCAAGTTATCTTCCACAAGATAGCTTTTATTGCTTCCAAATCACACTCAACTAACCATTCTTTCTTAGGACACATCAGTCAGTGATGGGGCCAATGCAGAATAAAAGGCTGATGTTGTGAAGAGATGCTGAGTAAAACATCATAACTTATTTAAGCTATAGTAGATGAGTCTCTGGGTTGTATGTGCTGCTTTCTTGTTTAGAAAAAAGAAGAAATATTTAATTAGAATACTGTTATCTGTAGTTCTCCCACTTTTGATGTCTAATTTATAAGACAAACTGGTTCAGACTGTATTCCATCATAAATCTTAAAACATTCTAAATATTTTTATTACATGTTTAGTACATTTATGTATATTAAGGTTAAAGTTAATTTTAATAAATACATAATGTCACATGTCCATTATTATATAGGGTAGATTCATTATCTTCCTCAAGCCCCTTTTGCCTCACCTATTCAAATGCCTTGACCATGCTCCCCATTATTCTCAACTACTGATGTCTTTTCAGCTCATACTTATACCCTCACAAATATTTTATGCACCTGGGATCATAAAGTATACAGAAATTGTGTATAAATTCCTTGCATTTGGACACACAGTTTTGTGTGGCTTGATATTTATTTTTAAAGCTATTTTAGTCTGATCTGGCTACATAGTAAAGTACTATTGGAGAAAGACTTATCAAACACAAACATAAATTTATTTTTATAGCTCTACTATCAAAGATCTCAAAATCAAGACATTGGCAGTTTCCATGTCATGTCAAGACTGGTTCTTGGTCATACACAGCCATGGCAGAAGGGACAGTTGCTCTCTTATGCCATTTCTTTTCATAAAGACCCTTCTCATATGATGCGGTCATTTCCCAGAGACCTCCATCTTCTGATACCATCACCTTTGGGGTGAAGATTGCAGCATATGTATCTGGGGAGGGGTGCATATATTTAGACCACAACTTTTGCTCCTATAAATGTATTTAATAATGGTAGCACACTTTATTCACTTATGGCTCTGAGCTACTTACCGTTTTTAGTGATAATGAATAAAAATTTCACAAATGTTTGTATGCAGGTTCTTAGACAAATATATCTAAAGTAATTATGTATACAGACCCTTTCAACCTACATGACTAAATACACTACAGCTCAGATATTGGGTCATGCAAGAAACCACCCATGCTTCTATAAGAAATACTCAAACGATCTGTACTTCTTTGCATTCCTCTCCCCCCAACACTTGGGGATGGAAGTCAGTGTTGCTGTTACTCTACACCCTTCCAACATTAGGTACTATCAGTGTTCTGAAATCAGATCATTGTAAGAGGTAGAAAACGGTACCTCATTTTTGTTTTAATTTCCTACTCCTTAATAACATTTGATATTAGGCATCTTTTCATATGTCTGTTTCCGTTTGCATGCCTTTGGTGAAGTGTATTGTCTAGTATTTCAGGAATTTTTAATTAGGTTGTACATTTTCTTATGGTTAAGTTTCACACTGATAAATTCTTGAATGCTTAGCTAGTAGACCTGGAATTAGCCTCTTAGGATTGTCACATATCATCTTTTGTATATATAATGGAAATCAGTTAACATTTTTGTGGAAGTTTTGAATTAGATGTTCATGAAAGGTATTGATCTAGAGTTTTCCTTTTGTCTAATCAGTCTACTTGTTTGACTTGGTTTTAGGATATTACTAACTCTCCAGAATGTATCTGGAAGTGGACCATCTTCTCCTGTTTTCTGTAAGTTTGTAGAGAGTTAATATCATAAATTCTTGGTACCCTTTACCAGTGGCATCACTCAGTCCTTGTTATCTAACCTTTGAAGGCCATTGATTGCTGAGTGTTGAGTTAGCATCTTTGGTGGATACGCTTCTACTCAGACTTTTTTCTGTCTATTGTGGCAGTTTGCCTTTTATTTTACATAAGTCATCGAATAGTGGGCACAGGTTGCTTGCAATATTCCTTCATTATTATACTGATGCCCACGGTTCAGTTTTATTTTTTTTTATTGGATATTTTCTTTATATACAGTTCAAATGTTATCCCCTTTCCAGGTTTCCCTCCCTCCTGAAAACCCCCTATCACCTCCTCCCTCCCCCTGCTTCTATAGGGTGTTCCTCTACCCACTCACCCACTCCCACCTCCCCGCCCTCAATTCCTCTACACTGGGGTATCTATCAAGCCTCATAGGACCAAGGACCTCTTCTCCCACTGATGCATTACAAGGCCATCCTCTGCTACATATGCAGCTGGAGCCATGTGTACTCCTTTGTTAATGGCATAGTCCCTAAGAGTTTTGGAGGGTCTGGTTGCTTGATAGTGTTGTTCTTCCTATGGGGTTGCAAACCCCTTCAACTCCTTTAGTCCCTTCTCTAACCCCTCTTTTGAGGACCCCATGGTTGATCCAATGGTTGGCTGTGAATAACTGCTTCTGTATTTATAAGGCTCTGGCAGGGCCTGTCAGGAGATAGCCAGATCAGATTCCTTTAGGCATGCACTTCTTGGCATCCACAATAGTGTCTGGGTTTGGTAACAACAGTATATGGGATGAATCCCCAAATGAGACATTCTCTGGATGGCCTTTCCTTCAGTTTCCACTCTATACTTTATCTCCATATTTGCTCCTGTGGTACTTTGTTCTCCTTCTAAGAGGGACTGAAGCACCCACACTTTGGTCTTCCTACTTCCTGAGCTTTATGTTGTCTGTGAATTATATCCTGGTTATATGGAGCTTTTGGGCTAATATCCACTTGTCAGTGAGTACGTACCATGTGTGTTCTTTTGTTACTGGGTTAACTCACTCAAGATGATATTTTCTAGTTCTACCCATTTGCCTAGGAATTTCATGAATTCGTCATTTTTAATAGGTGGGTAGTACTCCATTGTGTAAATGTACCACATTTTCTGTATCCATTCATTTGTTGCAGGGCATCTGGGTTCTTTTCAGCTCCTGGCTATTATAAACAAGGCTGCTATGAACATAGTAGAGCATATGTGCTTACTATATGTTGGAGCATCTTCTAGATACAAATTGGAAAGGAAGAAGTCAAAATAGCACTATTTGCAGATGATATGATCATATACTTAAGTGACACCAAAAATTCCACCAGAGAGCTCCTAAAGCTGATAAACAACTTCAGCAAAGTGTCTAGATATAAAATTAACTCAAACAAATCAGTAGTCTTACTCTACTCAAAGATTAAACAGGCTGAGAAAGAAATTAGGGAAACAACACCCTTCACAATAGTCACAAATAATATAAAATACCTTAGTGTGACTCTAGCTAAACAAGTAAAAGATCTGTTTGACAAGAACTTCAGGTCTCTGAACAAGGAAATTGAAGAAAATCTCAGAAGATGGAAAGATCTCCCATGCTCATAGATTGTCAGGATTAATATGGTAAAAATGGCCATTTTGCTGAAAGCAATCTACAGATTCCATGCAATCACCATCAAAATTCCAACTCAATTCTTCATAGAGTTAGAAAAAGCAACTTGCAAATTCATTTGAAATAACAAAAAACCCAGGATAGTGAAAACTATTCTCAACAATAAAAGAACTTCTGGGGGAGTCACCATCCCTGACCTCAAGCTGTACTACAAAGCAATAGTGATTAAAAAAAAAATCTTCATGGTATTGTTACAGAGACAGGTAGGAAGATCAATGGAATAGAATTGAAGACCCAGAAATGACCCCACACACATATGGTCACTTGATCTTTGACAAAGGTGCTAAAACCATCCAGTGGAAAAAGACAGTGTTTTTAACAAATGGTGCTGTTTCAGCTGGTGGTCAGCATTTAGAAAAATGCAAATTGACCCATTCTTATCTCCTACAAAGCTCAAGTCCAAGTGGATCAAAGACCTCCACATAAAACCATGTACACTGGAACTTATATAGGAGAAAGTAGGGAAACGCCTTGAACACATGGGCACAGGGGGATTTTTTCTGAACAGAACACCAATGGCTTGTGCTGTAAGATCAAGAATCAACAAATGGAACCTCATAAAAATGCAAAGCTTCTGTAAGGCAAAGGACACTGTCAATAGGACAAACAGGCAACCAATAGATTGGGAAAAGATCTTTACCAAACCTATATCCAATAGGGGGATAATATCCAATATATGCAAAGAACTCAAGAAGTTTGACTCCATAGAATAAAATAACCCTATTAAAAATGGGATGCAGAGCTAAACAAAGAATTTTCAACTAAAGAATATCGAATGTCCCAGAAGCACCTAAAAAAAAATGTTTAACATCCTTAGTCATCAGGGAAATGCAAAATCAAAACAACCCTGAGATTCCACCTCACACCAGTCATAACGGCTAAGATCAAAAACTCAGGTGATGGTAGGTGCTGGAGAGGGTGTGGAGAAAGAGGAACACTCCTCCATAGCTGGTGGGATTGCAAGCTGGTACAACTGCTCTGGAAATCAGTTTGGCAGTTCCTCAGAAAACCTGAGAACCCAAGGTTCAGTTTTAATGATGGTATTCATTTCTTGTATTAATATCTCTCTCCTTTCATTAACCCTGCTAGAAGTATAGTTCAGACCATGTTATGTTTTGATGTGTCTGTATCAAAGAGCCCTGATATTGAGTAAGGCATTCTTGCATTTCTCTGTGTGTTTATTTATGGTTGAAATTGACTTAAAATTGATTTTAAAATGGTTAAATTTGGAGTAAAGTGATTTGCTTCCCATAATCTGATATAAGTAGGATAATTGCTTGAGCCTGAAGACCTGGGACTCACCAGTGAGTTGTCTCTGGCCTTCATCTGCAGACGAGGATCTTCCTGATTTTAGAGCAGTCTGCTTTTCACTTGTTAAGACAGCAGCTAATTAATTGTACTAACATCTTTTAATTCCTAGATTTGTCTTACTGTTGCTCTCTTATTTCTTCTTTAAATTACACAGAATTCCACCTTTGCAATTTTTATTATTTCTCTCCCTGTTTCAAAATTAAAATTTTTTTTGGTCCTTTTTGGTAAGAAGAAAGCTTGTCTTAATTGACTGGTTGTAAATGTTTTTTCCTATTCGTATACACAAAACTTTCCCTATATATGGTTTCAGGTTCATTTGTAATTTTTGATAATTGTATTTTCATTTTCTTTAAAGTATTTTAGAATTATCTTGAGATTTCTATAGCTCTTAAATTGTTTACAAGTACATTGTTTCATTTTCAAATACTTGGAAATTTTCCAGCTACATTTTTATTATTGATTTCCAGTTTATTTCTTTTGTGGTTTGAACATATAATTTTGGAAAGAAGGATATTAAAGTCCCCAACAACAATAGTGAATTTTCATATTTCTTCTGCCTGTTTCTTTTTTCTCTTACTTATATTCATGCTTGATTACAGTTGTACACATGTTTAGGGGTATTGTATCTTCATGGGAAAATAAGCTTTTCTTCATTATACACTGGTTGTCTGTTTGAAAATCTCTTACTCTGATGTCTGCTTTGATGAATAATCTAGGTACTTCAGTTTTCGTATAATGAATGTTGGCATGGCATACCTTTCTCATCTTTCTCTCTATCTCTCTCTGTCTCTCTCTGTCTCTCTGTCTCTCTGTCTCTGTCTCTGTCTGTCTCTCTCTCTTTCTCTCTCTCTCTCTCTCTCTCTCTCTCTCTCTCTCTCTCTGGCTCTCTCTCTCTCTCTCTGCCCCCTACAGCCCACAAGTTTTCATTAACTGATTCTGATATTCTTTTTCTTGTAATGAGTATAATTGGACATTTTTTCTTTCTATTTTATTTCCTTGATGGGTGTTTTACCTGCATATGCGTGTGGTGCCTGCAGAAGCCAAGAAAGGGAATCATGCTCTGGAGCTATATTTACAGACCACTCTGAGTCCTGATGTGGACTTTAACCTCGGTCATCTGGAAGAACAGTAAGAGTTTTTAACATCTGAGTCATTTCTCCAGCCCTGAGACCATTTTTTTTTTTTTGATATTTTCTTTATTT
>NW_022196896.1:93589519-93600677 GCF_008632895.1 Mastomys coucha | reverse complement strand
AGGGGCAGCTAAGGTCGCTGATCCACCTCTGCCACTTGGAAGCTGAGAGGATCCTGTCCCTGCTGCCTCGAGACCATTATTTTTAAATAATTATTGCATATTTGGGTTGTTAATGTACCTACATAATATATACTTTTCCATTTATTACATTTGCAATTGATTTCTTTTTAATTAGATATTTTCTTTATTTGCATTTCAAATGATATCCCCTTTCCTGGTTTCCCCTCAAAAAAAAAAAAAAAAAACCTATTCCCTCTCCCCTCCTCCTGCTCACCACCCCACCCTCTCCTGCTTCCTGGCCCTGGCATTCCCCTACACGAGGGCATAGAACCTTCACAGGACCAAGGGCCCCTCCTCCCATTGATGCTTGACTTTTCCCTCCTCTTTTTCTACTTTTTCTGAAGTTCTAGCCGTTTTAATCAGTTTTCTATCTAAACAAATCCTAATAAACTATATTCATTAAAAAAACACATTTCCATTATTAGCCTAGAGTTTCTAATATGCATTTTAAGGACCTACATCCACATACAACCCTGCTTTTCTGATGCGCTTTTGCATCCATCCAATACACTATTGCCATTGCTTCCTTTTTATCTCTACTTTTATGATTTTCATTCACAACTTCATTTTTCCCTCTACATTCTCCTCTCCTTTCCTTACATCAGACAATATTACAATGATAATGATCTAATAATTCAAATGGATATTCTAACTTCATGGCAAAAATTATGAGTAGGTCAATGTGATACATGCTATTTAATCAAGAAATCAGCTTTAAGGAGGTTGGATGAGCGTTGTTAACTCACAGGATTTAGATATGTTCAGTATATTTGCTAACTTATAAGCCTTGTGCTTGGGGTACCAAATGGCTCAACAATATGGTACTAGTGGCTCAGATTCAATACTGTATGTGGGACCAGACTGAGAAAAATTACTTGAGCTTTACAGAGAAATCACACATTTTGAAGGATCCAGCTGCAAAGTGGGCATTTAAACATGGGAGACTTGTTGGTGCAGGTACTTCACTATTGAGATAGAGCTTGGCTTGACACATCATGGTGAAACCACCATCCCTCAAGATACCTGGTTCATATCCACTCAATTTCACTTCTGAAATGAGATCCTCCTTACAGCCCGAAGGTGTGTTTAATGTTAACATATATGCTTACAACTGGCCCCTCTTCCTCTCTCTTTTCTTTTCTCTTCCCTCTCATCACTCTCTACTTGCTCCTGAATGGAATTTATAAATATAAATGTAAAAGGGATTATGCTGTAAGCTTGTTCTTCATAAAGGAACAGCTTTTAATTAAATTAGAAAAAAAATACCGCCACAGGCAACACTTAAACTGACAGGGAAAGTGTTCTGTTAATCTTCGAGAGAAGTGCTGTACCCTGCACACAATCTAATTAGGTGGAGAAAAGGCCTAGTCTGTCCTAGGGGTTTACCAATGTCCTTTTAAATTGAGGACACAGCATTTATATAAAGTCATGTTAATATCAGCCAATACATTTCTAAACAGTAATTTAAAATATTACATGTTATTATTAAATGATACCTCGCTGTAACTTCTTACTGGACGAGACAAGTTTCATTTCACAGGAGAAATTTCATCCAAGAGCAGGCCTTTTGCTCCTCTCCGGTAATTTATTGACTTCGAAAGTGTTAAATAATTAGGCCTAAGTTCCCTGGAAAACAACTTCGCTGGGGAAATACATGTCAAACCTATATTACAAAGGATAATGTATTTGGATTATGTTTCACTTCTGGGCCCTGGTAGTGAGTGATAACAAATAACTTTCATATTAAAAATTACATTACAGTTGAGAACTGAGAAGTAGGTTATTTCGTGAGGTCATCCATGCCACTCTTTCCTAGCATAGCAAAGAAGAACATCAAGATATTTTGCTCTTTTTTTTCCTACCTTCAACTCTTTCTTTGCAACATGTCTCAAACTGTCGTTACCCATATTCAACCTTTTTTACTAAAGTAGGAATGCTAAGGACTGTCATATTTATAGATTATAGTAGAAAGTTATCTATGGATCTTAGTGCACAGCCAACCTGAGGGAAATTAAAGTTCAATGAGTAAGTTAGATACCAATAGACATCTAATTTTATGAAGTATTTCTCCCGGTGTGGGAGCAGTTCTTGATTTATTTTTTTCACCCAGAATCTGGTGTGTGTGTGTGTGTGTGTGTGTGTGTGTGTGTGTGTGTGTGGTGTGTGTGTGTGTTTATGTGGGTGCTTCAAGGGAACATTATAAAATTAAATAAAAAAATACACTTATTGATTAATTGGATTTTATTTAGCTGTATGTTTTAATTCAAACTATTAGATGTGTGTGTGTATGTGTGTGTGTGTGTGTGTGTGCGCACGTGTGTGTGTGTGTGTGTGTGTGTGTGTGTAGGTTTTGCATGCCTTGGCAAAAGGGAGTCAGTTCTCTCTTTTCCAGAAATGGAACTCTGGTCATCAGGGCATCAGCATTGACAATGTTTTTTTTCCCCACTCGGCCATCCCACTGGCCCCTTCATTCATTCATTAATTCATTGATGGCTGGATGATTTGGGAAGGGCAGGCATAACTGAGACAATGGCGATCCAGTCTACCTCAGTTTCTGATAGCATGATGCTTAGACTCTACCTACACTAGGAGAGGCCCTTTCTATTCTGTTTCAGTGCCTTCCCTCAGTGATGACTAAATGAGGCTTTAATTCCAGATATGGGTATTTCTTTTGTCTCTCTTTTTCTTTGATTTTATAGCAGTAAAACAACAACACATATTTTCCACTTTCAAAGATAATATGTTGATGAAATTAACCCAACATAAGAGGTACTAATTCACTTTCTACCCTGGCTAGTGAGCATCTAATTTCTAGTTCTGTGTTGAAAAATCTAAGCTGATATCAGATTTAAAATTACTGCTTGAGGACTCAATAAAGAGTTCAGTTTTAGGTAGTATGTTTCTTGGCTTTCATTTGCATAGCGACTTATATAAGAGGTCCAAATTCTTATCATTTATGTAAGAATTCATTAAGTGCTTAGGATGCATTCATTAAAAAAAGGAAGCTCCCACAAATGCTAGAATCTTAATAACTTGGGATATATTCCATCATGGTTAGCACCAGAGGTTTTTTTTACTTTAAAGGACTTATATTTAAACCTTTGATTGGTCTTTTAATAGCTGAATTATTCTTAGACTTCTTATTTAATTTCTTGAGTCTTGGAATCTTTGTGTTTAAACTAATGATGACAATCATAGCAAATTCTTGATATAAGGATTAGCTCATCAAGTATTCATTACTGTACTTATGTATGATAAACAATATTAGATAATACTGTGTGTTCTATAAAACTTCAAATTATTTTTGCATTTTGTTATTGTTATAATGAAATGTTTTGGCAACTTAAGAGATAACTTGACCCTAATGATTTCAAAGAGGAAAGATGCATCACTTCACATCAACCAAAATGAATCAGGGAGTTGAAAGTTCCCAAGAGCAGTTCCTACAGTTAGAAGCTTTAGATTCTCTCTAGACTTCTTCTGCCATGACATGATTTTGTCTTTGGATTTGTCCCCTAGAAATTGTAAAATGACATTCATAGCTCTGACTGCATATTATCACAGGACAATGTCCAAGGACCAAAGGTGAGAAAAAAAGATGAGTGGGAGGAAGCCGGAAGGGTTGGATGGATTGCCCCTTGTCAACTAGCAAATTAGACTACTTCAATTCCACAGACACTAACAGTTAGCATAAAATTCCAATGAGCCAGAGATGGTCATTCTGTGACTCAAAAGTGATAGCCACTGTGTCATTCTAAACTATCTTCCTTAGCCCCTGTTCCCGTAGATAAGCAAAACAAGAACCTAGGACACGGTATGCACTCTCTGATAAGTGGTTATTAGCCCAGAAGTTTGGAATACAGGAAGAACAACCCACATTCCACAAGGAACTCAAGAAGGAGGAAGACCAAAAGGTGGACATTTCATTCCTTCTTAAAAGGGAGAACCAAATACTCACAGAAGGAGTTGCAGAGATTAACTATGGAACAGGGACTGAAGGAAGGGCAAGCCAGCCTAAATATAGCTATCTCCTAAGAGGCTCTGACAGTACCTGACTAACACAGATGTAGAGGCTCACAGCCATTCATCGATCTGAGTACAGGGTCCCCAGTGAAGGAATTAGAGAAAGGACCAATGGAGCTGAGGGGTTTGCAGCCCCTTAGGAGGAACAACAATATGAACTAACTAGTACCCTTGGAGCTCCCAGGGTCTCAACCACCAACCAAGGACTGCACATGGAGGGGTCTGATTGTTCAGGCAGCATGTGTATGGTAGAGGATTGCAAAGTCAATCATCAATAGGAGGAGAGGACCTCGGCCCTGTGAAGGTTCTGAGCCCCGGTGTAGGGGAATACCAGGGCCAGAAAGTGGGAGAGGGCGGGGTGGCAGGCATGGGGAAGGGGGAGGCAACAGGGGTTTGGTTTTGTTGTTTTTGTTTGTTTCTTTGTTTTTTGGAGGGGAAACTGGGAATGGAGAAATTCGCATGTAAATAAAGAAAATATCTAAAATAAATAAATAAAAAAAAATAAAGAACCTAGGAATGCCTGCTTGCTAGACAGATTGTTTTACAGGAGAAAAATCCTGATATTAAGCCAGTATAACTTTTTATTAGATTTAAGCTTGGCTTATGCTGGGTAGAGAAACTTGCCATTGTAAACCAGAATCAAATGTGTCTTTTGCTCAAAGTCTGTCTCTATCTTTGAGAAGTATCACTACCTGATACTAAAATGATATCTGGAAATGAAAGGGCCATGAACCCAGAAGTAAAATACCGTTATGCAGAAAGCATATTAGGTCTTTAAGTCCTTGTTAAACATAATAAAACTTCAAACCTCCCCATTCTACTTAAGTTCAGTACTTTGGAATCTCATTTGTGTTCATAATTCAAACATTATTAAGAACGATAGGATGTAAGGGGAGGGGGGACTGGGAGGAGAGGAGGGAGGACAAGCTGCAATTGGGATGTAAAGTAAATAAATTAATGAATGAAAACAATAATAAAAAATAGGAAGGCTATTGATGACTTTTTAGACCAAAATTTTATCCTTAGAACTAAGAAAGGACCTAGCCTCTGAAACAACATTCCCATGTTTGTTAGAGTTTGTGGTTGACAATATGTAAGTGAAGTGACTGAGAAAAAGACTGTTTTGGTCCATGGTTTCATGACTTTCCAACCATGACAAGCTGGCTCCATTGTTCTGGGCCATGATGATGTAGAACACTATGTCAGAGAAGGTGTGAAATGGAGATTGTGGTGAAACAGAACTGTTCACCTCGTACTGGTCAAGAAGGAGACAAGGCAGACAGAAAGAAGCCAGGGCAAAATCAAACTAAGCCCGTGAATCCATATTCCACAAGCAGGACCTACAACTTCTAAGTTCTTCCATCTCCCCGGATATAGTCACCAACTGGGGGATTAAATGTCAATAGGCCCCCAAAGGATATTTTAGATACAAATTATAACAACATGTCTGAAAACAAATGTAACTTTCCTATTTTTTTTAATTAGAGGTTATGCCTAGTGCAAAAGCTCTGATCAGAGCTATATACATCACATTCTTTTTATTTTGAGGCAGGGTCTTTCCTAAGTTACTCAAGCAAGCCTTTGATTTACTCTGTATGTACCTACCATGGGACACCCTTCAATTTGGGATCTTGTTTCAGCTACTGAGCAGCCCGTGTTAGAGGGCTATACCATAAGACTTGACTTGGGTTTGCTTTAAAAGAAAAAAGAAATGTGATTTAGCTGATAACCAACCAATCAGACTGCCATACCTATCTGAGGATGTTTATGAGTGTATCTTCACACCCGTCTGGGGAGCATATGTGTGGCAGTTTGAAAATGGTCCTGATATGATCATTTGAAAGGACTTTTGGCCTTGCTGGAGAAGGTGTGACCTTGTTAGAGGAAGTGTGTCATTGTGAGTGGGCCTCAGGGTTTCAGAAGCTCAAGCCAGGTCCAGTGTCACTCTCTCTCCCTGCTGCCTGTTAATCCAAATGTAGAACACTCGGTTCCTTTCCAGCACCATGCATGCATGGAAATGCTTCTTCCAATGACAATAGTAGACTAAACCTCTGAACTGTAAGCCAGTCCCAATTGAATGTCTTCCTTCATAAAAGCTCATATGCTCATGGTGTTTCTTCACAGAGCATTAACCAAGATGATGCCCTTTACACAATATAAGAAAATCCTCCTATATATACATGTGACTTCATTATGGCAATTTCAGTAGACAGAGGAATGAATCTTACTTCCTTTGAGGTGTTGACAAATACATATAGGAGGGAATGGTTACCTGAGAGCAATGGCATCTTTCTGTTGTTTCATCTAACACTTATCTCATTTCACATTAAATATGTATTATAAGAGTTAGTTCATAGTATAAACTCTTACAGGTTATTACATTACTTAAGATTTAGACGTTTTAGTTTTTTATGAGAGTAAATTTCTTCTGGGTTACTCAATTAAGAAAAAAATGTAAGATAATAATTATGTCACCATGTTATTTCTTGTTTATCCTTTTATCTCAGATGTGTCATTACTAAAAGTCTGAGAAAGCCACATGTAATAAAACTATCACATGTCATAGGCTACCTCCATCTTATATTTTAGTCTTTTACTCATCCTTTCAAACATTTCTGTGGCACATCAAAAGAGTTAAATATAACATTAGTCCATTTGGGTGCCATGTGGAGGCTGGGAGCTCAAAAATCATTTATAAGTCAGAATATTGTTACCTGTGTATAAATGTTTTTTAAAGTAAAAAAAAGTTAAATTTTAAACACTTTGTCTTAGCTATCCCATGAGAAGTAAATAAGTAATTGTTCCATTAAAGAATCAGTTATAAGGTACAATTATGTCTTAGAAATTATGTTATTGAAAAGTTGAACAAAAATTAAATAGTAATATGAATTTAATGAAACTTTGTTAAATACTTCTTTAGAAACTTACAAGAAGCTATTGTCAGTAAGTCCTTTTATTTTTTGGAGTCATATTATGTACTGGGAAAATTCTTCAATAATTATTTAAACTATAGTCCAAACTAAATCCCTGCTAGGAGAATCATAGGCCTATAACAATGGTTCCCCAATATTTCACCGTACTGTGCACAGAATCATTCATCCTGTAGCGATGCAGTGAGTGTTCATTATGTCATGGAGGTGACAAGTAAAAAGGAAGGATTATGAATTCATGGGCATTCACCTCACATTGGAAACTGCAACTCAGTGTGGCTAGTATTACAATAACAGTATATATCAAATTCAAGCAAAGGGGAGACGTAAGTTCTTTATGGTAAAGATTATACCCCAAATGCTTTTCCACCCTACAAACTTAAGTCAAAATAATCAAATGAAAAAGGCTAGTCTTCAAATGAAACAAGTGGGACAAAACTGTAGAAGCCTGTGGAAAAATGATGGATAACTCATTATTTACAGACTGCTATCGTAGTGCCCAGGGGAGTTGAGAAAACAAGGAAGCAAATTTTTACTTCAAGAATACACAGGATAAAAGAGAAGCAGAGAGGAAAAAATTGACAGAACAATACTTCTTAGGCAAATGACCAGTCTTACCCATGAACTCTGAGAGTTCTATCTCTGAAAACTGGCTGACGCATACCATATCACTGAATGGTCAACTTTCTTCATGCCCTTGTGGTACCTAGTTCTATCCATCATCTACTGAGCTGGACTAAGGTTCACATAAGAATTTGTCTAAAATGATAGAATAAACTCATCTTGCAGATTCTGTTTTATGCTGTATTAATTAATGATTTATATATATGTATATATGTATATACATATACTCATTAACAAATTTAATTATATATAAATATATATATACATACATAAAATTACAAATATTAAGGTTACAAATTAAAATATTATCTTCTTCAGAAAAAGTCCTCTATCCTGCTGTTAGAAGTATCACTCATATAAAAATATTTCACTGGTATTTTTATTTAAATGGTTTCCTTAAAGTAAGATAAAAGTACATGCTCTTTATTACATCTTTTCACATGTTTTCTGTTACCTGCAAATTAATAATCAGAGACAATTATTCTGCATACAGTTTTGACATAGTAAAGTTTTATATAATTGTAAAAGTTTATGAGATATATTAATAGTCTAAATGAATGTTTATTAACTTTTGTATATAATTATACACTTTTCCATCTTCAAAACAGTTGTCAATAATATAAGATATGTGTTTTATGATAAATAAAACCATCTGTTTGCAGTACCATCAAAGATGGAAAGAGCTAACTTGGAAGAGAAACAAAATAAGACCAAACAGTAATCAAGTCTATTTGCAGTATAAAGTTGCAAACGCACGCATACAAGCTATTTGATTTTATGATCTTTTCAGCTATAATCTGCTGTGATCACCTTCTAGCTAATGCAATTATGCTTGTATTTGCAGGCATATCTAAGTTTGAGCTTAAACTGAATTTTTAAGACCTAGTTAAGATCCAAGGGAACATGGGAGGGTTTTCAAATGAGTATTAATGCTGGACTATGATACTGATATCAGCCAAAACAGAGAAGGATCAAATGTGGAGGAAGAACAGTCAAAACAGAGAAGGATCAAAAGTGGAGGAAGAACATTCCTAGAACTAGAAAAATGCTTTGGGAAGCTGGTGCATGTGTACAGGAAATTGTTAGTGAAATGGAAGTCTTACTATGATTCAGTATGATTCTAGTAATGGATGGAATTTGATTCTGTAAGTCTTAAGGATAGAAGTCTACAGTTAGAAATAACCCTTTGCCCTTTAGTTACTAATCTGTGAAGGTGTAATTTAGGTAAACAACAGAGCCTTGGGAGGAAAAAAATGTGAAGGGGCACATGTCAAACACAATTTAAAAATATGAGGAGAGAGATAGTAGATAAATGTAATGCATATAGTTTGTCATATAATGGCCAAATCAAGTAAGTGTCTACGATTAAATGTCTAAAGAACAGGTTTTTACTGGAGTAAATGATCAATGGGAAAATGTGATGAGAAAGAGAGAGAAATGGAAAATGCTGTATTAAGGTACAGTTTTTCTATTTCAGGCTGCCAAGACAAACTTAGACAGGTACCAGATATGGCCAGGCATTAGCATCTTCAGTCTGTGATGGAAGACTTGATAAGCTATCTCTTCCATAACTGTCTCCAGACTCATTGTTGACCCTTCCTGTCCCAACTCAAATATATATATACAGATTTTAGATTGGCCAAATACATGGAGATGGGCTTCTTGTAAGTTTATGAATTCTATAGGAAAGAAGAAGTGACAGTCAAGCACTGAGAGTAGGAAGCTGTGAGCCTGCATCCTGATGGGCACCAGAACTTCAGATGCTCTTGGGTGGGGAAGGGAACCTGAGACATTGCATGCTACAGGATGCTCCCTGCACCCTTCAACTTACCCAGAGCTCACAAGAAGTCCTCTCTGTCACAGCTGCTTTGTTGTAGCTGGTTACAAATTCATGAAAAAGTAAGATTTATGGCAAAAGTTTAGTAAAACTGATTCTGTTCCTGACTGCTGTGGTCATCTTGTTGCTTCCACAATGCATCCAGTCCTTAGGATATGCTCTCCTATTGGGGTGAACATAGCTTTATTTTAAAGGGCTTAAAATCCCTAGTTACATACTATCATCAAGCTATCATTTTTGACAGCAAGATTTGGATGTGTTTTCCTTTTTTTTTAATTAGGACAAAAAGTTTGGTGGTGGGGTAGTCAGATCTTAGACGAGTTGAGGGGAGTAGTGAATCTGACCAATACACACTTTATGAAATTCTTAAATAAATAATAAAGTTATCATTATGGAAATAGTAGGAAAAAAGAAAATTCCCCCTGAGTGGCTATTATCCGGGATAGAAACAGTAAGTGATACACTATTCGACACCTGAGCTGCAACTGAGTTAACCTTCAAGAGAAAGAATGCAGCCTCTGTATTCCTGTCATCACTGGCATCAGGGATGTGTGCTTGGTATGTGTGCTCCCACAATCCATGTGAGAGTTACAGCCAGATATTGACTGAGCATCACTGAAATCTATTCTATTTCCTGTGTTGTTCATTGTATGGCCTTTAAATTACGTTTCCTTTGATGTATTTCCCCTTGATATATATTTCCTTAAACCTGATTCCTTCTTGTCCAAACAACGGAAATGACCAGTGTCTTGTGTGAATATCTTATCCCCAGAAAAAATCTACTCACCCCTGATTTCCATGTCTACAACTAAATGGACTATAATGTAGCAACATCATATTTTCAGCTACATCTGGTATATTCAGAAATTTATCTTCAAAGCAGGCCCCAATTTTCTCTACCTCTGTCTGATCAAACAGAATTCCTCTTGCATCCAGTAGTATCAAATGAGGGAGAGAAGTCAGGATAACATAAATGAGTAGAGAAGAAGGTGGGATATCATTGAATATGATCTGTGGAGGTCTTCTGAATCAGAGTGTGCATGATACCAAATCTTACCATATGATGGATTGTTTTTTATATACCTTTCCCTCATTTTAAAATATGCCTTAATAGCTTTTAATAGTTTTCTTTTGTTGAAAATAGATTCTTTTCACATATATCTTGATTACTGTTTCCTTCCCTCTAGTCTTCCAAGATATTCCCCACCTCCTCTCCCCTCTGGATCTACTCTTTTTTCTGTCTTTCATTAGAAAATAATAGACTTCTAAGAGGTAAAACAAAATATGACAAAATAAAATATAATAGAATAAATCAAAACCTATCATATTGAAGTTGAACATGACAACTCAGGAGGAGGAGAAAAACAAGAATATGCACAAGAGTCAGAGACCCACTTGTTCTGACAGTAAGGAGTCTCATAGAAATACTAAGTTAAAATCTATAATATATACACAGAGGACCTGGTACAGGCCCATGTAGGCCTTGTGCTTACTGGTTCAGGCTCTGTGAGCTCATATGTGCCCAGATTAGTAGATTCAAAAGGCCTTGTTCTCCTGGTGACCTCAATCACTTCTGGCTCTTACAATCTTTTCTCCTCCTCCTCTTCCTCCTTGGCATGCTGAACTCTGATGGAGACCTCCTATGTAGTCTCTCTCTCTCTCTCTCTCTCTCTCTCTCTCTCTC
>NW_022196896.1:93567068-93589445 GCF_008632895.1 Mastomys coucha | reverse complement strand
CTCTCTCTCTCTCTCTCTCTCTCTTTCTCTCTCTCATTTTTGGTTTGGTTACCCATCTTATACTAATGGATGCAAGAGGAATTCTGTTTGACCAATGTACCCATTTCTTCTATCATATCTTTAAAGGCAAAGATTCTCTCTTCCATCTCTTTTATTCTGTTGATGAAGCTTGCCTCTGTAGTTTCTGTTTAAATTCTTAAAATTTTCATTTCCAGAATTGCCTCAGTTTGTGTTTTCTTTATTAATTCTATTTCTAATTTCTGGTGTTGAAATTTTTTATTTGATTTCCTTACACTGTTTGATTGTGTTATCCTGGGATTTTTAAAAGAAATTTATTCATTTCCTCCTTAAAGGCCTCTCACAGTCATACAGGTTGTTTTAGGGTTTTTTCCTAATGCTTCCATTATGTTGGAATATTCAGGGCCTGCTGGCCTCTACTGGAGAAATATTGGCCTGGCTGTTGTTGAATTTGTTTTTATGCTGGCATCTCCTCATCTGGGTTTGGTATGTCTATAGGTGCAAGTGATGGTTTCTGGTTTGTCATTGTTGAATATGTGTTTTGTTCCTTGGATTCTATTTCCTCTTTAAATTTTCAGAGAATGTAATGGCTGTGTTTTGCCTGTTTTACTGGGCTGCTCAGGTGAGCAGAGAATGTCTGCTGATGCTGGAGCCTGGATAACTAGATGAGCTCAGGGAAGGAAGGCTGTTGAAGAAGGTCTTTGTGATCTTTGGGGAAGGGGTCAAGAGGAAAAGGAGGCCGGGTGGTGGTGCACGCCTTTAATCCCAGCACTTGGGAGGGAGAGGCAGGCGAGTTTCTGAGTTCGAGGCCAGCCTGGTCTACAGAGTGAGTTCCAGGACAGCCAGGGCTACACAGAGAAACCCTGTCTCGAAAAACCAAAAAATAATATTTTTTTTTAATTTTAAAAAAGAGGAAAAGGAGACCACATCAGGTTTCCTGCTACAGAGCTGGGGATAAGACTAGAGGGATAGGGCCTCAGAAGTAGTTGGAGAGGTGTGACTCTGCCTTCAGCCTACGTGTTGCCCTGGGAGGAGCAGCCCTTGGGTTAGCAGTGGGTGCCTGCTGAAGTTGGGGTCTGGGACAAAGCAACAAGTAGGGAAGAGAGACTAGAGGGGATTGCCTGTGGGATCCATAGGAAATGTTGGCGGTGGGAAAGAAAGGCTGCAGCTAATGTTCTGTTTTAGTGCTACAGATAGATACGTCTGGGGGAAGGTCTGCAGGAAGCCTACCTGTTTTTGTGGTACTTGGGGTCTGGGGTCTGTGTCCTACTTTCTACTCTGAAGCCTTCTCTGTACAAGATTCTGAAGGCATGCTTGACCTATACAGCTTCATTAACTTATCAGTGAATTAGACACACAATGACTTGACATTTCACCTCAAAAGTGAAGGCGATGAACAAGAACTGTTCCAGGCTTTATAGCATTTATCATTATTATTATTATTATTATTATTATTATTATTATTATTATTATTATTATTTGCAAGATTATTAGGTCACTTATTCAATGACAATTTGGTGTTAGTTCGTACATACTGACTTGAGATTGAACAGTAAAGAAGATAAGAATAAATAACAATTGACTTTTATTATAATGAAATGTTTCTATAACAAAAATTCAATTCATGAGCAATTCTAAAATGATTCTAAGTCTTGATTTATAAATGGTTTTAAAATGAAGTATATCAGGAACCCTTGAAAAATAACTGATATGGTATTAGACAAATGATGTATATAAGAAGAGCCTGGAACTTCTTGCACTGAAAAGAAAGTAATCAAAAGTGGGTAGAAATATATTTATTTGAGAAGTGTTGGCAAATGAACTCTTTGTGATTTGGTTTCATTGTCCTTGTAAATGTCCCATCTTAATATTTAAAAATCCAACAAGTTGTTTTGTTAATTTCCATATAAAAGTAAGCTACTTTATTGTAAATTATTGGAGAATAATATACTTCAGTAAATTATTAGAAATGTGAACTATACAATAACAAATAGTATATTTTGGTCTTTGTCAAGTCTCATTATAAGAGTACCATGTATTTTTAGGTGATTTGTTATGAATTGTAATTTTAAGAAATCCTAAAATTGAGGAAATAAAAACTTGTTTTCTTTTAACCTAAAAAAAAAAAGTGGGTAGAAATGAGAGTACTCAAAAAAAAAAAAAAAAAAAAAAAAAAAAAAAAGACAAAGGAATATGGTGCAGTAGTTTACAGTGATAAAAACTGAACTAACTGAACATGTTGATAAATAATTCTATCATGAGATTATAATGACAGGAAGACTACCACAAATAACCATCTGCTTAATTGTATTAAATAAATGGTTAGTATTCAAGGTATCCTTTGACCCACCTGGTTCTTGACAACTTCTTGCTTGTAATTCTCAGGAAAAACTGTAGAATATATTGAGGATGTAATATACCAAGATAGAAGGAAACTGTAGAAAATATCCACATTTTATTTCTGCCCAGTTAGGAATTGTAACAGTAAGGGAGGAACTTGCTGGCCCCAAACAGGCTGTTTCTGTGGGAGACAATCTACAGTTAAAAGTAATATGGAGGACTATTTAAATGCTTCGTTTTCAAAAAGGAAAGACAACTGTTTAAGGAGTGGGTCACTCTAATATTCAATGCTCTGTTTAATACATAAAGAAATCCTTGATAAAAGTAAAAAAAAAGAAAAAAAAAACAAAGAAAAGAAATGGCATTATTTCCATTCTATGTTCCTGTAGAAAGAACCATTTCTTGTTCAGGACCAGTAATTTCTGCATAGGCCACCGCTGCTTTCAGGTCCTCTTTGGAAGTCCTATTAAAGGAGGAGTAAGAGTGAGCCTTTCTCTAGATCGAAAGCTAACTTTGGATGTCTAAGTTAGAAATCTGTGTAATTCCTATACTTCTTTTTAAATATTGACCTTCATGCCGTGAGGTCAGTTCTTGTACTGTAACCCTCGATACTCCAGCTGTTCTGATGTACTGCCTTCCACAAATCAGTCTCCCTGAGAACTCCCACTGCTAGTCACTAAGCTACCCTCCTGTTTGAAGACCATTTTCTTAATGTCATTCCCTCTTCCTGAGCTAAACACATCCCTTTCACTTTGTGCAAATGCATTTTTATAATCATATCTGTATATTTTATTAGTCACCTAATTGTTTTTTAACTTTGAAAATTTCTCATATTTTATCATAAAGAAGGGTTTCCCTGGGGCTCAGTTTTAATATATGAACCACATAATACTGCTTAATATTTAGCTACGTGCTAAATGGAACAACCCTAAAATACACTATAAAGTTTGTGAGGCACACAGGCTTATATTAAAGAAAGGTCTACATATATGGGAAGTGTTACAGATTTTTTTTAACCTAAGTAGTCACTAATCATCCTCCCAACAAAAGCCTTTGAAGTCTTCCATTGATAATTCTCTACTGAAACCTTCTTCCATTAATGGTCCATTTACAAGGAAATAATGTGGAAAAGAGTACTTCAGATATTCATCATTTGGCGTATGGCAATTTACCTGGGTGCTTATAATGAATTCAATACTATTTCAGACAGGAAAGAAAATGTTAATGGAATAACACCTCTATATTCTACTGAAAGGGTATTTTTTCCTCGAATATGTTTTAGAAAAGCACTAGAAATAAATTTTCACAGTACTACATACTGAGCTTAGTGAGCAATTGTGTGTAGGCTCCATCTTAGGTGAAAATAACTGGAAACACATTTTTATAGTTGTCTTACATAATTGATAACTCATCATACTTAAATTTCTACTTTTTTGTTTCTGAGAAAGTGAAGAATTGAAGGAAAACTGAGAACATACACCCTTAACTATTTTTTGCACAGTCATAGAATAGTTTGTTGTCTTTTATTTCTGCTGCAAACCTTCCTCATTTCTTTCTCCATTCAAAAGCTCAGGATTGCAATTAGTTGGTAAAGTGCTCACTTTGCAAACATGAAGAACTGTGTTTGTTTCCAAGAACCCATGTGAAAATAATTGGATGTGTTGCCATACGCTTATAATCCCAGAGCTGGGCGGTAGAGCCAAGGAGATTCCTGGGCAGGGGCAGACAACGTAGACAAGCCTTATAGGTGAGTTATATGCCAATGAGAGACTCTTGCTCAGAAGTCAAGTCCATAGTTCCTGAAGAATTGTACCCATGGCTGACCTCTAGGCTGTACTACGTGTGCCTGCATATAGAACACACACATACATGTGCATGTACACACACATAAAATAAATGACAGACACATCCTGAAGACGTCTGTAGGCAGCAGCTCATTGACGGGATTAGTGTAACTGTTTCTGCTTTAATGGGAGGGTATCCTTGGACTCGGAGCTCAGAAGGAAGAAGGTATCCCAGTGGAAGGACATCCTGACACACAGGATCCCAGAAACTACACAGCTCTAAGGTGGAACAGTATCCTAGTGGAAGGTCATCCTGAGACATGGGAGCTCAGGAAACTTGCAGCTCTGAGGTGGGACATAACCCAGGAGCCACATATCTCTGAGAGGAAATTCCCTCAGCAGAGGCATGGCAGCTCACAGGGGAGGAGGGTATCCCCAGTTGAGCTCAGGAGCTCAGGAGCCTCCTCCCTGCTCCTTCTCCTTGCTTCTCGTCTTCTCTTCTTTACTTCCTTTATGCTTGGCTGCTTCTGACAAGAGAGTCGCACCAGGCAGAAAATCTCATGAAAGATATTTATTGGAGGGTCCAGGGTATGGAGGGACAAACACGATGATGGCTGTTCTCTAATCTAGAATCAGACAGCAAGGAACTGGGCAAGAGGGCTGAGCTTATATAGGATTTCTAAGGTGGCAGAACTCCTCCTCCTTGGGGCAGAGATTTCCAGAGTGAAGATTGGTAGGATTTCATGTCCTGATCTTGGAAGTTAAGGAAGCCAAACCCTCCCCATTAACAGATACACAGATGACGATGCCAGATGACGTCACAATAGAGCTTGGTCCCTAGATTCTATGATACCACAAGAGCTGAGAATATGTGGATGCAGTTAAGCTGCCAGAAACTCTGAATAGAAAGAATTTCTTCTCTGTTTATTAGTACAACTTTGTGAATTATTGTACAGTTCCAAGGATGTGAGAGTTACACTCCCACTTCTGACTACCAAAAGCTATGACACTACTTAAACATTCTGGCAATTAAGATTTACAATGTGTTCGTATTTGTATGATCGTAAGGTTGTTCTTAAATTTTTTTCTATTATGAACTAAATGCTTATATCCTAAAAAGAGTATGTGTTAAAACTTAACCCCAATGTGATGGTGTGTGGGAGTGGGGCTTTTGGGAGGTGACAGGGTCATGTGATGGAGCTTTTGTGAATGTAGTTAGTCCCTTAACAAAAGGAATCCCACACATTTCCTACCCCTGCTTCCATGTGATGATATGGCAGGAGGCCAAACACCCACAAACCAGAATACCAGCCTCCACTTATTACCAAACTTGATGGTCCAGTAATCTTGAACTTCTCACCTTCTTGGACAGTGGGAGATTGAAATTACATTTCTTATGGTATTTTTGTTATAGCTGCCTTAATGGACGAAAACAAAAATAAACACCCAGGTACTTACAATCATGTTTTTTCAGCCAATTTTCTAAAAATTTTAAGAACCCTATTTCCAGTACATGCATGCACATGCTAACACAAATTCTGCTTTCTCTCTCCCTTCCGGTGTATGTGGTCCTGCATATTCATTTTCCCTCAAAACAATGGACCTGAGCCAGTGTCCTTACACAGTGCTGCTTTCTGTTTTAAAGCAAATGTGGTACCAACCAAGACTTCTTTTCTTCTATTAGTAATTCTGGATTAGGAAGCCAGATCACTTTTTATAACATAAGTGGTGCTGGTATTATGAAGAGAGAAACAAATCTAAACCTCACAATAGAAGAAATTCCTCCTAGGAAGGGGCTGGGGGAAAATAAGCTTTGCTCTGTGTGACCCCAGTAAGGGCATATCTGGCTTCCCTCCACGTTAGAGGCTTGGACTTAACATTCTTACTCGGGTGCTTTTACCAGAGTTTTTCATGGACACGAGAAAGCTTCAGAGAGCAGCTAACCGTTATTTGTGTCTGCGCAAGATGCAGTAGTTGACATTGGCTACCCACAAACTACTCTCTATGATAATGTCGATAATTTCAGGGGAAAACACACCTCATTTTAGAATGTTGATCAAAGGTTCTTCTTGCCCAAATTGGAGATTCTCACCTGGCAGCGGATGGGGACTCTTGAAGAAGACAGAGCGCTGGAGAACTTCCCTGCAATAACCAGGAATGCAGATCTAGGAAGGATTATGGCTGCTTACAAAAGTACCTACGCCAGTGGGATTTGAAGAGGAGAGTCGCCAGTAAAGAGCTCTCATCATCGCCCATCCTAACCATGGTGGGTTAGGCCTAAACCCTGCATTAGATTATTCGGGTTCCCTAAATTGCTGAGGGACCCTACCCTCATTTGGCTCTGAGTGGCAAATAAACTTGCCAGAGGCCAGTAGCTGGTCAGGGAGACAGAGGCAGCACTTTAGGATTCATGGGCAAGGCAACCAGAAGATGGAGGACAGAACCTCAGGAGTATTGGAGGGGAGGCATTAGCAGTGTGGAACTTTGGGAATGGCCCAACCATTGAGCTCTTTAAGGCATATTAAATATAAGGTTGTGTGTGTGTGTGTGTGTGTGTGTGTGTGTGTGTTTCATTCGAGAATCTAGAACATTCGGTTAGGTAGCAAGGAACTGGAGTTGCTGCCTGGGATATTAGAGCAAATTAGTCAACTACCACTACATCTAATATATTGTTTCCTAAGTCCTCCCTTATACATATGTACAATTCTTTGTCTTTATAAAATACTGGGGGGGGGTGTTGTATGTTTTTGTTTTTTGGATGCATAGAAAAGAGGTCCCATTTATTCATATATAAACATTCAGATAAACATAAGTGTAATGTTTTTGTGAAATTTGTCTCTAAAATATAAATTTCTACTGTATATAGTATATGTGAATATACAACGACTTGAAAAGTTTCTCTTCAAGTGGAGAGTTCTTTCAAAATTATGTTGCAAAAATAGACGTGGGGCATATAAATGCAATGGTATCTGGAAGAGAATTGAAACTTTGTCTTAATTTGAAATAAGCAATTTTTTATTAAAAAGTATATTAGCAGAGAGGAAAACTGAGATATTGTAAGAGAGACTTGTGAATTTTTCATAAGACTTCTTCTTAAACATAACATATTCTTTGAATAAATGCCATAATACCACACAGGATAAGGGAAATGTGTTGCTGCTGTCTTTCTCTGAAATCTAATATAAGCTTTACCTTAGATTTTAATCATATTTTCTGATATTCCACACTAGATTTTTGAAGTTAATAAAAGCAAAACCTAATAATCAGTGGTGGTAATAGTTACTTAATAAATATTAGAAATTAATAAATAAGAGACCTAAGTAAGTATTATAGCCCCATTCTCTAAAGGATAGTAATTTGATACAAAAATACTTAATATCTTGATTCCAAAACCTACACAGATTTGAAAATTATTGCACACAATAAAAGAAAAAGCATACAATGAATTTAGAGTATGAACAACCTTACAGTACAAGGTCTCATCCTGTACAGTGGAGGACTGGCCTTTCTCTGTGCTTAAGGGAGAAAGCATTACCTTGTTTGACAGAGACACTCACTTTATTTGGTTTCTGGACCACTAATGCTCTTTTATTGAAGCTAGCGGCACATCTCTGATTGTTTTTCTATTTCAGACATCTGGTCCCATTGTCACCCTGACTTCTCTGACCATTGATTGCCCTTTTACTCTCTTACTCTCTCTTATAAACACAGCAACTGGTGATGACTTTGGGTCTGTGTGATCAAAGGATGATAATCTGACTGTAAGACGCTTAACCTTAAGAATGGGGTCTGAAAAATTCCTTTTGTCATGCAAAGTAGCGCACTGTAGGATTGCCGCAGCATCTCTAGCAGAGAGAGCAATGTTTGTGTGCTCTACCTCAGCAGCCAACAGCCTAGACAAATTTGTAGATGCTCTACAGAACTGAGCCACCCAAAATGTAAAAATTATAAGAACCGCATTCATTCAGTTACTGAAAGTATGTAAGAAAATATGCATGCCTTTTTCTTGGACACATCAGAAGTTGGTGTTGCCAGGCGGTGGTGGCGTACGCCTTTAATCCCAGCACTTGGGAGGCAGAGACAGGTGGATTTCTGAGTTCGAGGCCAGCCTGGTCTACAGAGTGAGTTCCAGGACAGCCAGGGCTACACAGGGAAACCCTGTCTCAAAAAAAAAAAAAAAAAAAAAAAAAAAAAAAAAAAAAAAAGAAGAAGAAGAAGAAGTTGGTGTTGCTGTGGTGTTTACTTTGTTATATAATTCTAACCTAATACATTTGTTTTCCAGTTTTTTTTATATCATGGGCATCAAATATTTAAAACTATTAATGTGATTAGCCCCTGATATCCATAATTGTTGTTTCTTTATAAGTCATGATGATATACAGCCATGTGTGTAATTCACAGGACCTGTACTGTTTACTTTTTCAACACTTTTTTTATAACAAAGATTCAAACAACAAAGTCACCTTCGAACTCAAATGTGAAGTGAGGCTGTGGTCCTGCGTATGTGTCAGAATTGATGATCTTGACCCCTGGATTCCAGATGGATCATTAAAGCAAACCCTCCTGCTAGTTAGTCTCTAATTTCATACTGTGTGCTCCATCTGTTAATGCACTTGCTTTGTTAGGGGCTGTTGCTCTGGCTTCCCTTACACTATTATACAGATTCAAAGCTCATCCCACACATGCGTATGTGTACAATTGTGTATTAAGAATATATGTCGGAAGGATTTAAGAACAAAATATAAGCAAGGAAAATAAAAGCACATTAGATTCTAATTCGGTTGCCTAGTGCAATAATCAGTGGGAACCCGACACACGCTTACAAGTGCTAAGTTTTAATGGCAAAGAGTGTGTGCTTCTTTATCCCTTCTCTCACATATAGGTTAGAGTTCAGATTCAGAGCATTTAAGGACTCTGGCTTGGATGAAACTGAGTTTCTAATGAAAACTGAACAAGCACATAATAAAAACTCACCAGACATCATGTCTGGAGCCCTGGGCAATCTCTAAGAGACAACCAGTTATCTCACTATGTGGCCCAACTTGCTCTTAATATCCTCCTATGCCTATTTTCCTGGGCTGGAGTTATAGGTATGCACCAATACAACTGTCCTGGGAAACAGGAAGAAAAGAGTACACCAATGTAACTTGGTGGGTCAGCTCATTGTTTCTGTCAAAATAATGACTCCTACCACAAAAATCCTCACTTTGAAGCATAAAACAAAAAGCCTTGATCTTTACTAGCAAGGACAAATATGGATCAGAAAGTCAAGAGCACAGTGTTGTAGACTAAAGGCTGCCACTTTAGACAATGGGTACTTGGGTTCTCTTCCTCCTGATCATTTCTGAGAACTTCATGTGAAGTCCTCCTAGTGATCTTAATTTGAAATCATATAGTTAGGTCCATGATGGTGACTTTGAAAATACATACATTATTTGAAAGCAGACTTAAGAAGTGGCATCTTTATGCATGTTTGGTACTATTTTTATAGCAATCGCTACATAGTTCTGGGTCAGTGCTGTTGTTCACTGCTTCCTGGTATTTAGTTAAAAGAGAGGTCGCATGAAATTACAGCAGTCAGAAAATAAACACAAAGCAACAATCTCTTTCTTATAACCAACCTAGAATACATTTGTCATGGAAAAAAGGGAGGGAGAAGAGATATATTATTGGGTCAGTAGGTAAGGACATTATGTTACATTCAAATCTTCCACACCAGTATAAAAGCAGGTCATGGCTGTGTATGCCTGAAACTCCACTGTTGACAGATTTTTGGCACTCACTACCCAGGTAATCTAGCAGAAACAACAAGGGTTCAATAATAGACTCTCTCATGGGTATAAGGCAGAAAGCAATGGAGGAGGATGATACACATAGCCCTTTGCCCTCCTCATGTAGTACATGATTCATGTACTCCTCATGTAGTTCATGTACACCCCCTACACACACACACACACACACACACACACACACACACAAACTCTTTCCATACATGTACACAAACCAAATGTACACACCAGACTTAAGAAGAAAGAAAAGGGGACCGGGAGGCTATTTAAAGCTAGCACTTATAACACTATTGATTTGAGTCTTTTTCCTCTTCTCTAAAACATGGCTCTCTCAATGTCATTCCTTGGCTCACACGTGTAGTGAGTCATTTTAAGTGAAAAATCTATTTTATTGAAGAGAGTTTGTCTTTAAGGATAAAGAATGTTCAGAAAGGAAATCTTTTCATTTAAAATACAACCAAGCTAGGGGAACGATGGGTAGGGTGGAGGTGGAGTCACCAGCTAAGTATTGTCCACAGCTAGAATTTAGCAGCAGCATTCACAATGGACAGAGCAAAGATGGGAGGGAACATAGATATGGAAAGGAAATGGCCATTTTATCTGATAGGGAAGTGTGATTTGGGTATAAGAGCATTGATTCTTATCCTGATCCACTGGAGTTACAAACTCTTCTGAGTATAGATCATCCTGCTGTTCCCCCAGGATGATACCTTCAGGGATGATGAAGTCATAGCTGTTGGGACAAAAGATATGCAGCATGGACATGACAATAGGGAGCAGCACTCTGGGCGTGGATTTTGGTCTGGGGATAGACAGTTCTAAGGACAAATGATGTTCACTATGGATTTTCCAGGCTATTGGCTAGACAAATAAATAGGCAAAGAAAATTCTGAAAATGTAGGCTTTGAGTTATGTTCCCATTCTGCTAATGGGTCAGAGACCCTGTAGAACTAAATCATTCAGTACTTAACAGTATACGTGATTCAGAAAATGTCTGAAAAGCATCAACTTTCAAGATTATTTTAAAAAACAACAAACTTTAAAATAAATGTTATTAATGTTCACATTAATTGCCATCAAAGTTAATGAGACAAAGCTGACAGAAATCCCTAGCCCTGATTTTATCATGCAATTGAGGAAGAATAGAGCTATAGGAGAGTGTCTTAGTCAGAATTTCTATTCTTGCACAAACGTCATGACCAAGAAGCAAGTTGGGGAGGAAAGAGTTTATTCAGCTTACACTTACACATTGCTGTTCATCACCAAAGGAAGTCAGGACTGGAACTCAAGTAGGTCTGGAAGCAGGAGCTGATAGAGAGGTCATGGAGGGATGTTTCTTAGTGCCTTGCTTCCCCTGGCTTGCTCAGCTTGCTATCTTATAGAACCCAAGACTTCCAGCCCAGGGATGGCACCATCCACAATGGGCCCTAGCCTCTTGATCATCAGCTGAGAAAATGCCCCACAGTTGGACCTCAGGGAGGCACTCCCCTAACTGAAGCTCCTTTCTCTGTAATTACTCCAACCTGTGTCAAGTTGACACACAAAACCAGCCAGTACAGACAGAAAATGTTTCAATTATTTGTGGTAGTATGGGATGACTTTTTTTTGCCAGAAGTTCTGTTTTGAGTACTTCCTCAGATAAAATTTTGTTGGAGTAACTGGACCATAATGAATTCTTTCCCACTGAATGGTCTAGGATTCAAGGGTAAGACAGTGATGGCTGACACATAATGAGCCTTTCTGTACTATCTAGATACAATCTGAATCTCAGCCAGAATATTCATTTTTGTCTAGCAAAGTGCAATATCTACAAGTATAACTGAAACTCCTCACATTTCCTGACTTCAAAGAGATTTAAAAGCATGCAGCCAAAGGACTCTCTCTTTCTCCTGAGTACAGAGTTGCTTAGTGTAACTATCAACATACATTCGCTCTGTAAACCATGAGATTATCCCATCCAACATTAGTTTAGAAATTGTTGGTAACAGCGTCAGGATCAAAAGATGTCTCTTCACACATTATTTTCCCTTTCACTCATAGAGATAGTGACTCCTCAATTTCAATCAGCTCTCATAGACCTGACTTCACATCCCCTGGTTTACCTGAGACCACTTGTTGCAATCTTTGTGTTACTTCAGTGAGGGGATTTTAAAGTCTTTGGGAAGTCTTTTTCACTGAAGATAGTACCCTCACAGGAGTAGTACTTGCTCTGGGCCTGCTGTTGTATTTCAGCAGGGCTGCATGGAACAGCAGAAGGAAGAGGCTCTGAAGGAGGAAGGTTGTGGGTCAGTCTGAACTTTGCACTCACTAGTTGCAAGACTCTTGAGCACATCACTTAACATCTTCACATCACATTTCCTTGTTCACATGGGAATTTTAATAGCTGTTATGCTCACTTCAAATTGCTTGGTGCAAGGATGTGCCTATCCAAGCCACCCTTGAAGATGTAAAGTCCCATAAAACCTCAAGTTATGATAATTACAAATATGCAATAGTGTGTCCTTAAAAACATTTTCTAGGTCAGTTGCTCTTCCTTTATAACCCTCTCTCCCCAAAAATGTAGGATTGCTTCTGGCATGTTTGTTGGCCTGT
Source organism: Mastomys coucha (assembly GCF_008632895.1). Taxonomy (NCBI): domain Eukaryota; kingdom Metazoa; phylum Chordata; class Mammalia; order Rodentia; family Muridae; genus Mastomys; species Mastomys coucha. The sequence continues at coordinate 93,576,922 of NW_022196896.1, read as the reverse complement.
GACTGGCAAGCAATTACAATGAGTAATTCCATTTTAGGAGAAGATAATAAAACGTGATATCGTAACTACCCACACAGCCTCAAAAGTATTTATGTTTCCTCTAATAACCTGGTGCAGTGCCGTTAATCCTGAGGAAGCTAGCCTGGCAGGTGCCTGGGAGCTGAATCCTCACATTCTCTCATTGTTTGCTGACTCTTCCACGGGGAAGCCTCCAAGATATTAAAATGCAATGGTCCTGCTCTATTTTTAATTACATTTAGTTTATTAGAGGAACAATCAGATGCATATCAAACATTGGTAACTGAATTCTCCTTTGCCTCAGTGAGAGCCTGAAACATCTATCATACACAAAAGTGAGTCACAAGGAGCAAGCTCTTCACCAAGAGAAGGCAAGGTACAATTTAAAAGACTTAAGGAAATGTGACACTCCCAGAGGGACCCAATTCTTCACTGATAAGTTCTTCCTCGATCCAGTTAACCTTTCAATTCTAAAACTCATCATCATAAATTCTATATGAAGAAGTAGGGGAGTGTATCCCAGGATGGAAATTGCAAACTTCTTTCTTTCATATTAAGCCAAATCACCATGAAGAAGCCCTAAATGTGCAACATACAATATTTCCTTTGGAAAAAAAAAACTCTATTGGCTGAGAGGTATCAACAAACATAACTCTCATGGTTCTGAAAAAAAAAATGGCCACATTCTTTGGTTGGTTAAATCAATCCACTTCCTTTCAATATACACAGCATTACCAAAGCTGTAATTTCATGCATTATTATGTACAAATGGAATTTAAGAATGCCTTCCTTTTTATGTATATAAAAAGGTATATACTACCCAAGAAGAAGAATGTATTTTTCACATTTATCATAAGTTGTTTCTGAATCCCATTTGTGAATTGAGTTTGTACTTGGGCAAGTGCCCATTATCATTAATCACACAGAGCAACCAGAACACAGTGGAGTGTGAAGTGTAGATTGTCTTTCCTCCTTCCTTCTGTGTTGAGAACAGGGCTGTGTCATTCTTTCCAAACACTGGGTAGAACTATTGTAAGTTCAGATGCAAACAGGGCAAATGGCTAAAAAAAAGGATTAGAGAACAAATAGGATAGGCTGGGGCTGCTGGGCTGAAAATTAAGCATGGCAGTGTATACATGTTTTGTTGTTTGTTTGTTTGTTTTTAAATATTAAACCGAGGTTTAATAGGTTTCTCATTCATTGCTACGAAAGCCTACTTCAAAATAAAATGAAGACTTAATGACACACATAAAAATTGAGTAGTACTTGTAAAAAATTTTTCTTAGGATTTTATTCTATGTTGTAGTTTTACAAATACTGAAAAAGTTAGCAAATATGTTCAAGGTTTTGGTTCGCTTTGATATTACTTGCTTTCGATGTTACAGAACTTCAACTTGTTAATTCCTCATTCCTTTCATTTATTCCATTTGAGAAATGTGTTTATTCCTATAGTCTCACTTCTGTAGTCCTCCAAAATGACAAGGTTAGATCAATTTTTGTTTTTTTTAGATTAGAATTACGTTGTTCCCTCCCCTCCCCTCCATTCAGTCTCTCTCACATTGTGGTTATGAGTTCTGCTTCCTCCCTGGGGTATCCAGGTGTCATTGCACAGCAGATGGGAAAGGATGAAGCAAATCCAAGGATGGGTGGGGTCAGCAGGATCCCTGTCTGACTGTGAATGCAGGGTGGTGGAGGGGAGCAGCCTTCTCAGAGTATTTTAAAGTTATAGTTCTTTTAATCTTTTAATTGGCATTTAGTGAAACAGTTCTCAGGACAATATTCAGTGAAACAAATTGTCCGTATGTTTTATTCAGGGAGAACAATGGCTATATAAGCTTTGGAGAATAGGGAGGGGTTCTTCAGGTAATTATATATTTTGGCTGAGGGTTTTTTTTTTATTGATTATGTTATTTGTTTACATTTCAAGTGTTTTCCCCTCCCAGGTGTCCTCTCCAAGAACACCCTATCCCTTCTCCTTCCCATTTACCTCTAACAGGGTGTTCCTATACACATCCACACACTCCTGCCTCATGCCTTGGAATCCCCCTTCTCTAGGACATCAAGCCTCTACAGAACCAAATGCCTTCCCTCCCACTGATGTAATATAAGGCAGTCCTCTCTCTGCTACATACGTAGCAGGAACCGTAGTCCAGCCCATGCATACTCTTTTATTGATGGTTTAGTCACCGAGAGCTCTGAAGGGTCCAGTTAGATGATACTAACCTATGGGGTTGCAATCCCCTTCAGCTCCTTCAGCCCTTCCCCTAACAATTCCATTGAGGTCTCCGGGTTCAGTCTAATGATTAGCTGTGAGTATCTGCATCTGTCTTACCTGCTGGCAAGCCTCTCTGAGGACAGCCATTCCAAGCTCCTGTCTGCAAGCCCTCCATGGCATCAGCAAGAGTGTCGGGGTTTGGTATCTTCAAATGGAATGAATTGCACCGACGGGCAGTCTCTGGGTGGCCTTTCCTTCAGTCTCTGCTCCATTTTTGTCCCTGACAGCAGGCATTCCAGTGGCTGAGGCTTGAGGTACTGGGAGCGCTTCATTTGCATAGAGAGACATTCCAGGAGCTTGCTGGGCAGGTTCTTATCCTTGAGAAAGGAAGTTGAACCTGTAATTTCACCAAGGACTCCGCAACATTTTCAGGTAGAGAATGTGGGGTCAGTCTCCCCAGATAAGGCCAGACAGAGAAGAGGAAGCCCTGTTGGAAAATGTTGTCCTCCATTTTGCACCAAGCTCAGGATGCTGTCCAGGACCTTAATAGTAGGGTTTCCCAACACCATATACACATCCTTGTTCTGTTTCACATCCATGCTCCTTTTTTCATTAATTGCTATTGCAGGCATATATGTACACATATATGGATATAGTCTATATATTTAGGGATATAATCTGCTCAGTCTGTGTAGTGCTTGTATGTGTTTTTGTAGCTATGACTATTTGGGAGTAGGTCATCAGCTTGTGTGCTCTTTCCTGGGGAAGATTATTTCTCCCACTTTCAGCATTCCTTAGTTGTCTGGAATTTTTGTTGTTGTTGTTGTTGTTGTTGTTGCTGCTGCTGTTGTTTGGGATTTTTGTTTGTTTGTTTGTTTTTGAGTACAGTTAAGGCCCCATATGTCTTTCCTTATCTACTTTGAAATGCCTTCTGGTATCATCCTTGCTTAGTTCATGTTTGGGAAGTAATATTTGTGAGACCTTATAGATGGAGCCTCCTAGGAGATTTATCTTAAAGCAAACTCAGTGACCTTCGGGCTCTTACAATCTTCCATTTGGGCTCCACAACTCCCCATTTTGATCGGTTTTGGTTTTCTCTGGTAGACTCTGTTGGAAAGACATGATTGCATCCTAGGGGAAGGTGGCCTCAGCTCCTATGCCAGAGCCCACACAGGCTCCTTTGATCATGTTTAAGATTTGAGACATTACAGGAACAATAGAAAATTATTAGATGACTGATTTAAAGTAAACAAACACGTTCTCACAGGAAATAAAGGGGCCAGAATCCCACTCATGGAAAGAAAATATTTAATTCTACAAGTATAAAGCTATAGTTTTATAAAGCTGTATAAGCTTAACACCATGATTTCTAACTTTTCTCCCCATAGGGCAAGAATAGCTTATACAAATGTTCTTCTCTGGACTGGTTTTGAGGCCTACTCCATAGACAAAAGCATGTCCTATAAACTTGGCCAAAAACTTTTGACTTGAGAATGTCACAGTCTAAGGGGCATTTCTCACACCTCCATTGTTTTGCTAAGTAGATAATTGGCTAAACTGGCTTCTAAATATTCATATTTATTAGTCAGAAGTGTTGTCAGTGAACAATAAATACTTATTATGGAGTTTTAAAGCTGATTAAAGTGGTGAGGATATTAGCCCTCTATCAGATATAGGATTAGTAAAGATCTTTTCCCAATTTGTTGGTTGCCGTTTTGTCCGATTGACAGTGTCTTTTGCCTTACAGAAGCTTTGCAACTTTATGAGGTCTAAACAAAGAATTCTCAACTGATGAATACCGAATGGCTGAGAAGCACCTAAAGACATGTTCAACATCCTTAGTCATCAGGGAAATGCAAATCAAAATGATGTGTTGGAGGGGCGGGTAGCGTCAGAAAATACCACACTAGGCCCAAACAGTTCCACGTGTAAGAGGTTTAATTGAGAGGGAGTAGGGGTAGTGGCGCGGAAAGAGAGGAGAGAGAGAGAGAGCAAGATGGAGTAATGTTCCCGTGTATATATATGGGTTGTGATGTAGCAGCCACAGGTAAAGGTGGGAGGTGAGCCCAACGGATTCTGGGAATATGGTGGCTGTTGCCCTGGCAACAGGTCTGTAGACCCGCCCATGTATCACTACAGGCTCTGGATGTCATGATGCTAACACAAAACAACTCTGAGATTCCACCTCACACCATTCAGATCAACTAAGATAAAAACCTCAGGTGACAGCAGATGCTGGAGAGGTTGTGGAGATAGAGGAACACTACTTCATTGCTGGTAGGATTGCAAGCTGGTACAACATTCTGGAAATCAGTATGGCAATTCCTCCAGAAATTGGGCATAGTTCTACCGGAGGACCCAGCTATACCACTTCTGGGCATATACCCAGAGGATACTCCAGCATGTAATAAGGACACATGTTCCACCATGTTCATAGCAGCCTTATTTATAATAGCCAGAAACTAGAAACAACCCAGGTGTCCCTCAACAGAGGAATGGATACAGAAATTGTGGTACATCTATACAATGGAGTACTACTCAGCTATTAAAAACAATGAATTTATGAAATTCTTAGGGAAATGGATGGATCTGGAGAATATCATCCTGAGTGAGGTAACTCAATCACAAAAGAACACACATGGTATGCTCTCTCTGATAAGTGGTTATTAATCCAGAAGTTTGGAATACAGGAAGAACAAACCACAAGAAACTCAAGAAAAAGGAAGACCAAAATGTGGACATTTCATTCCTTCTTAAAAGGGGGAACAAAATACCCATGGAAGTAGTTGCAGAGACTAACTATGGAGCAGAGACTGAAGGAAGAACAAGCCAGCCTGATATAGCTATCTCTTGAGAGGCTCTGACAGTACCTGACTAATACAGATGTAGAGGTTCACAGCCATCCATTGAACTGAGTACAGGGTCCTCAATGAAGGTGTTAGAGAAAGAACCAATGGAGCTGAAGGGTTTGCAGCCCCCTAGGACGAACAACAATATGAACTAATTAGTACCCTCACAGCTCCCAGGAACTCAATCACCAACCAAGGACTATACATGGTGGGTCTGATTGTTCTGGCAGCATGTGTATAGTAGAGGATTGCAGTCAATCATCAATGGGAGGAGAGGCCCTTGGTCCTGTGAAGGTTTTGTACCCCAGTGTAGGGGAATGCCAGGGACAATAAGTGGGTGAGGGTGAGGTGGCAAGCATGGGGAGGGGAGAGGCAACAGAAGTTTGTTCTTGTTTTTGTTTGTTTGTTTCTTGGAGGGGAAACTGGGAAAGAAAAAATCATATGACATGTAAATAAAGAAAATATCTAATAAAAAAATGTCAAAAAAAATAAAGTGGTGAGAATAAGTTAAGTCTTATGTGCTCAGTACTAATGGAGACATCTACATCACTCCTTCCAAGGCTATAGAGAACATCATGCAAGAGGGGATGGAGAGAATTCAAGTGTTGACAGATGAAGATGGACACTAGGAACCTCTGTCTTCTAGGTGTGACATGACCATCATTATCACAAAGACATAACAGCTGACTGTGCAAGAAGGAGAAAAACAATTAAAAATAAAAAGATACAGATAAGAGTAGGACCCATTTTTGTTGGGTCCCTCCCTCCTGTCTCAACTCCCCAATATCAGAGCTTACAACTGACTGTCAGCTCACTCCTGCTGTTCCTAAAACAAAGGCCCACTACACTGAAGGCCCACTACACTGAGTTCCACCTTAGAGGATTCCAGAGGAAGGTATGCCTGGTGGCTGACACTTCTGCTGGCTGAGGGTATTGTTGAATGTAAACAAACTGACTGCCTGAGGACATCCGCTGTTGACCTCCACCCCACCATGGACCCACAGACCTTGTCTCCAACCTCTCCGGGTGCCAAGACCTAAGGGACACCCTGAACCGATGCCCTCGAGAGCAGGCAAGCCCGGCTTCCCCTTGACTTTCCCTTGACTCTGTTCTGACTCTTTCCTGGCTCCTCCCACATTGTTTATGTTATGCAAGTGTCATTGTAACCTAGAGATCCAGTTTCGCTTTCTTGTGTACTTATAAATGCTGAACCCCAAAAGTAAAGTTGGAAGCCTTGACTGGGACTCAACTTGGCTTCACATCTTTTTTGTTCTCCAACTCTGTGTTTCAGGTCCCTTTCTCCCTTCGACTGAGAGAGAACCCAGTTCGTGAAACTGCGGGACAGTTTCACGTTTTTTAGAAGGGAAATGACAAGAGTAGAAGAGAAAGGAGGTAATAGTGACTAGCTATGACCAAAAACCATTCTATACATGTGTGTAATTGTAGAAAATGTTTATAGACTCTCTCTACTACTGGAAAGATAAAAACAGAGACAGCAGAAAAACTGCTTATGGACCAGGTAAATAATAGTTGTTTGAAGATGAAAGGAGAAGACTGGCAAAGCTAAAACTAAGAAGGAAAGAAGGAAAAAAAGAAAAAGAAAGAAAGAAAGAAAGAAAGAGATGAAAGAAGGAAGGAAGAAAGGAAGAGAGAAAGACAGAGAGAAAGACAGAGAGAAAGGAAGAGAGAAAGAAAGAGAGAAAGGAAGGAAGAAAGGAAGGAAGAAAGAAAAGAAGGAAGAAAGAAGGAAAGAGAAAGAACGAAAGTTCAGGATTGTGCACATGTGCCATTTAAGCATCATGGAACAAGGGTTCCCTAGGAGAGATTGTGTTTGGATCTGTGGTTAACGCAAAAGAAAATAAGGTATTTCTTGGTTCTAGAAAAGATAATACAAGTTCTGAAGAAGATGAAAATGATCAGAGAAGGATCATTGCATTATGTCTCTGAAATGTGCCTTGTAAAAGAAAGGCTTTGCAATGTAGGTAAAGTAGGGACTATAGACAGTGTGGTTTATTAAACAAAGTTGTGGGAAACAAATCTGCCTCGGCAGATGCTATATGGTCTTAAAGCCAGGAGCGGAGGTGCAGACTTGTAGTTGCAGATACTGCAGAATTACTGAAGAAGGAAATACACTGACCCTACTGTTAGTAGTAATATGGACTCACACTGGAAGATCATACTGAAGAAAGACACTGTCAGCTGTCAGACATGAGGGATACAACGTGTAAGTTAGCACAGCTGTGAATCACAAAACATGATATTGGAAATGGACAACAAAAAAGATTAACTTCATAGAAATGTGGATGATTTTACATAACAGGAAAGGCTATAGCATTGAAATAACAGTATGGATTTATCTACCGCCTAGCCATAGCCATTTCTCTGGTTGTTTGTTCAGATCTGTTTTTCTTCCCCAAAGACTACATAGACTTACATTTCCTTTTTCTCTTTCTAAAGAGATATATTCGGTACTTCCAGTGTTACAAAAGAATACTTGAGATGGAGAAATTTCTTTAAAAAAAATAAATCTTTATTTAGCCTACATATTTGAAGGAGGGTTCTCCAAAAGGCATGGTTCCGTCTGTGGTAAGACCCCTCTGGCTATGTCACATCATGGTGGAGAGCATCATGGAGAAGCACATGTGTACAGGACAGACAGGAAGCCCAAGAAGAGCCAGGTACATGCCTTGTAGTTTTGGTTTTGCTTATATAGTTTGTTTGTTTATTTGTTTAATGAGAACAATCTGAGCTCTCATAGAAACTACATTAATCCCTTTTACTGACAGTACTCTCAATGACAGGCCACTCCGTTCTACCTTCTACACTGACACAATGAAGACCAGTGGTTATACACATGAACCGCATCCCATCCCCCCAAAATGGCGATAGATAACATCTTTGTGAATTGAGTGCTCATGAATTTCATGTTTCTTCCCATTCTTTTACTCTATAATTAGATGCGAGTCCTATAACTTAACTGAATTGCAGGTATGCAAATAGATCACCAAATCTATTCTAATTAGTTGTGTCAATTGTTGCTAATCTGATGTACACTGAATGGTAATAATTGTGGTTTTTATTTTAATTTCCATTACAAGTTTATAATGCATATATTACCATGCTGGGCTTCCTATTTTGAAAATTGTTTATATTTCTATTGTGTTGTTGATTCAAAGTAATTCTTAATGCCTTGTCAGTTAAATATATTATAAAATCTATTTCTCTCAAAGTTTATCTCTTACTTAGTGGACCTTTTCCTAGGCCTAATTATTATAGATCTAGGTAACTCACAAAAAAATCTCCCTACTTTATCATAGAAAATTTATTTGTTTTATATATTTTCAAATGTAAATTTTAGTTAACATTTCCAATTAGAGAGAAGAACCAGTTGGTAAATATATTTACTTCATAATTTGAAAAGCACCATGGTATTACATGATGCTGACATTTTCTAATCATAAACAGTTATAAGGCTTTTCATCTATTTAAATCTTTTATATGACCTTTTATGGCTTTGCAGTTTTATCCTCAAGTGCAGGAATGCTTACAGTCAGGATTTTTTTCCTGGATAACATAATTTTTACTGCTCCCGTGAACTGAAGCACTTTCTGCTTTCTAGCAGAGCTCTCATTGACCCTGTCACCAGCATATAACTGATCACTATCACATCAGTTTTTCACAGATGAATTTAACCCAAGACCTAAATCCTAAAACCTTCCTAAAGAATATCAACTGCTCAACAAGTCTAAGACTCTCAAATTTTTAATGCTTTATAAATCAATTTTCATATTTGAAAATAATTTGTTGTTCCCAAAATATACTTTATATGTTGGGCATGTATGGCATAATGATTAGTTTATATTAGTTTATACTTGACTCCATCTAGGATCACCTGGGAAAGAGAGTCTCAATGCTTTCTCTAGATCACATCGGCCTTTGTGCATGTCTAGGAGGGTTTCTAGACTATATGAAGAGGTGCGAAAAGGCATGCTCATTGTTGTGGATGTCACCATTCCGAGTTTGAGTGCTGCACTCTGTATGACTTAAGAAAGGAAGCTGAGTGGGGCACACATGCATTCGTTGCTCTCTAGGCTCTTGACAGTAATGTGACTAGACGCTTCAAATTTCCTCCTAGACTTTCCCACAGTGATGAATAGTAACCTGGGACTGTAAGCCAAGCAAATTGTTTCTCCCTTTGGAGGTTGCTTTTGTCATGGTATTTTATCATGATGATAGGAAGTAAAACTAGGATGCACAGTAAGAATTTCTATCACTTTATATATCTTCTTGTATGTTGCCTACAATTGCATTGGTCTTATTTCTACTATTGTGTTTTCTCTTTATTTTCCTTAACCTTTGCTAATTTTTAGGACCATTTTTTTTAACGATGGATAAACTATAAAACAGAGCCCCAATCCCATTTCCTTCTATATTTACATTTTTATAGAATCTTGATTCTCTTTTGATAGATGGAAGCCATCTCTCTCACTAGGCTTTGGGTCACTCATATTGAGGCATGACAGCTGCCATGTCCTGGGAACTCCTCATGGGAAGGACCTAAGCAGGCAGGCAACCTTGGAACCATCTTCAGAAGCCTACCACAGTCACGTGAGTGATCAAGTTTTTTAAAAACTTCCAACAACTGTGGAGATCATTGAAGCTTAACATTTTGACTCTAAACTGGTCAGAAGTAAACATGATATCAGAGTGTCCCATATATAAGTAAGGTTGTTTGAAAAGAATGGGAGGCTCCGTGTAAGCAGTAATAAAAA
>NW_022196896.1:93538544-93567058 GCF_008632895.1 Mastomys coucha | reverse complement strand
AAAAAAAAGTATCTTCCCAGGAGGCGTGTTTCAAAGATGAAAGTTTTTATATGGAAATATAGTATGAAATTAGAAAGTGTATTGATCAAGATGAAAATCTTTGCTGAGCAAGCCAGAGGGAAAGTTCCATGATGTGAGAAGCAATATTGTCATAGCTAATCAAGGAAGGCATGGTCAAGCTTGTCATTAAACCTTTAAAAGTTTGCTACAAATGAAACAATGTATTTGAATGTCTGCTAAACGTTTTTGTTTATGGGTATTTGAAAGACCTACAAACATACTTTATACATACTTTTTATGCCCGCATCACAATTATAAGATTCTGAAGTAGTCTAGTGAAGTTTACACCAGATATTGTCCTTGCTCTTAGTGAAAAATATTTTAAATTTCTTTTGAAAACCAGTTGACAAAGAATTAAGAAACATAAAACGTATAAAATGCATAACTGCATTTGTGCTTGTACACTGAACTTTTTTAATTTCATTTTTTATTTACTGTTATGATTTTTACATATTCACTTTATATACTGCTCACTAGAACCCCTCCCGACTACCCCCTCCTCCCCTCCCCTCCCCTTCTCCTCTGAACGAGTGGAGGCCCAGGGAATATCTGCTCCCTACAGTGGCATATCAAGTGCCTGTGAGGCTAGGCTCATCCTCCACCACTGAGGCCAGACTAGGCAACCCAGCTAAAGAACATATCCTACATCCAGGCAACACCATTTTGGAGACTCCCCGTTCCAGTTGTACGGGACATACATTAAGGTTAAGCTGCACATCTGCTACAGGGATGTAGCAGGGAGACCTACGTCCAGACAGTGTGGGTTCTTTGGTTGGTGGTTCAGTCTGTGAGAGCCACAGGGTCCAAGTTAGCTGACTCTCTTGGTCTCCTGTGGAGTTCCTATTCCCTTAGGGGCTTCAATCCTTCCTCCTACTCCTCCATAAACATTCCTAATCTCCATCCACTCTTTGTCTGTGGGTGTCTATATCTGAGTCAGCAACTGGGTCAGGTCTCTCAGAGGACAACCAAGTGAAAAAGACTGATATTTTTTTTTTTGAAAGAGATCACAGTTAACAAATTATTTCTGAAAAGATTGTAGCACTCCAAGGGAGTAAGATGCTTTATTATTACTGACATTAGCCTACTAGATAATGCTGATGATATAAAAACAGATTTTAAAATTTGGATCTTGGGAAAGACCATTAAAAATAATTGCTTTAATTAAAAATAATCAACACTGGAAAAGTAAGATGGCTCAGCAGGTAAATGCGTTTGCTGACAAGCCTGACTACTTAAGTTCAATCCCTAGAATCCACATGGTGGAAGGGTAGAAGCAGCCCTCCCAGGTTGTCATCTGACCCCTGCATATGTGTGGAATAGTGTATACATGTGTGTTGTGGTGTGTACACACACACACACAAACAGACACACACACTCACTCAATCACACACAATTAATCAACAAATATAATGTAATTATTCAGCAGTCATTTAAACTCATGGGTTTTCATTTGTTCTGGGAGATAATTGGATACTTTCTGTTTAGAATTTTTACTCTCCAGGAGGAAAAAAAAATCATGGCTAGTACTGTAAATCTTGTTAAAACAAAACAAAACAAAACAAACAAAAAAAAAAAAACTCATGTCTGAGAAGCTCATAGGCCCTAGGATGAACCTACTATTATTATTTTCTTAAATTGATATAGTATTAAAGGGCTCTCTAAATCCAAACGTCTACACCAATAGATGAATGTACCTCTCAGACTGTACTAAAGAAGTTTCTTTGTGTATTGCACAGTAGTTAACACAAAAGCTCATGCTGATCAAAGTGGAGAGAATAAGTGTCTGTGGAATGCTTAGCTACAAATAGGATACACACACACACACACACTCACACACACACACATATGTATGTATACATATATGTATATTACAGAAGAGTAGGCAGAAACACTGTAAGAAGTAGAGGTCAGGGAAGACCACAGCAAAACAGTATCTTCTGGATATGACAGGAATTCTGCAATCATAAATGATAGCAACTCTGTTTTCTACACAAGACCTATACAAGGGCAAGACATTCAACATCCCAGCAAAGAGGAGGGAGGTGCTCATGAGTCCCTACATCTAGCTGCAGGGCTATTGAGAGTTCCGGGCCCTTGGGGGAGGGAGAGTATGTAATTTTGAAGGATGTATTACCTGGCAGGTTAACCATGCTCCAGGGGATAGCTCCCCACCTATACATATATAGGAAGAACAAACTGGACTTAGTGTATTATGGACATCTATAAAGAGGACGTGTGCTTGGGCCTGGGTGGTTGTGTGGGGGAGGATATAATCAAAATGTATTACAAGTATGTATGAAATTCTCAATGAATTAATATATAAAATGACTATTTTTAAAAAGCAATGTTTTTTCCAAGTGGTATCTTTGAAAAACATGACACCTTGTGATACTGACAAATTTAAAACTAGATATATCCAATTACAGTGCTCATCAATGATTCTTCACCATGTTAATATATTTACAGAAAATAAAAGTGCTCACAACTACATAATCCCCAAAGGTAAAAGATGTCTCTGAATCACTTCATCGAATGTAAGAGAAATCATGCAAAGATAACATGAAACTACACCAGTTAATGTACAATGTTACTGATGAAAGAGAGTGACTACAGAATTGTGTAAATCTTACTTACTCCACCAAAGTTTCAAAAAAATTGGAAAGGTCAAACATAGCAGAAGCCTGGAAAACAACTTAGAGAAATTACAATATTGATGAAACATCAGACAAACCATCAGTTTGATTATAGAAAACAAAATTCAATGACACTGAAGATTACTGTAGGTGATTAATCTGGTCAAATTGCCCAGCCATGGTGTCATGGACCTGTCCCAATGTTCTGAGTTCCCAAATAAAAGACAAACACACAGATACACACACACACACACACACACACACACACACACACACACACACGATCTGTGGAGGATACATGATGTTTGGAGGGAGTATAAATAGAAGTCAGTGGACAGTGATGGAAGCTGGTGATGTGTGTCAACTTGACACAAGTTGGAGTTATCCCAGAGAAAGGAGCTTTAGGTGAGGAAATGCCTCCATGAGATCCAGCTGAAAGGCATTTTCTCAATTAGTGATGGGGGGGGGCATTGGGGGTAGTGCTATCACTGGGCTGGTAGTCGGGTTCTATAAGAGAGCAAGCTGAGCAAGCCAGGGGAAGCAAGCCAGTAACATCCCTCCATGGCCTCTGCATCAGCTCCTGCTTCCTGACCTGCTTGAATTCCAGTCCTGACTTCCTTTGATTGTGAATAGCAATGTGTAAGTGAAAGCTGAATAAACCTTTTCCTTCCCAACTTGCTTCTTGGTCATGATGTTTTCTACAGGAAAAGAAACCATGACTGAGATGGAGGCTGAGCTTGGCTTGCTTATAGAGCTAGCTGTACAAGGCTTGTTGGTCTCTCCTCTTTGCTGATATCTTCACTGAGAGATGCACAGCTGAGAACTTTTTCTGGCATCCCTCCTGGTCCCTCCTGCTGACTAGTGCTGAGGCTGAGGCCTAGCTGTCTCTGCTAAATAGTGCCATCACTGCTGATTCATGTTTGCTATCCTGACTCTACTGAAGTGAACTGCTGGTGTATCCATAATGTGTTTGTAAGTAGAACAAGCTGCGGCTACTTACTCCTGTGAACTAAACTGCTGGTTTCCTAAGAATGCAGATGGGAATTGCTCCAAAGAACTAATTCTGAACAGGTACACTTCCCCTGTATCCTTCCTTTCCCACTACCTCTGGTGGGTGGTGTGCTAAAAGGGAGGTTAAAGCATTTAAGAACCAGAAAAAAATTAAACCTACACCCTTCTAAGAGTATGAAGTTGAGACATAGATGTTCAGAGTTAAATGTTTCCGGTTTTATTGTGATTCTATTTGGGGAAATCTATAAGCCAAATCCTGTTATTAGTAAATAATACCAGTGGCTTATTCTTGTACCTTTAAGGAATGAATTATATCAAGTTAATTTAAGATAGTTTCTCTCAGCATCCATGTTAATCCACACAGACCTTACTTGGTAGTGATAACTAACTGTATCTCATTAGTTTAATCAATTCCACAGTATATGATACATTGCCCTCTGGATTAACCAGAGGACTTGAGACCCATTTTGTGAAGTTCAAACTTAGCATTCTATGATGTAGCATTTCTACTCGTGAGAGCATGCTACAAGCAAGGAAAAGCAAGATGCAGGGGAATCCTGCTGTATGTGGATGACTTCAAAGCTTTGAAATGGAAATGAGGGAAACAAATAATTTTCAAACAAAAGAAATGTGATGAAATGCTTATAATATGGATGCAGCCTCTGAATGATACTTTTAAACATGGTTGATAACAGGAAGATGCATAAAATAAAACTGAATTTCATTATACAGAATTCAACAGAGGAATAACATTAATTTTATAAAACAAATGTAATGAAAACCTTAATTTTTTGAAAATGTGAAAAATGACTGTGTGAACTCAGTTGTATGCATGTACAGGTCTCTAAAACATTGTTAGAGAAATGCATGAAGCTAATATTTACCTGACTATTGAATGGAAAAATTTATAATGTGAATGTAATATAAATTATGCACATTTTTATCAGTTTTGTTCCTATTTTTCCTTTGGTAAAATTGTTCTTTACTATTTGAAAATTTAGCATATTTTATGCCTGAACATTCTGTTTATTCTCCTCTTCTAGATAAATGTGTGTATGTGTGTATGTGTGTGTGTTCAAACTCTCATGAGGACACATACCATACCCATGCACATAGAACTCTTTGAACAGTAGCTCATGAGAAGTTTAGAATTGACAATGAGGAAAAGGACTTACAGATGTAGGATTGTAACAGTAAAACTTTCAAAACTATAATATACCCTGTTTGCTGAGAAAGAGGCAATGTGCTTTGAGGAGAGACAAGGTAGGCAGCCTGAGGTCCAGTCAAGGTACCCTGGGAAAATGACTATCGTTTGATTCACAGATAAATCTGCATATATTCTCACTATCATCTCATATTTTCTATAAATATAAAACTTTTATAAGCACAGTGGAGAAAAAATTAACTTCTTTCTCTCTGTGGTATGTCCAAACTGTAAGTAGATGATTTTCCCTATCATTTTCTTTCTCCTAATTTCTTCTGGAAATATACAGGTGAAGATGGATATCCAAATATCTGATACCTAATCCTGAATGTCTGGAAACAAGATGGACACCTCATTCAGGAAATAAGACAGATGGACAGGATCTATTTGGTATACTGGTGTTGATCTATTTGTTATACTACTGTTACATATATTTAATTTTGTCTAAGATGTGATAACTCTGTACTTTGGCTACTGGCACTACCTTAAGTGTTCCGATTACTCAGCATAGTTAGAGAAATGGGGTCCAACCACGTGGCCAAGAAGCATCCCAGTATAAGAAACTACATTTGTGAAAATAAACATTGGTCAGTAAGAGTGTAAACTGGAAGAATCTAGTGACATAGGGTCAGTATCATTATAAGAACTAGAGTTAAGTTTAGTACAGAAAAGTGACTGAAAGAGGAGCGAGGCTTAGAGGTTCACGCCAGGCTTTCCTCTTTTCAATATACACCCAGGGTAGGACTTTGAGAATCCACTTTCAAGTTTCTGTGCTACTATAGCATGCATTTCTGAATGAAATAGTAACGTATGCCATCAATTGCAGCACTGTATCATGAAAAAGACCTACTCTGACCAAAGGCAGGAAAAACAAGGGGGAAAAAATCACAGGGATGGCAGAAGAGGGGTTATGATAAGGGATGGGACTTTTAGGCAGCTGTTTTAGTCCTGACCTTACAGACAGGAAAATACCATATAAAATGTAAGATAGAGAAATATAATTATAAGTTCTTAAAGGGGATGTTCAGACACACCACCAGTGTTGGGTTTAATGCCTCCAGTAATAGTGAGCTGCTCAGCCACCTGATAAAGATGATGCTTCAGTGACACACGTGCTTTGCAGCATTGAACAGAGTATGGGAGTCTGCACTGCAACCGCTTAGCAATGTGATCAGATCATCACTTTCTACAGGATGTTCAGCCCCTTTCAAAAGTAGTAGAAAATACCAAGAAATTGTCAGCTCCCATCTGATCCTGGGATGTCCCCAGGCAGTGCATGTTGAATCTGGCTCTGGGAAGCCATGAAAACCAGTAGCTATACTTCCCAGGACTGAGTAAGATAAAGACGAGACTAGAACTGAGGAAGGAAGTGACCATGAACACAAACTCTCCTAAGGAAAAACCATGAGGCCACTGCGGAAGCTAAAATTGGGGCATACATCATTGTGATGTGTGGCATTGAAAGTCACTGTCTCATATCCAGGTACGTTCTGCAGGGCCAGAGGGGTAAGCATTTTTTCTCTCAGCCAGTTCTTGAGAGTGTGAGATACTACTTTATAGAAACTAGGCCTGGATTGTTATCTACAGAGTATATAAAGATAATCTAATTTTACATTTATGTGCCAGCAGCTTAGACATATGAGTTTAAAATGTATAAATATATATTTATATATGCATATATGAACTATACATTTACATAGAGAAGGAAATGCATAATATAAAGCAATATGGTAAAACAGCAATGTTGCCTCCAGTCTATGTGATTGCACAGTTTTATTTTCTCTCACATGTTTTCACATTTGTTGTTTTTTTCTCTATCTTTTTAAATTTTTTTAGATATTTTCTTTATTTACATGTCATATGATATCTCCTTTCCCAGTTTCCCCTCCAAAAAAAAAGAAAAAAATAAAATAAAATGAAATAAAAACAAAAACAAAAGCAAAAAAAACCTGTTCCCTCCCTCCTCCCCATGCTCACCAACCCACCCTCTCCTGCTTCCTGGCCCTGGCATTCCCCTACACTGGGGCATAGAACTTTCACAGGGCCAAGGGCCTCTCCTCCCATTGATGACCCACTAGGCCATCCCCTGCTATACATACACTGCTGAAGCCATGAGTCCCACCATGTGTACTCTTTGGTTGCTGGTTTAGTCCCTGGGAGCTCTGAGGGTACTAGTTAGTTCATATTGTTGTTCATCCGATCGGGCTGAAAACCCTTTAGCTCCTTCGGTCCTTTCTCTAACTCCTTCATTGGGGACCCTGTACTCAGTCCAATGGATGACTGTGAGCCTCTACTTCTGTATTAGTCAGGCACTGTCAGAGCCTCTCAGGAGACAGCTATCTCAGGCTCCTGTCAGCCAGCACTTGCTGGCATCCACAATAGTGTCTGGATTTGATGATTGCATATGGGAAGGATTCCCAGGTAGAGCAGTCTCTGGATTGTCCTTCTTTTAGTCTCTGCTCCATAGTTTGTCTCTGCAACTCCTTCCATGGGTATTTTGTTCCCCCTTTTAAAAAGGAATGAAGTATCCACACTTTGGTCTTCCTTTTTCTTGAGTTTCTTGTGGTTTGTGGGTTGTACTTTGTGTATTCCAATCTTCTGGGCTAATATCCACTTATCAGAGAGTGCATACCATGTGTGTTCTTTTGTGATTGGGTTACCTCACTCAGGATGATATTCTTCAGAGTTTTTTTTTTCTCTAAATAAATGAACCAATTCTGTAAAAAGAAATAAAAATAAAATGTCATGTAAGTATACTCTAATCAACACATGGTCATTTTAAAAATTAAAAACAGATGAATAGCTAGAAAAGTCCTAGATCAGTCACACATGTCTAATTTTTTTTTATTCTTTTTTACAGTCCAGTTGTTATCCCCCTCCTGGTCTGCTCTCTGCCTATTCCTCATCCCATACCTCCTCCCCCATCACCAAGAAGATATCCCTATCTCTCTACCCCTACCCCACTCCCTGGGACCTCAGATCTCTCAAGGGTTAGACATGCCTTCTTACTGTGGCCAGACCAGGCAGTCCTCTGCTGTATATATGTCTGGGGGCCTCATATCAGCTGGTGCATACTGTCTGATTGGTGGCTCAGTGTCTTGAGGGGTGTCTCAGATTTTGGGGGTCCAGGCTACTTGAGCCTGCTGGTCTGCATATGATGTCACCCTACTCCTCAGCTATTTCCACCTTTTCCCTAATTCCACCACAGGAGTCCCCAGCTTCTGTCCATTGGTTGGATGTAAGTATCTGCATCTGATTCTTTCAGCTGCTTATTGGGCCTCTTGGAGGGCAGCCATGTTAGGCCCCTGTCTGTAAGCACACCATAACATCAGTAGTAGTGTCAGGCCTTGGAGCTTGCCCTTGAACTGGGTCCCAATTTGGGCCAGTCACCAAACCTCCTTTTCCTCAGCTTCTTCTCCATTTTTGTCCCCGCAGTTCTTTTATACAGGAATAATTCTGGTCAGAGTTTTCAAGTGTGGGATGGCAACCCCATCCCTCTACTTGATGCCCTGTCTTTCTACTGGAGGTGGATTCTACAAGTTCCCTCTCCCCACTTTAGGCCATTTCATCTAAGGTTCCTCCCTTTGAATTATGAGAGTCTCTCATCTCCCAGGTTTCTGGTGTTTTCTATAGGCTCCCCCCCCACCCACAACTCCTACCTCCTGAGGTTGCCTATTCCTATTCTTTCTCCTGGCCCTCAGGGCTTCAGTACTGTTCCCCATCCCCACCCCACCCCACCCCCCAATACATACATGTCTAATTTTAAAGGTACTGAACATGACAAACTCTACTCTAGCTTTGTAAGCAGAGTCCTTTTACATGTGTGGTCACTAACTCTCTTACAAAGACTAAGCCTGGTGGAGACAAAGGGTATCAAGTCATTTCTTTCTCTATCCTACAGAGCAAAAATCACCCAATTTCCCTGAATTACCTGTGATGTGATTGACCATGTTACTCATGGAAGAGACATTCCTCTTTTTTTTTTTTTTTTGTCTTGCTAATATTTTGACTGAGAATAATTTTATAACATTGTCTTGGAAACAATTTTATCTCCCTAAATGACACTGGGATGTTATTTCTGTGGTATTTTAATTTATTGATTTAAAATTACCTATTATGTTTTTCATTAATCTTTCCTTGTGTAGCAATCAAAGAGTTCCTATAGGGAAGGACAAAGAGATCTCAAAGAGATCTACCATTTTAATGAAAAGGCCTTGTATTCCCCAGCCTGAATGTGCTTTGATATCTTTCACAAATGAGTTAAAGGGCAATAAAATGTCAAAAGAAAGGAAGACAAATATCTTCCAGGATTAATGGCTGTTTCACCTCCCTCTAGGCATGCATGAGTTTTAGAAAGGCACAGAAAGGATGCTCACTGAGCAGGTCAGACACGCTAAGTACACACGGTGCCTTCCAAGGGTTCTCATTACGAATCAGTAATTAAAATAGTGAAACAAAGGACACTTATTGTTCTTTACTATTTAAAGATTTATCATATTGTATGCCTCAACATTCTGCTTACTCTCCTGGATGTGTGTGTGTGTGTGTGTGTGTGTGTGTGTGTGTGTGTATGTGTGTGTGATTTCTATAGCTCCAGATCCTGAATTTGCTAACTGAAAGTACATTCCAGAAACTATTTAGACTATGCTGCTGAATGCTGTAAAGAGAGGTCATTGGCTACACACATGGGGGTGGAATGGGACGAAGAAAAGGCTGCGAATCATAAAATCAAAGCTGTATAAATGACTTCTGAAAATGCTCAGACTTCATACCCAAACAAGCTTCACTGGAGACATCTCTATAATTAAGAACAATCATCTCATAAGGAAATTTGAAAGGAGACAAGCAAATCTCCTAATTCTGAATTGTCCATTAGAAGTCTATGTCTCTGTGTTTATTCATAAGAAAATATATGCTGATTGCCTACTCTCAGACAAGCACCGTGTCAGTAGCGGTGACAAGGTCAGGGCTTGCAATCTCTACTGTGGTATTCATTCCAATGTCAAGGGTGGAAAATAAAACTAAACAAATAAAGGATCACAACAATAAGGACTGAAGCTAGTGTCCCATAGGACATGAGCACAGTGCCAATTTTTCAAAACAAAGGCATCTGAGGGAGTAATCTGGGCTGCTGCTAGGTTTGGCTTCAACTTAAGAGATTCCGAAGACATTTGTGTCCTCCTTCAATATTCATAAGGAAGATCATCAATCCTTTAAAGTGGAATCTGAGCTCTTTGGGCAAACTGATGTGCCTATAATAGTTGTTTTCTACTCTTAATGTGTATAAAACTAACTTGCTCTCAAAATGCCTGTAGAAGATTGAAGTCCTGGATCCTATTCCTGCAGATTAGAATTCTGGGGTTTTAATGGAATGTCCTAGAATTTGCTTTCTTGTGATGGTTTCTGTAAGATGAAGTCTGAGAACAAAGCTTTGAGAAACTGTCTTCTCATAGGCTTCTCCTCATAGGTGCAGCATACCCAGAGTTTCCTGAAAGCCTTCAATCACCAGTGGTATAGCTTATGATTAAGGTTTGCAAACAGCAGCATTAGTCCTGCCTTTCTCAAAGTTATTATAGAGGTATATATACATCTGTCCATACTGCCTTTTTGCATATTGCATGTTGCAGTTTGCATATTGCATCATCTTTAAAGGCCCACATCTTTAATGTGTGTCTCCAAGGGTAGTACTTTTGGAAGGTTCAGCAACTTTGGGCAGGTAAGGCCATGCGACAAGTCCTCATGACATGGAAAGCATTCTCTCAAAAGCAGAGTATGAGACACTTCTCCTACCCTTCTTATTAGTGTTGGCTTCTTAGATAATGGATTTGTTCTACCATGTACTCCTCCCATACCTTAGATCAAAAGCAATAATGGAGCCATATGTTCATAAACATGAACTTCCCAAACTATAAACCCAAACAATCTTTTCTCACTTAAAATCCTATTTACCTGGGGTAATTTGTTACAGTGACAGAAAGCTAACACATATATATTTGATGAAAAATTGGCTCCAGCTGTAAGGGTTTATAGAAAGTCTCCTTACTCTAACAAAAAAAAAAAAAAGGAGCTCTGAACTAAGACACACAGTATATCTAGAAGACAATGAACCAGATTCAGCCACTCTGACCTTGGATAGGGTTGGACAGTTCACTGGAATCTAACTACTGGCATGTACAGCCCTTACCTTAACCCAGAGAACAGAAACAAAATGTGTTTCAGACCAGTGAGGCCCATTTATTCTACAATTAAAACAGAATTAATCTTGCCTTGTTTTTCTGTAATTTCTGAGTGCGTATGTTTATAGGTTTTGTGTTCCAATAACATGTTCCATATTATGTGGCAGTGCAGTGAATGTTACATGGTAGACAAATGGTGGGCATGCTCTATACATTCTAATTATTTTAACATGGAACCAGAAACATGGAGGCTTCCTTGAGTCTGATTACAGATCCTTCCAATAATAGGCAACCCCTCAAATTATTCAGAATTTGGTCTAAATCCCTTTTCTCCACTTGTAACTTCATTGTAATGAACATTTGCATCATCAACATCTTATTGGTTAGAGATTATTAGTAACTCAGAATCAGCTGTGAGTTCTTGGCCCATGTATTTTGTTGTCACCTAGATTTTGTATTTTAAATGTGTTTCCAAAACTGAACTACAGATTTTCTTCTCTGAAAACTCTATGTGCTTCATTCTCTATACCCAGCTACTTACCTCTTATTGTTTATATCCATCAGGGACTGAGCAGGAAAGGATAACTCCTTCCGTATTTAAAGCCAAGAAAATCTAATGCAGGGAAATGGTTACACAGGTGATGAAAAAAATGAGGTGCTAAAGAGAAGTTGCTGGAGGCAACACAAAGATTACCAGTAGGCCAGGGTAGGACATGGTGTGATGGGGACTTAGCAGGCTAATGGCATCTGGTAGAATCTGGAAGCTGAACAAACCAGTCTGGAGCAAACCGATGCCATGGATGACAGGCTGCACCTGCAAGGGGTGCCCTGCCTTCCTTCAGTCTCCAGCTGGTGTCTGTAAGCAGAAGCCAGCTTCAGGGAGGAGACACGGCCTGGAAGGCAGAGCAGAAAAGGCGACAACTAGCAATGAATCTGATGGCACGGCTACAGATACAAACACACATCCCTAAAATTGATCTCTCGTCTTCATCCAAGTCCTCTGTGGTACCCTTGCAAGCTTCCAATGTGCCCTATCCAACTCATGAGCCACAGAAACAACAGACTAATTTGTTCATAATGTATTGGGGTGTGGTTTTGATGTAGTTGTCTGCTTTCACTGCCCCCATATGCCTATTGGACATTAATGTTTGCCTATTGCACTTCAGTGACAGACATGAAGACTATACTTGCAAGACTCTGCCTGATCTATGCATATTCAACCCATCAACCCCTTCATCCAACTGCAGACAGTGTAGCTTTCAGTGAGCTTTCAGAAGATTCCAGGCTCTTTTGGTCTTTAAAGCTTTAGTTAGCATCACCCTGGTTCAGCTCTTGAATATCTGTCTTCCTAGTCTTCTAAGCTGAAGAAATGCTCTCAGCTATGGTGGCCAGCCAAGGTAAATGATCTATGTAGCAGCTATCTAATGCCTCTCCCTCACCTTTAATATCTTCACTCTGCTCTTATGTGCTTATTATATATTCCTGTTTTCATACTACTAAACCTTAATAGGGCTATGACACAATGAAACCAGACTCTCTCATTTCTACTGTACACTCCACTCTGAATTGAGCCTAGAATTGGCATATCATAACCATTCAAAACATGATTATAGAAAACTGAACGAAGGCTGCTGAGATGGCTCAGTGGTTAAGAACACTGACTGCTCTTCCAAAGGTAATGAGTTCAAATCCCAGCAACCGCGTGGTGGCTCACAACCATCCATAATGAGAAACAAATAAAAAAACCTATGGGCCAGAGGGAGCAGGGCCAGAGCAAGAGGGAGAAAGGGAAAGGAGAGAAAAAACAAAAAAAGAAAGAAAGAAAAGTGAATGAATTCGAAGTGGACATTAAAAGTGGCTGGGAATAAAGGAAATAAAGACTAAGGAAAATAAAATACATACATGACATAAAATATTTAAAATCTGCTCAGATGTATAGCATTTTTATCTTTAAATAGTAGTTATTATAGAGCATGCAGCTAAGTGTTAAAGATATTAACTAAGTATATCAAGAATGCTATCAAAGGGGAAGTTTCCTAGTTTTTATTGAACTTGTTAATAAACTCATAAATACCCGGGGCTTGTTAAACTAAAAATTCTGACTGAGTAGCCCTGGGGACACCTGATATTCTGCATTTTATACACTTTCAAAGAATCACCTTTCTGAAAGGATAGAGAGCCCTCAAGTTGATGAATTAGATTTTCAGCTCTGCTTTCTAGTGTCCACACATTTTAGTTCATCTGCATTCCCAACTGAAGTAGATAGAAACTACAAAATCAATACTAGGCCATGTTCAATTAGTCTAATCAGCCTCTAGACGATTTTTTGAAAATTATGGTCTCAACCCCTGTTTACTTTACTCCAGCATTTTCTAACAGATTTTGTAGTTCAAAATTTCATCATTAGAGCATTAAGTAACTTGTGTCTGAGGACTAAAAGTAAACTCACAAGTCAATAAAGGTAACTTCCATTCGTATGGCACTTTATATCTTACAAAGAACTTGTGGTACAATGTACTTAATTCTCACAGCAATCTGGAGCTGTAGCAAATCTAAGAAAGTCTTTGGCCATGTTTCATTAAGGAGGAAGTTGACACACAGAAACAGCAGCAGTCAGCAGTTGCTGAAAACTTTGCATTCGCCAATCTCTTCTGTGTGTATTAGCTAATTTAATTTGCATGATGTTCATCAAAACAGATACTTGTATGGTCCTGTGTACCTGCTGTATCCCAAGCTCTGTTCATGTCTGTTGCACATCTGCCTTCTTGATTACCCAAAATATTCTTGGATTTAAATCCTTGCACCATGGTTCACTCCCCGAGAGAATTTAGACTCCTATAAATTAGGAGAAGCAATGCATTCTATTAGAAGATGTCTTAGTTGCTTATTAGTTCTTGCTGTCATGAAACCAATACAACTTGGGAAGGAATGTGTTTATTGTGCTTACATTTCCATATCACTGGTCACCACCGAAGAAAGTCAAAACCGGAACTCAAATGGCAGGAACCTGTAGGAAGGAGCTGATGAAGTGGCCCTGAGGGGTGCCGCTTACTGGCTTGCTCCTCATGGCTTGTTCAGACAGCTTCTTTTATAGAACCCCAGGACCACCAGCCTGGGGATGGCACCATTCACAGTGGGCTGGACCTTCCCCGGTCAATCACTCATTGAGAAAATGACCTGCAGGCTTGCCTACCAGCTGATATTATGGAAGCAATTTCTAAATTGAAGTTCCCTTCTCTCGAATGACTTTAGCTTGTGTCAAGTTAACATAACACTTTGCAGGGTAGATCAGTCATACTATTTCCTAGGCTTAAAAATGGTGACACCTACTCTACTCCCTTGGAAGTGAGAGTTTTAGGGCATCAACTTAACAGCTCTGTGTTGATAGATTGCACTCTCATTTTCCTACAAGTCTTAGAGACCGACTCACCCATGGGAAGAGAAAGGAAAAGTACGATATGCTCACAGCACAGCCTTCTATTTCGGAGTGATACGTTATTAAGGTTATCACTCTCATTTCTTGTCCTTGATATATGTACAGAACTAAAGCATCCTCCAGCATGCTATTGCTCCTGTACATGGGTACTGATTTTCCTCTAGAAGTTTCAAGGCTCTTACCACTGAGAATTTAGAGGGCTCTGAACTCGGTGTTGTAGAAGACAATGAAATCCTCTTCATAGGGGTATCAAAGTTCCTTCCTGAGCTCCTTATTTTCCCGTGGGTGAACATGATTTCAAATAGAAGGAGGGGGATACCATGCTAGGAGACTCATGTATCAAGCCCATTTTATCTCTGAAAAGTTGACATATAAATCTTTTCAGACTCATATATATTTCTCAATCGATTTAGTACTTAGAATGTTAAGTATGCTGTAGTTATCATCATCATCATCATCATCATCATCATCATCATCATCATCATCATCATCATCATCATCATCATAGAGAAAACCCAAGATCTACTTTTAGAGGTCTTAAGAAACCAATGCTACATGTCTTGCATAATAGATGATGTGCTGGTGTTATGGGGTTGGTGATACTGTTCTTGTTCAGATTCCCATCTTACCTGTCTCATTGTTCTGAGAACAGTAAATTTCCATGTCACTATAAACAACTAAGAAGGAACACAATAAGAAAACCTAAGACTATGTGAGAGCGTCCTCTTCATTGAAGATGTGACTGAGAATTCTTTATTTTAGTTTAACAAATCAAAAGAAAAAATATGAATACTATCTTTAGCTCTGTTCAACAATTTAAGATATAGAAGCTCAAACAAGCAATTTGCTCCGGGGCACACATTTGATAAGTTTCAATGCCAAATAAGACTTTAAAGCAATGATGTTTTTATTTCTGTGATGTTTTTCCGTTATTTTTCTCTGCCTTACTCTTAGTAATCTCATTTTTTATTGATATACACTATAACTAGAATATAATACACAAAATAAAATTGTACCTACTCCTCAGTTATGTGCTTTAAGTTCTCAATATTAAAAATATCTATAGATGCCCTGGGTATTTTTTCTTTATTGCATATTTATTTTTCTTTCTAATTATTGTTTCTTATCTTTTAACAAGGTGTATGTATGTATGTGCCCATGTGTGCATATGTGCCCATGGAAGCCATCAGGGAGTTCAGAATGCCCTCGAGATGATATTGTAAGCAGTGATAAGCAGTGTCATTGGATTCTGGGAAGAAGAGCAATGCACAGTCTTATCCATTGAACTATCCCTCTGCCTAACCTTTAATTTTCTTTTTAATCAGTTGCATTGATTATATCAACACATGAGTTTCATTACAGTACAGAGTACATACATACACCTAGTGCATACATACACATGGTCCATACATGTACTATGATCCTACTGTGACCCTAATAACCATAATAGTCCCACTTCTCTTTACTGGTTCCATTCTCATCCCTCCCAGACACTGTCAGGAGCATGCTACACCAGACAAGTCAGTATCTTCACACAATGTCAGAGTTTCTTGAATAAAAATAATAGAAATAGAGCAACACAGACTCTGTTGCTTTCATTGGTTGTAAATCACCAAGCGATCCAGGTTTCATCTATTACTGTGGCCATCTCAGATATCCCCTGACAGGAGGGTTGTTACAGTTTTTAAATTCTAATCTTGATTATTAATATTAATTTTCTTTTTTTAATTAGTCTTCATTTTATTTGTTTATTTTTTAAATGTTATCCCCCTTCCTGGGGCACGAATACCCCATCCCATCCCCCTCCCCTTTGCCTCTAAGAAGGTGCTGCCCCACCCACTCCTATGGATTTGCAATGGCTGTCAGCTCCTTCTGCCATTCCCCAAGCTCAGTACAAACCACAGGTTCCTGACAAGGTGGTTCATATATACTCGGAAAAGAGATGTTTACAAGAGTGCCCACCTGGTTCTGCTTCTGCCCTCGGGGTATTGGGTTCAGTTCGCAGTATCTGGGTTGGCTTGAGTGCAGTGGAAAAATAACTTCTCAGAAAGGTTTTCAGCGAAACATCTCTCTTTATTGGGGTAATAGGGGCTATATAAACCTTCAGGGGTCGTTAGGGGTTTTCAGGGTGTGTGTACATTATTGGTTGGTATTGGGGTGCTGGGAACACTTCATTTGCATGAAGAGGAATCTCAGGTGCTTGCTGGATATTTTCTTATTGGAAAGGAATAAGTTAAACCTATAATTTGGTTACCAGGCTACTTGACTACCTCAATGGTTGTAGAGGTAAGGGCTGCAAGACTGTGTACATGCACTGGGGCATGCAAGCCCAGAACAGGGAGGAACAATCCTTATTCCTGCAGACCTCAAGATGAGATTTTGGGGATTTGGACATGTCTAGACCTCAGTCTTGTTCCGGGCATGCTCCTCTTCAATCACACTTGCTCCACACATGGGAGTTTAAAAACCTGCAGGTAAGGGTCAGAGAAACTGCACTGATGCTGAGAAACAAGCAGTTCAAACCAGTCAGTTCACCCAGTCCCAGCAAGGGTGGTTAAATAAGCTGGGAGGCCTGATTTTTCCCGGTGGGTGTTGATACAATTAGATGTCTGCATGCTCTTGGTTTATTTTTATAAGCCAGTGGGTGATAATGTTGTACTTATGTGAATGAGATAGAGATTGAATCTGTATCTTATTCATGCTGGAAAGGCCCTGGGCATTCGTTTGCACACGCAAAACGTAGCATCATTCCCAGCTCCGTATTTGTACTCAGGATAGAGCCAACTGCCTTTTAGACTGTGGAATCGCTCTGGAACAAGCACAACCTGGAAGTTATTGCTTATACAGCATGGAGTAATTGCGATCCCAGCACAGTCTGACCTGACAACCCACCATCTACTTTCCGCCTCAATTTTCTCATCTTTCTATTTTGTCATTTTATATTTTATACACATGGGGAGGGAATGTGAAATCTGTCTTTTTGAGCCTCATTTAACTTTCATATTTACTATTTAAAAGGCTTTTGTCAATCACAGACATCAATGCTTAGTATAATAATTCTTATATGCCTTTGATTGTATTTATTATTTCCATATTGAATGAGAAACTTTTTTTGGATTTTTTTTTTTTTTTGAGACAGAAACCCTACACTGAAATCTCTGTATAGCTCTGGCTGTTCTGGAACTCACTCTGTAGACCAGGCTGGCCTTGAACCCAGAAATCCACCTGCCTCTGCCTCCCAAGTGCTGGGGTTAAAGGCGTGCGCCACCACTGCCTGGCAAGAAAGTTAAAAATAAAAAAAGTAGTAGTAAGGGTCATAATGTTGTCTTAGTTTCATAAAAAGAAGATAAATTGATAAATTTATGAAATGTTTCCAGATAGGATAGCTATTTCCTTACCATAATGAAACAGCAACAACAAAAAGGCAAGACATTAGTAGGAAGACCTTGGACCCTTTGTCTGATGCTGTCAAATGCATCCAGAGACATGGCCAATATCTAACATTGGACAAAGAAAGTCTTATAAATAATAAATAGTTACCATACAGTCGAATTATTTTGTTTTTAAATAAAAATAGATATACCTCAAAAGAACATGGTCTAAATATATTTGCCTACTTGGTATAGATTGAGGAAAGGGAGGAGTTGGAGACACAGAGAGGGTAAAGAAAAATATGAACAAAACTCATGACAAACATACACAAAGATGTCATAACAAACCATTATTTTGTAGAATGAATGTGTGCTTTCTAAAACTTAACTACCCAGAATTTAAAGGACCCGCTGGCAATGAAGCACAATACTTACTGTGTATACAAAAGCCATTCAGCCGAGGCTACATGATGAATTTCATAGACATTCTGCTTTTGGGAAACGTGCAAATGAATCTTGAATACAAGCCAGCAAGATTCATGTAAAAAAACATGTCATTTGAAATAAGAGCTACAAAAGGACATGCAAGACATTTATATCATCTTTACCTACAGCCTTTAATATCACAGAGGATGTTTGAGCGTAATGAAAATAACTCAGTTAAAATTGAAAATATATATATATATATACATTTTTTTATGTCTTGCCAAGGTGAGCGCAGCTTCAGGAAGGACCCAGCAGCTAAATGATCTGCTGGAAATTAAACACAGAACTTACCCTCTTTACCAATGCAGTTCAGCCTGTGTTTCATGTTTAATTTTATAGACATTCTACCGAGCTCTTCATTTTAATTAATTAATACATGGCTATTCACTGCTTCCGGGATTGATAAAAGTGAACAAGGCAGAATGCTGATTCCAAGGGGATTCTACTTTTTTAGAAAGAGTAAGTCTATACCACAGTATTAGTTGCATACAATGTAAATAACATTAGTGTTTATTATGGTATATATGAGACATTATCAGGAAGAGGACACAAGAAGACATGGCATGGAAGGGAAATAAAGAAGTATTAAATGTTATATGAATACAGTCTGTGTGTATATATTCATATATAGTATAGTGTGTGTATATATATGCATGTGTGTGAGTTTGTATACACCCATGCAAGTGCACATATGCAAACATGTGTGTGAAAGTCTACAAATCCATCGATGTGCCTATGGGTGCCATATAGTGGCACAGGGCCCTTCCCTATCACTCTCTAGCTTATATCTTTCACAGGCTCTCGTCAGTGATTCTGAAGCCTGTTATTTCAGCCTTGCTGGTTGTGAATTCCAGGGATCTTCGTGTCTGAGCCTCTCCAGTCCCATGCTAAAATTAAGAACATGAGGACCTGCATTAAATTCTGATCATACCCCCAAAGCCAAGTATGTGACACACTCTTCTTAGTCCAGCTCTGATGTAATGTGGAACCAAGCGGACACTTGTCTAGCTTGTCTAACTGATTCTCCACTTTCCAGACTCACTGAGAGATCCAGTCTCAAAATGTAAGATGAAGAATGATAGAGAAGATATCCATATTGACCTCTGCCTTTCCATATGTATACATATGTTCACCCACACACATGTAAATACACACAAACATACAAGCACATATACTTACACACTCATACAAAAAATTAAAGTTGTTTCTACTTCAAAGGTCACAAATTGGTTACTATTAAAAGACAATTCAGTAAGTGTTGAAATAATTTTCAGAAAAGGTAGAAAATAAATAGAGTGAAGAGAAAACTGTTAATCACAGGATACGACCTAGGAAATAGAGCAGAAAAGCTTCATCAGGAAACCATGAAGCAAGGTACTGTGCTAACTTCTGTGCAAGCAATTTCATTAAAACATGCCAGATCTGGAAAACTGTGAGAAATAGTTATTTTTAGGGCACAAAGAGGATATTCTCGAATCCTGTAGAATGGTGTGAGTGCAGTGGGCTTCAATGGCGAAATTCATTACACAGGGAAAAAATGACAAGAAGAGTCAGAGAAAAAGCCTTTTTTTTTTTTTTATTCAAGGGAGAAAAATAAATGAAAGGGAAACAAAAGAGGAAATTCTCATTTCCCATGATTTGACTGCTTTTATTCGATTGAATAAACTTGAATATAAGAAATGATACAAATTCCCCACATCTTTCTTTTCAAAATAAAAATCCTAATATATTATTTAAGCTGTCAAAGTAGGAAATGTTACTTTAAAACCATGACCTATGATCAGAAAAAAGGACTCATTAGTGACATTAAATATGACGGAGGAGATTTAAAATAAAATCTATTAACTCAAAAAAGTTAACAATTTTAATGATGTTTGTAATATGGAAAGGTTATTACATATTCTAAGCATGGCATGTGGCCATTATGACATTCTTTTTTAAAGGAAAAATTTGTGGAAGTAATTTCATTTCTGACCAGCTTGTCTTCCTGACACTAGGTCAAAGGGAAGGGTGAGAAGGTGATTAAAAACTCACGGCTGTTGAGAGGCAACACAACAGTACCATGAGGCAGACAGGACCAAAGAGTCTAGGCTTTCTGACAACAGAGTGCACTGAATCTAGCACCAGAGATGCTCTGTCCCTCACACAGAACAAGTGACATAAACAACAAGGCTAAAAGAATGAGCAGAAATATGTAGCTGAAATGCTGGAAAGCTATATAGCAAGGTTTCTGCCATGTTAAAGAGAAATTAAAGTGTTAATGACACAAAGTTGAAATTGGCAGCTCCTGAAACAGACTGAGATGGGTCCAAGCAACTGAACAGGAAGAAAATTCAATGATGTAAACTCATGACTCTGAGGATAAGAAGATAATAAGAGTTTTCAGCCGGGTGGTGGTGGTGCACGCCTTTAGTCCCAGCACTTGGGAGGCAGAGGCAGGTAGATTTCTGAGTTCGAGGCCAGCCTGGTCTACAGAGCGAGTCCAGGACAGCCAGGGCTACACAGAGAAACTCTGTCTCGAAAAAACAAAACAAAAAAAAACAAAACAAAAAAGAGTTTTCCACAACCTCAGAGATGAGGGACACAGTGCAGTTCAGGGTCAATGTTTGAAGAGCATCCATGGACACACTCCAGACTTAGAGTCAAAATCTTGAATGGAAGAGAGCACCAATCAAGAACTTCTGTCACCTTAAAGTCTCCAAACAGTGCCTGGAAAAGAGAGAAATGACTAGTTGTGCCAGAATCTATAAAAACTAAATAATTGTTAGTAACTGAGCTACATATTGTACATGTGTGTCTAGAATGTATGCATGTGTATATGGGTGTACCAAATATGTATGCTATGCATCGAAGAATTAGGTGAATGATGTTAACAGCAGATCACACGCTGCAGAAGAAATCACATTTTTCCCTGGAAGAACTTTGAATAATTTTTTTAAAAAATAAAAATAATTTGTAGTTCAAAACAACTGCAAATAACCTTTTTTGATAGGAAATTTAATTAGAATTAAACAGCAAAAAATGTGAATGGAGAAATCTCCAATTTACCAAATTATAATTAAGCAGCAAAAATGTGAAAGGGGAAATCCCCAATTCATTGAAAGCAACCATTAAATGACTAAATCACCAACGAGCAAATAGAAGATTACAATGAAAATGTGTTTTAGAAACGATCCACGTAGTTTATAACACATCAGTCAAATTTTGCAGGTCTAAACTAAGGGATGCTAAAGGAAGCATCTAAAGATTTATATAAAAATTTAAAACCAATATGGCACTTTTATCATACAGGGCTTTTTAAAATGAAGTCAGAAGAGGTTCAAAAGATAAAAATTGATAAGCTAAGCATAGATTAGAAAAACAACCTTAAGGAAATTGACCAAATGAGTAAATATTCCCTAAAATATTAATAAAGTTTTCCCTAAAAAGTATCTCCAGTTAGGGAATGTGCTCTATGATAACACATTACAAACACAGAATAGGAAAAGAGAGTGTGGTGCATACCTAATAAAATCATTGTACTACTTATTCTAAAAACCTTAAGTGAATAGTACAAGGTAAAAAATCCATGTCCTGGACACTTTCAGGTCACAAATATAATATTTCTAGACAAAATCTCAGCAAATTAAATGTAGCAATATATAACAATGTTGTGAGAGATTTCACAAAGTCAAGGTTGGTTTGTCAGTATAAAATAAGTACATGAGCATAGTAACATTAGCTGAAAAAAATCATATGATTTATCTTATAAATTCAAGGAAAATGTTTAATAAAAATCAAATATCTGTTCAAGAAAAAGCCAGAGAAAATTTTATAAATCAGACATTCCTTGCAACAATAAAATATGTATATATAACATCTGGAGCAAATTTTAATTTCTAAAAAATTATTAAAAACTTTACTTCTGCTACCAATAGAGACACAATAACTTTCTTATACTCAATTTAGTAGTTGTCTATGAAATCCAGGCAGTGCAAAAGTATGTAGAAAGGCAGTTCTGGGTCAGAGAAACAAAGGTATTGAAAGTAATAAAATTCTTATTATGTACATATCTGCAAATGACATGCTTTATATATAAAAACAAAACCCCAAATTACATACAAAGATGCAATTAGAATTTATGAGTGGATTTGTCAAGTTTGTTCCACAAAAACACTAATATTAATCACACTGGTATATTCAATTGAAACTGTAGCAATAGATACTACAGTATAATAGCAACAAGAGCATACTCAATAATAAATCCAAAACTCATAAAAGTTACACTGTCAACCACGAATCCTTATTTAAAAAATAGAAAGCTGCTAAAAAGAGAACAAGAAAATGGTAAAATAGTTAATGTTCATGTTTTTTAAACTCAATCTTATGAAGGTGTCAATTTTGTATGAATGAGTATTATTTATTCAAACATAGAAAGCTATTTTGATGAAAAAAATTCATAATACAAAATAAGAAATATAATTTTGGTTCTACCTTCTTCTACACCTAGGAAGGACAGTGGATCCACAGCTCTTTCTGCCCCTTCCCCACAAGAGTAGTGCTTGTGTCCAAGGAGTGAACTGACCCCAGGACTCAGGAGGGATGGCTGATCCACAGCCCTCTGCACACAGGTCTTACCAGAGGAGAGCTGATCTCCCAGAAGTGCTGACACAGGATTATAGACCCATAGGAGGAACAAGCTCCAGCCAGAGACAGCAGAATATCTAACACCAGGGTTCAATAGATGGCAAAAGGCAAACCCAAGAATCTTACCAACAAAAACCAAGACTACTTGGCATCATCAGAACCTAGTACTTCCACCACAGCAAATCCTGGATACCCCAAAATACCGGAAAAGCAGGATTTGGATCTAAAATCATATCTCATGATGGTGACAGAGGAATTTAAGAAAGACATGAATAACTCCCTTAAAGAAATACAGGAGAACACAAGTAAAGAAGTACAAGCCCTTAAAGAAGAAACACAAAAATCCCTTAAAGAATTACAGGAGAACATAAGTAAACAAGTAGAAGCCCTTAAAGAGGAAACACAAAAATCCCTTAAAGAATTACTGGAACACACAACCAAACAGGTGAAGGAATTGAACAAAACCATCCAGAACCTAAAAATGGAAGTAGAAACAGTTAAGAAATCAAAAAGAAAGATAACTCTAGAGATAGAAATCCTAGAAAAGAAGTCAGGAACCACAGATGCAAGCATCACCAACAGAATACAAAAGATAGAAGAGAGAATCTCAGGTGCAGAAGATATCATAGGAAATATTGACATAACAGTCAAAGAAAACACAAAATGCAAAAAGTTCCTAATCCAAATCACCTGGGAAATTCAGGACACAATGAGAAGACCAAAGCTAAGGATAATAGGTATAGAAGAAAGTGAACACCTCCAACTTAAAGGGCCAGTAAATACCTTCAACAAAATCATAGAAGAAAACTTCCCTAACCTAAAAAAATAGAGATGCCCATGAACATAAAAGAAGCCTTCAGAACTCCAAATAGACTGGACCAGAAAAGAAATTCCTCCTGCCACATAATAGTCAAAACACCAAATGCACAAAACAAAGAAAGAATATTAAAAGCAGTAAGGGAAAAAGGTCAAGTAACATGCAAAGGCAGACCCATCAGAATTACACCAGACTTTCTCACCAGAGACTATGAAAGTCAGAAGATCCTGGGCTGATGTCATATAGACCCTAAGAGAACACAAATGCCAGCCCAGGCTACTATACCCAGCAAAACACTCAGTTACCATAGATGGAGAAACCATGATATTCCATGACAAAACCAAATTTACACAGTATCTTTCCACAAATCCAACCCTTAAAATGACAATAAATGGAAAATTCCAACAAAAGAAGGGAAACTACATCCTAGAAAAAGCAAAAATGTAATCTTCCAACAAAACTAAGATAGCCACATGAACAGAATTCCAACTCTAACAACAAAAATAAGAGGAAGTAACAATTACTTCTCCTTAATATCTATTAATATCAATGGACTCAATTCCCCAATAAAAAAGACATAGACTATCAGATTGGGTACATAAACAGGATTCAACATTTTGTTGCATAAAGGAAACCCAACTCAGTGACAAAGACAGACACTACCTCAGAATAAAAGGCTGGAAAACAATTTTCCAAGCTAATGGACCCAAGAAAAAGCTGGAGTAGCCATTCTAATATCGAATAAAATTGACTTTCACCCTAAAGTGATCAAAAAAGATAAGGAGGGACACTTCATACATCAAAGGTATGATCTACCAAGATGAACTCTCAATTCTGAACCTCTATGATCCAAATGCAAGGGCATCTACATTCATAAAAGAAACGTTACTAAAGCTCAAAGCACACATTGCACCACACACAATAATAGTGGGAGATTTCAACACCCCACTCTCTGCAATGGACAGTTCATGGAAACAGAAACTACATAAAGACACAGTGAGACTAACAGAAGTTATGAAACAGATGGATTTAACAGATATCTATAGAACCTTTTATCCTAAAACAAAAGAATATACCTTCTTCTCAGCACCTCATGGTACCTTCTCCTAAGTTGACCATATAATTGGTCACAAACCAGGCCTCAACAGATACAAGAAGATTGAAATAATTCCTTGTATCCTATCAGATCACCATGGACAAACACTGCTCTTCAATAACAACATAAACAATAGAACGCCCACCCATATGTGGAAGCTTAACAACACTCTACTCAATGACAACTTGGTCAAGGAGAAATAAAGAAAGAAATTAAAGACTTTCTAGAGTTTAATGAAAATGAAGCCACAACATACCCAAACTTATGGGACACAATGAAAGCAGTCCTAAGAGGAAAACTCATAGCTCTAAGTGCCTCGAAAAAGAAACTGGAGAGAACATACACCAGCAATTTGACAGCACATGTGAAAGCTTTAGAACAAAAAGAAGCAAATTCACCCAAGAGGAGTCAAAGGCAGGAAATAATCAAACTCAGGGCTGAAATCAACCAAATGGAAAAAAAAAAGAACTATACAAAGAGTCAACCAAACCAGGAGCTGGTTCTTTTGAGAAAATCAACAAAATAGATAAACCCTTAGCCAGACAAACTAGAGGGCACAGAGACAGCATCCTAATTAACAAGATAAGAAATGAAAAGGGAGATATAACAACAGACACTGTGGAAATCCAAAAAATCATGAGATCCTATTACAAAAGCCTATACTCAACAAAACTGGACAACCTGGATGAAATGGACAATTTTCTAGACAGATACCAGGTACCAAAGTTAAATCAAGATCAGATAAATGATCTAAACAGTCCCATATCTTCTAATGAAATAGAAACAGTCATTAATAGTCTCCCAACCAAAAAAAGCCCAGGACCAAATGGGTTTAGTGCCAAGTTTTATCAGACCTTCAAAGAAGACCTAATACCAATACTCCTCAAACTATTCCACAAAATAGAAATTGAAGGTACTCTACCCAATTCGTTCTATGAAGCCACAATTACTCTTATACCTAAACCACACAAAGACCTAACAAAGAAAGAAAACTTCAGACCAATTTCCCTTATGAATATTGATGCAAAAATACTCAATAAAATTCTTGCAAACCGAATCCAAGAACACAACAAAACAATCATCCATCATGATCAAGAAGGCTTCATCCCAGGGATGCAGGGACGGCTCAATATGCAGAAATCCATCAATGTAATTCACTACATAAACAAATTCAAAGAAAAAAACATATGATCATCTCATTAGATGCTGAGAAAGCATTTGACAAAATCTAACAGCCCTTCATGATAAAAGTCTTGGAAAGATCAGGAATTCAAGGCCCATACTTAAACATAACAAAATAATAGTTTGATGTAGCCCACATCAAACTAAATGGAGAGAAACTTGAAGCAATCCCACTAAAATCAGGGACTAGACAAGGCTGCCCACTCTCTCCCTACCTATTCAATATTGTACTTGAAGTTCTAGCCAGAGCAATTAGATAACAAAAGGAGATCAAAGGGATACAAATTGGAAAGAATGAAGTCAAATTATCATTATTTGCTGATGATATGATAGTATACTTAAATGACTCCAAAAATTCCACCAGAGAGCTCCTAAACCTGATAAACAACTTCAGCAAAGTAGCTGGTTATAAAATAAACTCAAGCAAATCAGTGGCCTTCCTCTACACAAAGGATAAATAGGCTGAGAAAGAAATTAGGGAAACAACACCCTTCACAATAGTCACAAATAATATAAAATACCTTGGTGTGACTAACTAAGCAAGAAAAGAAGATTTTCCTCTTCATGGACTTGCAGTCTATGAAGAGGAAAATCTAAGAAGGAATCAAAAAATCTCAGACGATAGAAAGATCTCCCATGCTTGTGGATTGGCAGAATTAATATAGTAAAAATGGCCATCTTGCCGAAGGCAATCTACAGATTCAATGCAATCCCCATCAAAATTCCAACTCAATTCTTCACAGACTTAGAAAGAGCAATTTGCAAATTTATCTGGGATCAAACCTAGGATAGTGAAAACTATTCTCAACATTAAAAGAACCTCAGTTGAAATCACCATCGCGGACCTTAAGCTGTAGTACAGAGCAATCACGATAAAAACTGCCTGGTATTGGTAGAGTGATGGGCAGGTGGATCGATGGAATAGAATTAAAGACCCAGAAATGAACCCACACACATATGGTCACTTGATCGTTGACAAAGGAGCTAAAACAATCTAGTGGGAAAAAGATAGCATTTTCTTTTTTCTTTTTTTTTT
Organism: Mastomys coucha; assembly: GCF_008632895.1. Classification (NCBI taxonomy): domain Eukaryota; kingdom Metazoa; phylum Chordata; class Mammalia; order Rodentia; family Muridae; genus Mastomys; species Mastomys coucha. The sequence goes on along the minus strand of NW_022196896.1, from coordinate 93,539,924 downwards.
ACCATCTTTTTTTTTCCTTTTTCTTTTTTTATTAGATATTTTCTTTATTTGTATGTCATATAATATCTCCTTTCCCAGTATCTGCTCCAAAACAAACAAACAAAAAAAAAACAAAAAGCAAAACAAAACAATAACAACAAACCCCTGTTCCCTCCTCCCTCCCCCTGCTCACCACCCCACCCTCTCCTGCTTACTGGCCCTGGCATTCCCCTACACTGGCACATAGAATGTTCACAGGACCAAGGGCCTCTCCTCCCATTGATGACCAACTTGGCCATCCTCTACTATACATATGCTGCTGGAGCCATGAGTCCTACCATATGTATTCTTTGGTTGGTGGTTTAGTCCTTGGGAGTTCTGAGGGGACTAGTTAGTTCATATTGTTGTTTGTCCTAAGGTGTTGCAAAACCTTCAGCTCCTTGGGACCTTTCTCTAACTCCTTCATTGGGGACCCTGTACTCAGTCCAGTGGATGGCTGTGAGCCTCTATTTCTGTTTTAGTCAGGTACTATCAGAGCCTCTCAGGAGACAGCTATATCAGGCTGGATTGTCCTTCCTTCAGTCTCTGCTCCATACTTAGTCTCTGCAACTCCACCCATTGGTATTTTGTTCCCCCTTTTAAGAAGGAATAAAGTATCCACATCTTGGTCTTTCTTCTTCTTGAGTTTTTTGTCGTTTGTGGATTGTACTTTGTATATTTCAATATTCTAGGCTAATATCCACTTATCAGAGAGTGCATACTATGTGTATTCTTTTATGATTGGGTTACCTCACTCAGGATGATATTCTCCAGATCCATCCATTTGCATAAGAATTTATGAAGTAACCCAATCACAAAAGAACACACATGGTATACACTTTCTGATAAGTGGTTATTAGCCCAGAAGATCGGAATACACAAAGTACAATCCACAAACCACAAGAAACTCAGGAAGAAGGAAGACCAAAGTGTGGATACTTCGTTCCTTCTTAAAAGGCAGAACAAAATACCCATGGAAGAAGTTCCAGAGACAAACTATGGAGCAGAGACTGAAAGAAGGACAATCCAGAGACTGCTCTACTTGGGAATCCTTCCCATATTCAGTCATCAAATCTAGACACTATTGTGGATGCCGGCAAGTGCTGGATGACAGGAGCCTGATATAGCTGTCTCCTGAGAGGCTCTGACAGTACCCAACTAAAACAGAAGTTGAGTCTCACAGCAATCCACTGTACTGAGCACAGGGTCTGCAATGAAGGAGCTAGAGAAAGGTCCTAAGGAGCTGAAGGGTTTGCAATACCTTAGGACAAACAACAATATGAACTAACTAGTCCCCTCAGAACTCCTAGGGACTAAACCACCAACCAAAGAGTACACATGGTGGGACTCATGGCTCCAGCA
>NW_022196896.1:93507164-93538390 GCF_008632895.1 Mastomys coucha | reverse complement strand
TTTTTGGAGGGGAAACTGGGAAAGGAGCTATCATATGACACATAAATAAAGAAAATATCTAATAAAGAAAAAAAAAGTCAAGATGTAACTGAAAAAAAATCTAATTTTGAAGGTCAATATTGAATGATTTACACAGCCACTTCTCCAAATGACAAACTAAATGAGACAAAAAAAAAAAAAAAAAAAAAAAAAGTAGCCAAATAAATGAAATCCCTTCAAACCGGAAGTAGTTTATGGAGCACCATCTGGCCCAGTTGCTATAGAGATGAAAGATTCAGAATTTGTCAGCTTATATAAGATCCCCTGAGAATTTTAAGAGCAGTTCTTGGGAACATAAGGTGTCACTGAGGTAAGCATCAAATTCTTTCTCCTAAAATAAAGAATCTTTATAATAATTCTAGTTCGAAAGTGAAGTTAGAGAAATGTATACAGTATCACGAAGAAGGGAGCTGGAGATTCAGTCAAGAACCCAGCATGAATCAGAGAAACAACAGGAACTACTTGGAACATCAGGCAGATCTAGGAAATTCTTTTCATCCAAGCAGAGCACTAATGAGAGCTTAAATGCTGAACAATCAGAGGCAGAATGAAAGGAACGTTGCTGACCGGAAGTCATGGGGGTTCTCTCCAGGGTGGGAGATTGAAGCGTGTTAAAGATGACGGCCAAGAAGATACACTAGTTGCATTGCTGCAATATTATGCCTGGATCCAGTTGTCCACAGCACCCAGCTCCGTCTTTCACTTTCAACTGGGATTCGCGTTGATAGTTAAAGCAGATTTCCCAAAACAACTCATTCTTTCATCTCTTTGGAAGTCCATCTCATTGAAACAGCCATGTTTGGTGTTGGTGAGAAAAGAAAGAAGAAAGGGAAAGTGAAGGCAGAGTCCTGAGGAAGTGACCTAAAATCCAGCGGCGGGGTACTTGGTTCATAGCAACCACAGAGCCATGAACTCACAGGAGCCCTTGAACTACAAACAAGTGTACTCTATCTGAGTATATTGGCTACTGTGTTGCTGGTATGAAATCAGTAGTTGCAACTGTGGAAAATGATGAATTCAGGGAGTACAAAGGAAAACACTGTTGCAGCTGGAAGTCCCGGGAAGGGCAGCCAAACCCATACCAGCACCGAGGCAAAAGAACCTCCCTGTCTGGCACCGGCCCTGTCTAGAACACATGGATAGCAGTCACACACACACACACACACACACAAAAACCTGCTAGGATGACACTCCAGCTGAAGCATAGCCAGAAGCATGTGTCTTACAAATATACGATGCCTCTTATTATAGAGAAAAAAAGAGAAATGCGCCCAAATAAACATTTTACTATTTGAAATAAACTTTAACTCTCATCTGTATGTGACTTGTGGTTTATGGTACAGGTGACTAAGGCTTAAATGCATGATACTCTTTGGCAAAAGAGGCTTTGTATTCAAAAACACCATGCACACACACACACACACACACACACACATACACACACACATGCATGCACACATGCATATACAAACATACATACATGTTCATGTGCACACACATAAACACTTACACATTAGAAGTGTCCTGGTAGAAACACGCTGAGCTATAAATGCCCAACTCAGTCTGTAACAAGTAAATTGGAGGCCCTGGGAACCAACAGACAAGTGTTGTATACAAGTGCTTATGACATGGATCATGGGTTAGTTTTATCATCACTTAGAATATCAGCCCTACTCACTCTTCTGTCCTTACCAGCAATCAAGTTTGATAAGTATCTATTAAAACCATGGGAAGAATTTGTTCTGTTTAAGAAAACATGAATTATCAGTGACATCACTGCCTATTTCAATTCAGTTTGACAAGTGTAATCTGGTGTATCCAAGGCTCTTACAGAAAATGATCAATACAGTCTGCTTCATCAGAGTGGAGCATGGCCATTGACTGCATATAGCTCCAGAGCCTTAGCTTCAGAGGCATGGACTGTCAACAAGAGGATGTATTTTAGTTCTATATTAGCAACAGAAAAGTTTCCCAAATTATCAATATTGCCCCAAAGAGGTAACACTCAAAAGAATTCCTAACCCACTGTGAGCATGATCATTTGGTCTGTGACATGTAAAGACATGTTTTGTGAAAGATACTTGCTCTCTTGAGATCTCCAGCATTTTTAAGAGTTCAACACAAGTCTGTGAGTTCTAAGATTAATGTAAAACAATGTATAAGAATAAACAAGGTCATTTATATAGCCCTAAGTTATCAACAGATAAACTTTCACATACTGTGTTGGTGTGTGTTGATATGAGAAACAGAGAGATGGGAGCTTGTTCTAGGTAAGAGGAGAAACAGAACAGAGAAAAAGAAGCATACCAAAGAAGCTGCTAAATGAACTCAGTACTTTAAGGCACACAAACACCATATATGTGAAAAAAAAAAGTCTGCATTCTTCAACCAACCATCATAATAACACAATATTATTCTGAACCTTTTCTTTTTTTTTTTTAAACGATTTATTTATTACATGTAAGTACACTGTAGCTGTCTCCAGATACACCAGAAGAGGTCATCAGATTTCATGGTTGTGAGCCACCATGTGATTGCTGGGATTTGAACTCAGGACCTTTGGAAGAGCAGTTACTGCTCTTAACCGCTGAGCCATCTCTCCAGCCCCCAACACAATATTATTCTAACTTAATTTTAAATACATATTCACATATCAAATTTCCAACAGATTTCCTAGAGTACTTTCACATTTTTTTTTCCTGCCAGCAAATCCATATTATTATACAAATGCTTTGAGATTATAAAAAATCCTTTCATTTTTGCCAGGGATGAATATGAATGCCAAACATAAATTCAGATTTGTACATCTAAAACTGAAAATGTTCTAAGGCTCTCATGTGCTTCAATAATAGATTCTATTGTATCTGACTCTTCTACTTCATCCATAATTTGACATGATTTCCTGTCTCAATGCAGATAATTGTGTTCCATTCCCCTAATGTGTCTACATATATCCTCATATATCCATCCTATTTTCATTTGCCACAATATCTCTTGGTTCCAATTATTGCCAATTTCTTATCAAAATAAATAAATATATAGTATTCTTTTAAATTTTTGTAGAATTTCAAATATGTGTGTGTGTGTTTGTGTGTGTGATTATATCTATTCCTCCAATTTGCACCTCTAACCCTCCAAATCCCTCCAAAATGTCGCCTCCAAACTTCCTGTCTTCATTGTTTTTGTTTGTTCATTTGTTTGCAACAACTCACTAAGTCTGCTTAGTGACTATTTGACCACAAATAGGCATAGGGAAAGCTAACACTGGCCACGTGTTCAATAAAGAATGATTTTCCCTCTCTGAGCAACTATCTACTGCCTCAGTATGAGGTCAGAGGCTCAAACAATATGGAAGAAAAGGAGATGGAAAGAATGTAGGAGCTGAAGAACTGGGAGGAGTTTATAAAACACTGTTCTCTGAACATAACATGGCTGTCATAATCATTCTCACATAATGACTATAAGAATGTTCATGGGGCCTACACAATATCAAGCCAGTCAAATCCCATCATAGGACAAATATTCTATTTTGGTTTAATTGTATTTTGTTATATTTTTCCTTTAATTGTTTAGCTGGTTGTTTATTTGAAACATGAGACCAGCTAGCTCAAACTTGCCACCATCCTTCTGTCTCTAGTCTGCTTATTAAAATTCTTTAAACCCTTAATAATTTATTTGCCCTCTCAGCCACAAATATATAGTTAATATTAATAAGAGTATTTTACCCTCCTAGCCACAAAGTGTAGTTAATATTAATAAGAGTAAATATCTATTTACTGCTTAGTTCTGTATCTAAATCTATGTTTGTGCCATGGTTAATTTTGATTAGCAACTTGATTAAAATCTGCATTAATAAATAACTTGGCAGTTGGTTGCTTCCCTCCTGGTGTCTCCTATCAGTATCAGATGATACACCCACAAAATCTCACCACCATGACTGATCAAATGTAAATGGAACAATAGTTAGTTTTTATTTTTTTAAGGGCCAGGATTTTGAAGGTGAGCATGAAGGGATATATAGGAGGGTTTGGAGAGAGGAAAAGGAAGGAGGAAATGCAATTAAATTATAATCTCAGAAAAGACCAATACCTTGAGTCTGTTCTGTGTTTGAGAATGTTTCTAGAAAAGATTAAGACAGATTTATGCCCTCTTGAATGGCACCATTCCACACAGTGGGTACATAGAGTAAATGAAAAGAGAAAGGGGAGAGAGACAGATGAGGATTGGCAGCTTACTTTCCCTGCCTTCAATACACCCAGATAAAATGATAATGTTCCCCTGCAGAGAATAGAAACGTCCTGACATCATGCCTGTGGCCTTAAATCAACCTTTCCTCTTGTACATTCCTTACTGATGCCCACAGCATGGAAAAGTGACTTTCTTCATATGTATTAAGTTGCTTAATAGGTAGTAAGCAACACATATTTGAGTATTTGCTTAATATGCATTGCAGCATGCAATGTGTAGGGCTGCTTACAGGCACTGTGTGAAGATACCTCGCCTGCCTAAGCCGTTCTGTGATTGGGTAAAATAAAAAGCCTATGGTCTATTAGCAAAGGCAGGGAACAAAAGCTGGGAGTTCCGGAAGAGATAGGCACCCAGGGAGTCAGGCAGAAAAACATGTGCCACCAGGACTGTAGGAAGTCAGATGTATGAAACTGGGGAGAGGGAACCAGCCATGTGACAGACCATACAATGGTATAAATTGGATAATGTAACTTATGAGCTGGTTAAGAACAGCCCTACCTAAGGCCTAGGCATTCATTTATTCATAAAGAAGTCTCCATGCCATTATTGAGAAGTTGGGGTGGACTGAAAAAAGGTTCAAAGTATTGCAAATGGTGTCCAAGACAAGGGATCATAGAGTCCAAGCTTAGAGCCTGAGAAGCCTCCAGTGGAAAGACAAACAACTCCCAGAGCAGTATCCTAGACAGGCGGAAGGTGGTCCTTTTAAGAGAGAGCAAACTAGAGCCTTTATACCTTCCAGGTGAGGCAAAGGGATTGAGCCACACTCAACTGGGTCCCTCAGCCCTTTCAGCCATTGGAAACCAGCCTGTGCCTGTGGGGAAAGCCTGCGTCTTCCCATAGCTGGGACAGCTCAGGGGCTGAGATCTCTTTCAGCTACTGGACCAAGAGGTGTGGCTGCTTAAGAGCTTCCACTTCCAAGGAGCAATGAGGCTTGGATATCACACTACTTTGAGAGCTGTGGCCCAGAGCCTGAACAGGCAGTGGTATGCTGTAGCACAGAGCAGCTACCTTTCCAGAGTAAGGTTGAGCCTGAGTGATCTGCTAAGACGGAAAGAGGCGATGAAAAGAAAAGGGGCAATATAGGAATAATACAATAAAGAAGTAAATTATTGAATCAACTTGTAGACTAAAGAAAATTAACAAGCCAGATATTTTACATTTGGTATGGATTTTGTATATTGATTACTTTTGCTACAAAATACTATATATTTAATTCAACTCTTGTATAAGGTATTGAATCTGTGCAACTCATTTAAAAATGCAATGTGAAGTTCTAGACCTTTTGAAAGCTGCTATTACAAACTGTTTAGAGTAATTAAGAAATGCAAATTAGGAGCTGGAGAAATAGCTCAGTGGTTAATATCACTGACTCTTCTTCCTGAGGTCCTGAGTTCAATTCCCAGCAACCACATGGTGGATCACAATCATCTGTAATGGGATCTGATGCCCTTTTCTGATGTATCTGAAGACAGCTACAATGTATTCATATACATAAAATAAATAAAATCTTTTTAAAAATGAGAAAAAAGAAATGCAAATTAGTAGTAAGTCAAATTTATGGCTATGTCAGATACTAACTAGTACAGTTAATTATAGATACACAGTTTCTAGGTTGAACAGATAGTAAGTAGAAAGAAATGAGCAATGTTTGTATATTCAGATATACTATAGCTAGATAGATCTTCAAAAAACTCAGAAATCTACAGAATAAGGCATCTAAAGATGTTTTATTAATAAAAGGCATTTTTGGGCAATGAGACATGTCAGCTCTTGGCAGCACTCATACCATACTTCAGAAAAGATGCTGAGCATGGAAGAACCTCCATATGGATTTTGTGTCTGTGTAGTAAACTAGCCACTGGGCAAGAAACTTTACCGAGCTTTGCCAAGTCAAGGTAGATAAGTCCTTCAATACTGCTGTTTCACATAAAAGTCTGTCAGATATCCTGTGCCAGAAGACTGAAGATGATGTGCTAATGACATACACACACACACACACACACACACACAACCATTGGGTACTGTCCAGGCAGACAGTTGTCTATGTCGCTTCCATGTTTTTGGAAGCTGGTTGCTCTACACTTCCTGTTTAGTCAGAAAATATTCATCATTCTCAGATCTCTGATGGGGTTGAAGGCTAGATAGTTATAGTCTCATAATTAAGCTTAAGTTGTTTAGGATATAAGATAATAAGCTTAAGGTCAAAGAAGATATATTTAAGTTGATAAATTCAAATATAATAGAAAGTGTATTAGGTACAGAACATTTGGACTCACATGATAGGATAGATAGTAGAGTACTTTCTCCAAGGTTGCCAACTACTAGACTAGACATTGTGAATATAATTTTCACCTGATAGTTTTCAGAGTTTTTCTTATTGTATATAGTTCGTTGATATTAGAGAAACAGTCTTTTATTGGACTAATGGGAGAGATGTAGGAATAATGTTTATATTCACTATGTGAGATATGTTTCTACCATTCCTTGCCTGACTATGTTATATATTATTGAATAAAATAAAAAGCCCATTAGCAAAGGCAAGAAGTAGAAGGTTAGAGTTCTGGGAGAGATAGGGACACAGGGAAAGAGTCAGGCATGTAAAGATCTGTCACTAAGACATAGAAGAAGTTGGACATAAGAAACTGAGGAGAGGTACAATGTGATAGAATATAGAGTAGTATAAATGGGGTAGGTTACAAGCTAGTTAGAAACAATGCTAACTTAAGGCCTCAGCATTCATTTATTAACACATAACTGTGTTACCTGTTATGTGTCACTATTACACTCTGTGTTATGTGTTACTCTTCTGTGTCACTATTCAGGAGCTGGGGTAGGCTTAGAAAAGCCCCAGATGGCTACACAATGCTTCTTAGAACTCACTGAGGAATCCTGGAGAACCACTACATACAGACAATGCAAAGTATATACTGAAGACAGCAGATCTGTTCTTAACCTGGTTTGCTTTGAGTGTTCCTGCCCATTAACTCATTGTATGAACAGGAAATAAACTAATTTCAGCATTTACATATTTGTTTATTTTAATTATAGTGTTGTAAGCCCTAATTAATATGAATACATGCTATTTATTCTTTTATTTACTATACACAATAAAATTATACTTGGAGATAGCAGAACTGTTGTTCCTTTAACAGACACAACTGACTCCATAGATGTTACCATTCAGGCCATCAAACTCAATGTGTAGATAGCACCACCAACCAAAACCAAAACAAAGACCTTATCCATCAAGGTCCACAGTTCTGAGAAACTCTCACTGTGCTAACCTTGCCTTTTGCCTTTTGGGGTTCCACTTGTATATAACTGTTCTTGTTAACTGAAGTATGTCAACCTAATATGTAGTTTTTGTGCTTAAAAGCTCACCCTGAGAAAGGATCTGGGCTATAATGGGATCCCTATAGTTGCCAGCCAACTGATAATTTATTGGACTAAACACTTGTCCAAGTTGTCCTCTCTGATAGATACCTCACAACAATAGGAAACTTGAGATAGCTTATGTATAAAGCCATTGTTCCTAACCAGCAGACTATGATGCCCCAAATTTCCTTCAAGAGCCTGAGCTCTTACCTAGTATTCATGGCATGACACTACTCCCTTTCAGTCACTTGCCTCTTTGTTTTCCCAGCTCCTGATTTTAGGTTTTTTTTTCTGGGGTACCCTTTCGACATGGATGTTCTTTCTAGTTTCAAGGATCTTTTCAAATGTATTGACTTTGTGACTAGCATGGTACCTCACTGAAAGAGTCTTACCTTGTCCTAGCCAGCTTTCCAATGTTTAAGACTGTATACATCATTACATAAAAATAACCCTTGCCTATTATTTTCCTCAAGCCATCATTATGTCCCAGTTCAATTTGAAGGACTATTTTTCTAATTCTTTCTCTGGTAAACACGCACAGTTGTCTTTATCTTGGACATTTCTGTTTCTCTCAATGACAGGGCTATCATTTTTGTCAAGAGGCATGTGCTCAATGACCTGGTAATAAAGTTGTTAGATTCATGATATCTTGTAAGTAAGTTTTGCTTTCCTTTTTCTGTGTTTTGGGTGCTTTCCTAGATCTTTGAAGCTATGGGTTGTTAAGAGATAGAGCTCTAACTATTGACAAATAAGGGGAAGTCAAAGAAGAATAAGTTTTGTTTCCTAAGGTGAAAAATCTTATAAAACAAGAGGGATTGGGATCTGTCTACTTCTTTAAGGACAGCTATGTCTTATATATGTAGTCATAGAAGAGTCATGAAACTTCCACTTGACCAGCATGAGGGCAAAAATTTATGAATACTAGGTAGAGTGGCACACGTATATGATTTTAGCTCTTGGAATAATGAGGCAAACTACTTTGTCTATAGTTTAAAAACAGTGTGGGGCTTCCCAAAAGACCATGCCTCAAATAAACAAAGTAATAAAACCAAACCCATGATTCTGGGAAAGTAGGACAGAAATATATAAGGAACCTGATACTTCATATTATGTTGGAGTTTCTGAAACAAAGCTGAGACAACCATTGTTTTAAAGGAGAAGGGGGCTGACTATTAGCCACTGATGGTAAAAACTGTAAGGATCATTCATAAGTATTCTACCTCTCGATCTCCTAAGTTCAAGGTCAAGTTATTCTCCCTCACCTATGTTATAGTTAAGGCCATCAATTAGCAAAATATGCTAACAATGTGTAAGCAGAAACTGGATGGTGGAATTTTTAAGTATTATATACAGTCCACTATTAAAGGTGTTTTCCTTGATTCAAGTACCAGTTTGTGGTACGCGTGGACAAATTGAGTCCAAAAGCCTGGACACTTCATAGCTATGAGAGGCCCAACAAACATACTGACAAACCAGATATAAGCCTTCAGCTTACTAAGTCATGCAGATTTTGCATATTTTAGCCGACCTGACTCACCTGACAACAACATCCGTCATAGCAGGGTGACCCTACATAGGGTACCTATCTCCAGAATCTCTTGTACTGACTTCATTAAAAATAAAATGCATTAAAACAAAGGGCCAATGAGGACAGTTTGTAAACAAGGTTTTTCAGGGTTTTCCATGGTGTCACCAACCTAGAATCAGTCCCAACCTCTGGACAGGAATTAGCCACACCTTTGAAGTGCCAGTGTTCTGAGAGTGTCAGGTATAAGGTTTATAGATACACAAAAACTTCCACTGTTTCATATAAAGCATTGCATAAAATCTTTCAACAGTCTCCTAGATCATGCTAGCAAATTTGATGACCAAAGCATCACTCACAAATCTTTTATAAGTAATTTATAAGCACTAAAGTCAGAGTTGAAAGAAATGAATAAAGAAGACATTGTAATATGTGAAAGGCTACACTTTCTCTTCAGAACAAAGAAAGCATCGAGCTAAAAATGGCTGATAGGCCATAGATTAACTCCCAGAATGACAACACTGAAAATGTTATTTTTAACATTACTATCATTTAGAAATGGCACTTTTATATGCCTGGACATATAAAAGACATTCCCCTAGCACCAGTGATGGTGAGCAGAAGGGCAGATTTTAATGGAAGTGCTTGCACAAATTCAATCACTTCACTTTAGATTCTCCAGAAACATGTATGACATTTTTGAAAGTTGAGTTTGAGTCCTGTAGTGGAACTAGCAAAGGCTTTCAACTCAGAAGTCCCAAGTGTGAATCGGTGCTCTAAATACATGGCACATAGAAAACCATAGGGGAACACTGGATTTTTTCCAATAAACTAACAGAAATATTTTCCTGGAATATCATAAGAACTAGTTAATGTGTTAAAAAGCAGAACCCTAAAGGACACAAATACTAAACAGGTTGAATAAAATTCAAGGGTAGTGTCAAAGATACTGAGTTCTACTGAGTATCGAGTACTACATTTCTCCAAAGAACAATTACATTTTATTTAGGAAGAGTAATTAAACTGAAATTATAATGTAAAAACAAATTCATTCATATGATAAGAAATAGTCTGATGTTTTGTGGTACAAAGTAATCAAATACATAACCAGATGACAGTAACAGGGTTTGGGAAAAAAATAATGCTAAAATGTCAAGAAAACTGTTTATCTAGCTGAAGTTGACAGAATGAGGTGTTGGTTACAGAAAGTGTATATTGTGAAATTTCAAAACAAAAAGAAAATGTGTGTGTGTGTGTGTGTGTGTGTGTGTGTGTGTGTGTGTGTACACAAAACATTTGGGAAGCTTGGGAATTCTCTCAGTGGATAAAATGCTTACCCCATAGTCATGAAGGCCTGGGCTTCTGATCTCCAATACCCATATAAATGCTAGGTAAGTGCAGCAGCCTCCTAGTGCTATCAGACTCAGGGACAAGGATTCCATGTATCAGGCTGGCTAGTCAGACTATCAGAGTCAGGAAGCTCAAGGTTCTAATGAAAGACCCTGTGGAGAGAAAACAAAGTGGAAAGAAATTAAGAAAGATGCATGGTGTTAACTGACCTCCACACATGTCCTCTTGTATACAAACACATGCACACCACATATTTGGAAAAAGAAGAATAACCTTTTTATTTTTAAAATAGATCCTATTGAGAGGTGTGAGTACTGGCAAGTTGGCTGAGAGTATTTGTTCTGCAAAAACGAAGACGTGTGTTCAAATTGCCAGTACTCATGTAAAGAGCTGAATGTGGCTATGTGTAGCTATAGCCTCAGCATTGTGGGCAGAGGCAGGCAGATCTCAATAACCTGTGAAAGACCCACTGTAGCTGAATCAAAATGTCTCTGATTTAGTTAGATACTTTCTTTTAGGGAAATAAAGCAGAAATCAAGAGAGGAACAATAATGTTCTGCTCTGGCCTCCACATACATAGGAATGGGCACATGCATGTTCACTTACATGCACCACATATTCAACAGATGCTATGGGATTGTATATATTCCGGTCCTCAGTGGAGACTTCATTAACTTTGCATAAGTTTGATCACCACAGATTGTTAATATCTGCACTTTAAAAGTAGTCTTGCTTAATCTGAGTCCCAAATTCAATTCAAACTTACTTGGAATATATTGCCAAATAACTAAGAGAAAATTGGTTAAAAAATACTGCAGAAAGTATAAATACTAAAAAAAAAAAAAAAAAAAAAAAAAAAAAAAAAAAAATAAAAATAAAAATAAAAAATACAGACTTATTAAAGAAAAAACAGGGAGAGGAGGGTGAGACAATACACCATTCTCTATTTAGTGCCTGGAAGGATTTCAAGAACACAGCCACTGAGTCACCTGGTTACTTATGAATGTTCAGCAACTTATCATGACAAGGACTCTAAATATTTGCTCCATTTTCCAGGCAGAATGGCAGAAGGAATTAAGGCTGAAGGTGAATTACCCCTTGCTCAGCCAGAGACTGATTAAACAAGCCAAAGACAGGAGTCACTAATATATTGGAGATTGTTCTAGATGTGGATGAGAGAACTCTAGCAAATGAAATTCCCTAAGAGAACAAAAATAGGTGCATCTGTCTGTTTATAGAAACAAGTGAGAAAATAAAGATGCTTGCCTTGAACTTAGCCATAAAGCTTAGGGATTAAGTGTTCCTCAGATTCTCACTCAAGAGTGCCCATCCTGTGAGTAGTCCCAGATGAAAAGGACCAACTGCATGAGGTCTACAGCAGCCATAACAGTAGCTTGCCTTTATGATACATGCAGAGCACTTCATGCATGTTCTCAAAGTTAATTCCCACCTTGTCAATGAGGTCAGTTCCGTTATTAGCCCTCTTTGTAGGATTAGATCCTGGGGTAATAAAGACCCCATAGCAAATTAGAGATAGACATAAGACTTCATTCAAAGTTTCCCTTTTATTAATTTACTTTTTTGTATACCAAATGCTGTATTCTTAGCACTGTCCACTTGCTAGATCATTTCTTTGAAGCAAGGACTCACACAATGAGTATGATAATATAAGGAGAGCTTTAACATCCTTTCTTTTTTCTGTTGATGAAAACCTATTACATCTGAAAGCTACTTGCTGGCATTTCCCTTATGCCACTAAATGACTGCCTGCCAAACAGTAGCCTGAGACATTATGGCTTAATTAGTTCATGTCAATCACATGCATATTAGCATCTCCCTTACAATTTGTAAATGTCTTCATCAAACCAATTTTTGTCAAACCACAGCATAATTTGCATAAACTGTAAAGAACTAACTAGACATTGACTATATGCATACTTACAAACTACCAACAAAAATACATATATACAAACTTAGAGGATCAAGTCACTAAAAGTCAACGAGCTTAATCTTAGCTCTCCAGGTCTGTAAAACTCTCTTGTTTGTTATAATCTTATAATTCAATTGCCATCCACTTTCACAATAACAGAAACACACTCTTCTAGTTCCCTTGAAAATGTGTTCTGCCTGCATGCCTTGTCCTAGACCTAATAATGCCTAGTTTTCGTAGCAGAGGCACCAACACCAGGAACTCAAGTTTGAGAATCACTGGGCTGCACCCTTATCCTGCCTTAGTCATAGTATTGCTACATATAAGGAAGGAAACAAACCCATCTTCAAAAATCATGAGAATCAGTATTCTTAATAAATTCATACATGAAATTTAAAATCTACTAATAAATCACAGAAGCAAAAGTATAACTAGCCCATGCAGATATCATACAAACCTTATCATCAGTCACATCAATTAAGGTCTATAACTAGTTTGTTAGAAATGTAGACTACATTAGAGCATTTTATACTTCAATGTATATATATTATATATAGTATTTATATAGCATATACATAGAATATATCCTATAATATACATATATACAGCAAGCTCAGTAAAGCTATTAAACATAGTGAATGTGGACAAAACCCACTTTCTTTCCCATAAAACCCATATGTGAAGAATATTGGCTTGTGTTCTAATTTGCTTTCCTGTTATTTTGGTAAACATCATGACCAAAAATAACTTAGGGAAGAGGAGGAGGTTTGGCTTACAGTTCCAGGTCACTGTCTATCACTTTGAGAAACTAGGACAAGAACTGTTACATAAACTGAAGCAGAAATCATAAAGGAATCTGTTTAATGGGTCAATCACTAGCTTGTGTTAAGCTAACATTTTTATACCTCCCAGGCCCAACTGCTTATGTATGGAGCCACCAACAGTGAGCCCTCATCAATCACCAATCATACCTGGCCATAGCCAATCTATTTCAGACAGCTTTTCAATTGAGGTTTCCTCCTTCCTAGTTAACTCTAAGTTATATCAAAGTGGTTCCTCAGAAAATTTGACATAATACTACCTGAAGACCCAGCTATACCACTCCTGGGCATATGTCCAGAAGATGCTCCAACATGTAATAAGGACACATGCTCTACTATGTTCATAGTAGCCACATTTATAAATGTGGCTGAAGAATTGTTTGATGTCCTTCAACAGAGGAATGGATACAAAAAAATGTGGTACACTTACACAATGGAATACTACTCAGCTATTAAAAACAATTACTTCATGAAATTCGCAGGCAAATGGATAGATCTAGAAAATATCATCCTGAGTGAGGTAACTCAGTCACAAAAGAACACACATGGTATGTACCCACCACTCATGATAAGTGGATATTAGGCAAAGAGCATGGAATACCCATGATAAAACTCATTGACCACATGAAACTCAAGAGGGAGGAAGACCAAAGAATGGATACATCAGACCTCCTTAGAAGGGGGAACAAATTAACTAAGGAAAGTAGAGGGTGGGAGGGACTTGGGAAGAAGAGAAGAGGGGGAGGGAAAAAAGAGAGGAAAAATCAGGTATAGGCGGAAATGGAGGAGATGTACCGAGAGTCAGGAAATTGAACACAGGTGTGTAGCAAAGTGGGATGGGGAACTGGGGTAACAACCAAAAAGTCCCAGATGCCAGGAAAGCAAGAGCCTCCCAGGACCCCACAGGGATGACATTAGCTGAAATACTCCCCAAAGGGGAGAGAGAACCTGTCCAGACCATATGCAGAGGTTAGACATGGCTCCCTGGTTAAGGGATGGAGCCACCCACACATCTCCAAAATTTTAACCCAGAATTACTCCTGTCTAAAGGAAATACAGGGACAAAGAGTGGAACAGAGACTGAAGTAAAGGCCATTCAGAGACTGCCTCACCTGGGGACCCATACCACATGCAGACACCAAACCCAGATACTGTTACTGATAACAAGAAGTGCTTGCTGATAGGAGCCTGATACAGCTGTCTCCTGGGAGGCTCTGCCAAATCCTGACCAATACAGATAAAGATCCTCTCAGTCAATCATTGGACTGACCACAGGGACTCCAATGGAGGAGTTAGGGGAAGGAGTGAAGAAGCTAAAGGGTCCTTATCTGGCATCAATGGGAGGGAAGGCCCTTGGTTCTGTGAAGGCTTGTTGCCCCAGTGTAAAGGAATGGTATGGTGGTGAGACAGGGGTAGGTGGATGGAGGAGTACCCTCATAGAAGCAGGGTAAGGGAGGATGGGATAGAGGGTTTGCAGAGATAAAACTGGGAAAGGGGATAACATTTGTAATGCAAACAAATAAAATTTCCAACTTAAAAAAAGAATTAACAGGTTGTTATGTAAAAGGAAAGAATATGTTTAATGGTACAGAAAATACACTGTAGTGAAATGGATCAAGTCTAAGAGAGCTTTTTATAGAAGAGATGATCACTTCTGAGATGTAAACATAGTTGCATTATCCTACTTTAATAGGAGAGACCTCAGAGGTCTTTTAGGGATTGTAAACCCCTTATTACTGTTCTTATAAATTTTGTGTGTGTAGGTGAGTGTGTGTATATGCGTGTGTTTTCTAAAGGATCCCTCTGATCTACCCCAGAAAAGGTTAACTATGATATACTATATACAATGATTTCATACACAAGAAAAGTAAGGCCACACTGGAAAGCAAAGGCCCTCTTACTTGCCACCATGAGAAAGAAAAACTATAATGCAAAAGAATTTATTGGAAAAGAAAACAGAAAAAACAATCATCTAACCAAAAAATAGTCACCAAGAAACGATGATTATTCCCAGTATGAATCAAATTATATTATTCTCAGGTTGTCTGGCTCTTATTTGAAAGGCTATTTATTTTCTAAATCCCTCTTAGGCAACAAGTAGGCAGAAATGGTGACCAGTGTGTATTTGTTGCAACATGTTATTTTATTACAATTTAACTGTGACTATCTTTTTCTTTCTACAGATGGGTTACTATAGTGCAATCTATTTCTCAAGGGAAAATAGAAAAATGATGGTGATTCAAAATACGCATATAAGGAAAATATTATTGATCTAGACTTTCTAACTCACTTCATAATTAAAACACTAAGAAACAAATAAAGCACAACCAGAAAACAGAGAGAGAAAGGAAGAAAAGAAAAGTGAGAGAACATTAGACATTTGAATTGCAGAGTTAATCTAAACATAATTAGGCCTAACTTGGCCCTTCTCCCAGAGTTCTTAAACCCTGCTGACAAGCTCTCTGGGGAGTCATTCAGCCAAATTGTGTCTCCTTTTAATGGCCCTTTTAAATAGCCAGTCTTGTCTACCTGTGCCTTATTTCCCTCTATCGAACCAGTCACCTTGCTCTTTTATGTACTTGACTCTTCGCCTGTGTCAGAGATGTTTATTAGGGTAGCCTGAAAGCAAAACAAGATGATCCTGGAATTGTTTCAAGTCTGGAAATAGAACTTTGGCTTTAATGTTAAGACAAGACAGAATCTTACTTCAGCTCAGATATACCTAACTTCCTTTTTTATTTTAAGGAATAATGTTGAATTCCAGGAAACACATGTATCTGAATCAAATGGAAGGGAAAAAATTTAGTAATATAAGAATATGTGGGGCTGGAGAGATGGCTAAGATGTGGGGATGGAGAGTGGTTAAGAGAGCCAACTGCCCTTCTGAAGGTCGTGAGTTCAAATCCCAGCAACCACATGATGGCTCACAACCATCCATAATGAGGTCTGATGCCCTCTTCTGGGGTTCCTGAAGACAGCTATAGTGCACTTATTTACAATAAATAAGACTTTAAAAAATATACTATTTAAAAATAATGTTAATTTGGGAAATAAGTCTCATTAATATTTTCAAAGCAATAAATAAATAAATAAATAAATAAATAAATAAATAAAACTGAACTTCCTGGAATTAATTCCCAGCTATAGGTGCTGGTCTCAACTCCCACATGTTAAGGTCTTGGAATTTGTTAATCTTCTTATAAAAGTAGTGCATGAACAAAGAAGCAACTTTTCCAGGATATATCAAAAAACAGGTCTCAGGTCAAAACCAAAATCCGAGACGGGTGCAGTCTGCCTGTGTGGGGAAACTGTGGGGGCCACAGACTACTATACTCTAAACTATTTGGATGAATGCTTAAATGCTGGGAGTGGGTTATGTGGAAATCAAAACTACTGAGGACCTATATTCTTCAGAGGGATCCCAGAATTTTAAAGTTTATCTCTAAAATAATCATAAAATTTTAAAGGTAAAGTTCAAGACTTACCTTGTGGCTCCTGCAAAGGAGTTGGAGAGTAATCATTGTAAAATAAAGCCAGGGGATTCTGGATACACAGCCATACCGTCAGCAGACTAGAGCCTTAATCCAACTATGTTAAGGACATGTTTCTGATTCCTGCCTCATCTAGTTTTTCTGCATTATATAAAAGAATAACAAATCTATATAGAAGCAATTGAAACTGCAGCCCAGAAACACACTTTTATTAAAATACATCCCACTCAGAACATTCCCTTTATGGCAATAAAAGTAAATATAACTGAGAATTAGAGCTAAAGTTGATAGAAAAGGCATGCTACTTGTGGAAGAAATAATAGGGAAACTCAAAATCTAATTAATTAAATAAATGAATGGATTTTTTTAAAAGGCACAGCTATGGAAAGCAATGTTAAAAGATCAACAAAATCAAGATGAACACAAAACCTTATACCAAGACCTTAATGTGTTCCTTCAACACTGATTAGGTAGATCCTTGAGACATGAGCTAACCCATGGTGGCTGGCTCTCCATTTTCCTCTCCTGCCCACTCTTCTTCCTCATGGCCCCAAGCCCTGAAATCCTCAACCCCACCTATGTCTCTTTTACCCAACCATTAGCTGTTGGCATCTTTATTTACCAATCACAATTAACTGGGGACAGGGTCACTTAGCTAGCTAGCTAGCCTAGACTCTTATCTCTGGGGAAATCAGTTCTGGGGACCCAAATCAGCATTAGAATACCAGCAGCATCAAGCCAACCCACTACATCTAATTCACTGAAATTAAAAAAAAAAAAAATCAGGTAGATACTTATATACTTATTAAATGAAGGTGGCAATCCCCTGACTCATCCACCTAATTAAAGTGGCATAAAAGGGGAAGAGGAAAGGTCAATTTTATCTGAGAAAAGGGAAACTTTTCTACGTAAATTAATAATAATTATTACATACATGACATATTAAGAAATACAGGATGTTGGCCAGATGTTCCTCATTTCCACCGAGTCCTGATTAT
The DNA here is from genome assembly GCF_008632895.1 of Mastomys coucha. Taxonomy (NCBI): domain Eukaryota; kingdom Metazoa; phylum Chordata; class Mammalia; order Rodentia; family Muridae; genus Mastomys; species Mastomys coucha. Next base: position 93,520,613 of record NW_022196896.1, on the reverse strand, counting down.
GATGAAATATATTTTGAAACTCAGCGAAAAAAAAATGTAAAAGAACAGCAGAATATTTATTTTTAGGAAGAAACCAGAAGGTGAAGCGTGGTTATTAATCTTGAAATTCCTGATTCAAAATAAAATATATTCATAAGTTTATCACATGTGAACAATATTAAAGCAGCTTATTTTATAGTCATTGGTATGTGTGAGTGTGTTAACATGGGCCTGGTATATCAACACAGACCCTGGCTGCCATAGGACCATAGACCCAGACCTGTCCCCAAAGAGCAACATGAGCCTAGATGTGCTCATGGCCTCAGGTGGCAGTACAGGCCACTCAGACACCATGTATGTTAGGCATCACAACCCACAGATATATATGTGGTCTCCAGTGTGAGCCAGGCCAAAGATACCCACCTGGCCTTTGATGGTAACTCAGGCCACATCCAGCTGCAGCAGGACCATGGACCCAGATATGAACCTTGGGGACATCCAAGGCCAGAATCTCACCATGGCCTCCTCATATCTACCACCACTGAGTCTCCAGTTCTCCCTTTCTCCACAGTGCACGAACTCCTTAGCTACGCTTTCCCCTATCAGTTGCCTTGGTTGTTTGGGAATTTCCATGAGACCTACTCAGCCAGAAACTCAGTCAATTCCAACTCAGTCCTGCCATTGGAAGCCTTTCCTGGCTACTAAAGATGGCCACTTCAGACTCTGTATCCTCCATTACTAGGAGTCCATACTAGATTCACCCTCATAGATTCCCAGAAGTTTCCACTGTACTGTTTCTACATAATTCCCCTAATGTTTCCCAATTCTCTCACTGCCTATACTCTCTCCCTCCATCCCTCCATCCCCACTTGGCCCTTCATGCTCCAGTTGCCACCTGCCCCAAGTTCACCCGCAAAATCTATAATGAATAATGCTGAAATGAACATAGCTGAACATGTGTCCCAGGGATAGGATGAGGCATTCTTTGGGTATACACCTAAGAGCGGTATAGGCAGGTCTTGAGATAGATCAATTTAGAATTTTCTGATTAACCAGCATACTGATTCCCCCAGTGGTTGTACAAGGTGGCACTCCTACAGCAATAGAGTTCCACATCCTCATCAGCCTGAGCTATCACTTATGTTATTGATCTTACCCATTCTGACAGGTGTAAGATGGAATCACAAAGTGGTTTTAATTTGCATTTCCCTGATGGCTAATACTAAACATTTGGTGTGTGTGTGTGTGTGTGTGTGTGTGTGTGTGTGTGTGTGTGTGTTAATTTTGTATCTAGCCACTTTGCTATAAGTGTTTATCTCCTGTTAGAGTTTCCTGGATGGAGATTTTAGAATCACTTATGTACACTATCATATCATCCTCCCAAAGATGCTTCGTTCTGTATCCCCTTCCAGTGTCTCTTTACATTATTTTATCATCCTAGCTAAAATGAATAGACATGAGGAGAGTGGGCAACCTTGTCACATTCCCGACTTTAGTGAATTTGCTTTGAGTTTCTCTCCATTTAATTTGCTGGTGACTACTACAACATTCATTGAATTATTAGGAGCCTAGGGGATCTGAACCTCTAGAAGGCAAGTTATGTGAATAATACATGATACCCTTTTAGGTCTAATGATTTCAAGAGGATTTTATATAATTTGGTCAGACTATGGATTGGGAAAAATGAGAAAAGTCATAGATCTTATCTTTTTTCATTTTTAATCTTTCCTCATCAGAGAAAGAGGAAATAAATTGGAGTACTAGCGTCCTTATATTATTTCTGTTCTCAAAAAGACAGCTCTAAAAATTCAAGATTCTAGATAGAATGTTGAAGAGCAGGTCTCCATCAGCCATCCCTTCTCTTTCAGTCTCAATTACAAGCTGCACATTTAAGATCAGGGTTTATCCATCACATTGAACACTAAAGGGCTAATTAATTGGCTTCAGTTACTTGTAGAACACTTATTTAAAACTCAAAGCTTTAGCTGTGCCTCCTACACTAATTTTTAAACCCTAACATTCTCCAAAGAATTCTAATCACAATTCTTTTCCCTCTCCCTCTCCCTCTCTCTCTTTCCGTTCCCAACTTGTCTGTGTGTGTCTGTATGTAGATGTATGTGTGTATTTACCACTGTAGGTTTTTTTTAACCATTTATTATACACATTCTTTTCCCCAAATCCTGTCTCATACCTCCAAAACATACCCAACCACAAACTCCAAGATACACCTGCAACATTGAATGCTGAGAAAGCTAAAGAAATGAACACTAGTTAGCTTTTCCAAAATATAGACTTCAACACAATGGAGTAGTTCCTCAACAAAGACTATTTGATGGTGGGAACTATTTCTTAAAAGACTTCATAACAAAATTACCCAGGGTGTTATAAGATGGATAAGCCAGATATTATAGCATCGGTCAAAATGCATTCTTTTAGTGAGAAAAATGTGACTACTTACATAATAATAAAACTTATTTATTTGGTTTATGCACAAATATGCTCATGTGTCCACTGAAGAGAAATTTTTTGACATTTTACTCTTTCTGGTTTGTTGACTTTGAAACACTCTCTGCCCCCATAGAAGCTATTTCAATCTAAAGCAGCCACTCTCCAAAGAGCATCAAACTGCTGCAATATTCATGGAGTCTAAAATCCCCTACTTGTGATCTCTTTAATAAAGATCCCAGAGGAAGGTGTTGAGGCTAATAAAGAAGGAAGGGAGAAGGGAAAGCAACTTATCAAAGAATCTACCCATGTGCTCTCAGCAGACTGCTAAAATGTAAACAGAGAGGCAATCAATGACAGACTCTGCTTCTAAATTAAGTCTTAAACATGCATCTTAATGAATGCCTTTTGAAAACGCATGATATATCAAGAATGGCACTCATGCGAATGGAAGCTACTTTTTGAGTAGCGGCTTCATGTTCAACTGAATTTCCTCACTAGAAAATGCTTGCAGTTAGTGGGTAGAGTTGTAAAGTTGATTTTTGAAGTCATCTAAAAAAATGATTTTTTTAAAAAAAGTGTCCCAAACATAAACAGGTCAAAATGTAGCTCTCAACTCACTCCCAAAGGATCCCGTTGAGAGACCCACAGATGTTTAGTTTTATAAGACCACCTGCCACGCTGATGAAAAGGATGGCATTGCTTTGAATAGCAAGGGAAAACAGCCAGCATCCTGGAAATGAACATGCACACTGAAAAGACTAGAATGCAGTATCTCAATTCTATGCAGCAACTGTGTAACATAAAACAGATTCATGAGCCCAGAAAGGAATGAATAGAATTAGCCTAATCCAACATGAATATTCGTCTGAGGTCAATGGCTTAGTAAAACCTCATCTCTCTTTTATCGAGTAAGTGGCCAGATGAATGTGACAAAGCATAAATTAAAAGGCAAGTGAGTTTTAAGAGATGAGGCTACCAAGTTAGTCAGAGTCTGGGTTTAGGCAGGTTGCTGACACTCATGAGACCTGATGGCCTTTGGATTTTGAAAAAGTACTCTCTGCCACATCTTTTTACTGAAAACATAATGTTTTGTGGACCTAAATATAAACAAACAGAAGCAGAACTACTCTGGGTAAGCAGAGAAGCACAGGGTGCACTGGCGAGGCCGAAGTAGCTCAAAGTTTGTCCTTCCGGTTTTGCACAAGAACCCAGAGTCATAGCCCAGAATCCTGCCACTTTTACTGGACCTCTGTGAACTCTACTTACGTAGACAATGGAGTGTCCTTGAAAGCTTTGAGCAAAATATGACAATCTACAGATAACAAGGTAGGTGTCAAGCATCCACCTAATATGAATAGGAAGCTGGGTTTGAACTTGTGCACTTCATGGCAGGAAAAGAGATTGAAGACCATTGAAATAATCTGAGGGGAACCAGTGACTAGGATAACAGTGAGAATGAACTACTACAGAGCGAAATGACAACAGTCAGAATGAAATCTCTGGGAGGTAACTTGAGAAGATTTGGTAGTGGAATAGACATGGTAAGTTTGAGGATAAAGAGCATTCAGTAATATATTCTTGTCTGGGTCCAGGAACCATAAGTAGATGGAGGTATTAGAGCATATAAAAGGGGCCTTTTGGAGTTCGAGGAGGAAATTAATTCAACGGTAGTTATTTCCAAGTTGGGGTGTATGAGTTGTTTAGTTAGTGCTATCATTTAGACGGATACTCATGAAAAGCCTGTGTGGTAAGGGTTTGTTCCTCAGGATGACACTACTGGGAGAGTGGTAGAGTCTTCACAAAGTGTGGCACCATGAGAGTTCCTTAGATCATTGATGGGAACATGCTGTTAAAGAGGACTGTGAGATCCCAGGCTCTGTCTTCCTTGTTGCCTGGTGTGAGTGATTTTCTCTGCCACATGATCTCACAATGCCATATTTCTCTGCCTGGTGCAGACGGAGACATCTGATTTGAACTGAGACATCCAAGCTATGAACCAAAATCAATTTCTTTATAAGTAAAAGAACTCAGGTATTCTTTCTTATAGAATGGGGATATATTAGAAACCCACAAATCTCTGTCTCTGTCTCTCTCTCCACCTCTCTCTCTCTCTCTCTCTCTCTCTCTCTCGCTCGCTCGCTCGCTCGCTCGCTCTGTGTGTGTGTGTGTCTGTGGTCTGCAACTCTATCTATCTATCTATCTATCTATCTATCTATCTATCTATCTCATGTATGTGTGTTGTATGAGTCTTACACAATTCTAGTCTAGACAAGTGTGCTAAGAGTAGCTAACACGTAAGTGGTAACTAACATTTGTCACAACAATGGACAGGAAAGAAAAGACTATTTGGATTTGAAATACCTGGACCCACAATACTCCAAAGATTGATACAAAAACATTGTGTGGCAGATTCAAAGATTCAACAAAATTAAATTTTAGGAAGAAAATGAACAAAGAGCCTGTCTTATCAAAAAAATCAGCAGAAAGGTTTAAGAAGGAAGAACTGATCAGCAAGGTGCAATAAAACAAAGGCCACAGGTTAAAGAGGGGAGCATTGAGGAGAGCACCACCTGTCAGGGTTAGTATTTAAGGGATCCTCAGAGATTGCAACAAGATTGTCAAAAGTCCTGTCACCATTGATTGGAAGGTCAAAGGACACAGGGAGATTTACCAGAAAGGCAGAAGTCAAGAAAGTTGGACTATGAAAGAAGATGGTTGGTCAAGTGGATTAGGACACAGAACAATGCCTGGCAAGCAGAAGATTTAATCAATACATCTTAAATAAGCAAATGTCTCTCAGATTGTGTGAATGGGTGAGGAGTGTGGTGCACAAACTGAAGGGGGAAATTACAGAAACAGAAGAGAGGCTCAGAGTGATGACATCACCATTTGATCATCAGTATACTTCAAATCCTTTCAAGGATGGGAAATTAACTATTTAGTAAATAAGAACCCATATAGTATCAAATCTGCCCATGAGTCTTACCATATTTCCTTATACCAGTGCCCACAGAAAAGGGGTGCAAAGAAGGGAACTGGGCCAACATTATTAATTGAGAGTACTTTGCTAGCATTATTGCATTAGATCATTGAACAGCCCTATGAGGCGAATATTATTATTTCATCATGCTACAAATGAGGAAACTGAAGTTCAAGGTGGGTTAAGTGATTTGCCTGAGGTCTTACATCATTATTTATATAATACTATTCTCTGTTATCAAAATCAGCTGCTATAATGCTGTACAAAAGAAAAAAGAACAGGTCTGTGGGTGCAGCTTGAGCAGCATTCTGACTGGGGAAATTGAACCACAAGAGGATATTTTTATAAAACCACAGGAGAATCAGCAAATCCTTCAAACTCTACCATACATAGAAATGAGATAGTAGGCTTTCCAATCAGACTGAATGTTATGACCTTGGGCATGTTATTAAATTTAATAATATCCCGAATTCCTCATGTAACAAATGGCTATGAGAAGCCTCACGCTCTGATATATGATATAAGTATATGAAATACTTAGCACAGTACTTTTCATGTTGTAAACACATCATTAAAATCAGAGATCTTGGTCTATATAGCCGTTGGAATCATTGATATTATAATCTCCCTATTTTATCATAGAGAAGTAAATGTGAAGAACTATAGTTGCCATGTTCCCTTTTAAAGATGCCTGTTTGGTTTTCTAAATACAGAGAGAAAGGGTATGGACCCAGAGAGAAAGGTAGGAAGTGGGGAACTGGAAGGAGTTGGAGGAGAAAATTTAATCAGAGTATATTGTATGAAAAGATTTTATTTTCAATAAAAGACAAAAAAGTTTGGAGATATTCTGGTTATTAAAAAATACAAAGCATGATCCTAATAAACTTGTCTCTCCATGGTGCTCTAACCACCATGATTCTAGTGGGAGTCTCAGGGGTAAAAGATGTATGTTATTTGCAGAAGAGGCTGAGAGTTGGGACAGATTTTTCTAGGCAGTATGGCTGAAACTTGGAAAATCAGAAACAAATTCCCTCTGTATGTCTGAGACTACAGAGTGAAAATCTCCGTGAGCTTTGTAACTGGATGATAAGGAGGCTCCCTCTGGAACCGGGTGCATTCATAATGCAGGGCAGGAAGGCTGCATCTTAAGGCCATGCCCTGCTATGCAAGGAACCTTCCTTCTCTAGGAACATATTTTATTTCTTCGGTGAAAATTCCAAGGAAGAGAAGGCAATTCCATTTCTAGGATACTCCAGAGAATAACTGTTTAAAAGGTGACATTAATGCTCCAGCATTCCAAAGTTACCCACTGAATTCTGAATTGTGACACTGCTGAGCACTCTCTCAGTGCAAACGCACATCTCCAGGTGAACTGAATCTGGTTTAAACAAACAAACAAACAAAAGTTTCACACTAATGATAAAAGTTTTCCTATTAACATTGACAGCTCTGGTTAAATGGATCAAAGGAAATATTTGCTTTTGGAGAGAGATGTGTGGACAGTAAAACGCAATTCTGAAGACAATCTGGGTGACAAAATGAAGTTATTTACTATTCATGGAAGCTGAGCCTTTGAGTGGCAAAGTTTGCAAAGATCGTGTCCTGTAATGGAAACAAATCCCTTAAAGCACGCCTGAGGGAATCCAACAACACATAAAAGCAAAATATAGCTGAGAGCTAGTAATGATGAAAAGATGACCTGTGGCTCCTGGGCATAACTCCAGTACAGAGAAACATTTTATTAGCTTGAGATAAAAAGTACATCAAATGATTTACTCTCCCTCTGTCCCTTCTTGCTTCTTCTAAGTGTAAGCATCACCTATGGAGAGTAAAACACTACAGGAAGGTACTGATTGGAAGGATGCTATTGAATTATGTGTGAACATGTCACAGAGATGGATATAAATGCAATATATCCCTGGCTATGAAACTAGAACAGAAAATGTGTTGTGATAAAGACACTAGGCACTAGCAGCAGAGTCTACAACTGATTCTATCTCTGTCATGAATGAACAGTGTTACCGGCCAGCGGCAACCATAGGAAAGGGTTTCCTGGAATATGGAATCAGGGGGAAATTGGCTAGCCATAATTATCTTACCCACGTGGAAGGCACCTTAAAAATTAGACAACAGGAGATGTGATCACCCAGTCATCTTCCATTTAATTTAATTCTTTGTTACAAGCCAACAGGTAGAATAGGTGAGGCAAAACCCCTCCCCCAAGTTCATCAGCATGCCATCTGGAGGTGGGACTTCCGATGTAACTGGAATGAGGAGCAAGGTGTGGCAAATAGCAGGAGGTGGGCAGAGAGGTGTGGTTATGAGAGGCAGGCAGGGTCAAGCAGGAGGATTACAGAACAGTGAGGATTGAGGATTGGTCCAACCCATGAAAATGTCAATTTGCCTCAGTTTTCCCATCTATCAAATGGAAATCAGATTAACAGCTATATAAATGAAACAAGTATAGTTAAAAAACAAAACAAAACAAAACAAAACAAAAAAAACAAACACAAGGCTTTCTATCTTCTTCATAAAACTGTGAGTTATGCTAAAACTCAAAGTAAAAGCTTCATGGATTTATTCTCATAACCTCTATGTCTATTAGAGTTGTAATTTGTATGATGCATATACACACAAAATCATGAAATTTACAAGTGAATGAATGGAACTAGAAAGTACTTCCCAGATGCAGCAAAGCAGATGCTACATGTTCTTTCTTATTTGTGAATTCCAACTCGAAATCTCCAGGAGTGAATCTATAACCTAGGGTGCTCACAGGAGAAGGGAAGTAAAAACAGGCCATAGTAGAATGAAGCTGTAGAGAGGGGCATAGTAGACTGCAGTTGCTATGAAGGTGGAAATGGGAAAACAGACAAAAAGGGGGAGCTTGAACTGGGGAAGAGTAGGGAGGGAACTGCAGGAGGGAAAGAGAAGCTGGGGGATAAATAACACTAAAGATGTTTGAAAACCCATAGGGAATTATATTTTATGTTTTTCTAAAATTGTGTGTGCGTGCATATAATATATATATATATACACGTATGTACGTATATTTTATATATATATATATATATATAAAATAGAGGTATGTAATATATGTAAAATAGAGGTATATATATATATATATATATATAAAATAGAGGTATGTAACTTGAGGTGATAATGCTTACCCTAAGAACTATAGACTATGAAACAAAATCCCAGTACCAGGTATGAAAAGAAACCTTTTGTGGCTCTGGTCAGAGGTACCCAAAGAACTCCTTAAATGGTACATGCTACTGTCATTGCCCTGAGCTGCCTCCCAGAAGTCTAATGTAAGTTCCTATTGTTGAAGATACCACATACTGCAGACATGGGTCTTGGAGGAAACACAGTTGGATCTGGCCTGAAAGCCTGCTCCGTTAGGTTAACATTTACAGTGCTAAGCCTATGCAAACTACACATGGAGAAAAGTAACCAATGCACCAACCCAGCTTGATGCCAATGAACCACACTGATGATCAACAGAGTAGTAGTGCAACTAACGATGCAATAGTGGCACTCCTATCCTGGCTGTAACCAGAGCTGTCTAATTGAAGTCAAGGCTCACTCAACAGGAATAAATCACGTCTGGTACTAGGAACCCAGGTAACTACTCATGGCTAGTGAGATCATGGAAACTAGAGGAGAACCTACTATTGCTACTTTCCTAAACCAGTATAAAATTTAACTACATCCTAAATATTTGTTCTTGAACCCACAGATAAGTGCAGCTCTCAGTCCTCAGCAGCAACAGAATGGGGCCATTACAAAAGGTCCAAACTGGTCAAAATAAAGAACTGAGCATTGGATGCCCCAAACCAATCAATAAAATCAAATCATAATCCCTACACACGTCTCAGATAACATTATAGAAGAGAGGCTGCATTCAAGAAGTCTCAATAATATAGCATCCTAAACAAGATCTGCAAGATAGCATCAACTGACATGCCAATACAGTTGGGAAAAAAAAAAATCATCCAAGTATCTAACCCTAAAGAATGGTTAGAAGTAATTAATGACTGCTGAGAGAGGAAGAATCGGCCTTCCCTAGTGATGAGTCCTTTAATTAGTAATTTAATACCAAGTTGTCAGCCCTAAAAGCAAATGCATATGAGAAGCATCATATTCATCACTATATTTATATACAAATATATATACATATATATATACACACACATATACATACACAGGAGGGATTGGAAGGAGCAGAGGATGGAAAATGACATAAATACAGTCCACAGATATGATGTTTTAAAAATAAATTAAAAACAAATAAGTAAAGTTATTAAATAAATATACAATAAACTGCCCATTCAAGTAGTTACTGAGTCCCATGAGAATTTTCCCATAACACACCCAAATTCATATGTTATCAAATGTCACATGGAATCAGGGATGCTTTCACGGACTTCTAGTTTGAGTATGAAAGCTTATTTAGTAAGAAGCATGAAAATTAAAATTACATCTTGGCAAGCCATAAGATAAAGGGATAGCAAAAATCTATTTGTTAAAAATAGCTTAAAATGGACAAGTCTAGTCGACATTCTGAAATCACAATTGCTTCTTAGTATTATTAACTGTATAAAATTAGGCTGTCAAGCCTTGCTTTATGAAGTCAGTGAGGAGGAGAAAGAATCGCAAGGGACGAATCACTGTCATTTGCAGAAAGCTACCTGGCAGTCTAAGGATGAAGTTCACTCTTCAGGGCATGTACTTTCTCAGCTGTTATAAATATGCAGAATGTCTCTGTCAGCAGGCTCAATAAAGAAGCTGCCCTCACCAATATGCTGTTTGTAAGGAGCAGGCAGCTGCTCACAGGGAAAGGGAACAAAGACATTTTGTTTCCAATTATTGTCACTTTGCCTTTTAGTTCAGCTGAGCAATTTCATGACCAGCAAGACAGAGAAGATTCTGAATGGTGGAGTAGCTAAACAAAGTCCCTCCAATTGGAGGAGACTTGGCTTTTAAGGGCAGAGGACACTGTGAGACTGGTTTACAGCAAGTTGTACCTACATGGAGCCAGGAGCTTGGCCTATTGTGTTAGGGAGCATATTGAACATTAAAAAACTTCTCTATTCCTTCCCTATGGGCTGTTCTGGAGTCTGTGCTACCAATGCATTTTCTGAGAGGCTCACTGGCTTATCAATCCTTGTAGTGTGCTCAGTATAAATAGGGATCTTTGGGATCATCAGTATCTTTTATAAGTAGTGTAAAATAGCTATTTTTCTGGATCCATCTTCCTCTCTGTCCCTCTGATGAAATATGACTTACCCTCATTACATACCTGGTATAATCTGAGATTCTCAAATTTTGATTTTTCATCTTACCAAAGGTTTGATTTTCCAAATTACCAAGGATCAGAAAATGATTCACAGATATATTTATACCTGAGAATACCCCTAGGATTTTATCTGTCAAGTCATAACAGTGGTGTAGCCATGTTTCTGTAGAAGTCAATCTACAGCTGTTTTTTTCATCTGAGGTCTGAGATAACTGACCCATTTGCAGCTCTAAAGTCTCAGAACTCCAAAGGCTGGAGCAGAAAGTAAACAGTGACTTCTACCCAAGTCTCCATGGAATACTAAACAAATGTAAAGGATATAAAATTGCTAGGGATAGTGTTCTTGTCATAATTTTTTAAAAGGTACAGCTATTGTTCTAGAATCTTCTATCAGAAGCAACACAGTTGGTATTTAACCCAAGAGCCATGGCCCACATAAGCTCCTATAGCATTATTAAAGATACTCAAATTCAAATGTAAAGGATACATTGTTAGTTGGATAAATAAATATAGCATAAATGTATAAAACAAACAAACACACTGTCTAATTTAAAACATTTCTTAAAAGTGACTCTATTCACCATTACCTTGTTCTACCACTACCTGACTCCAGACATTGAAGGGACAGTGAGATGGAGAGGGATAATTTTAAAAATGCTGATTTTCAGATGAGGCCTTCTCACTGGAAAGGCTCAGACATTCTTCCAAATAGAAAGGTGCCAAACATCAAAATGCATAAGATTAAGAAAAAAAAAGGGCTCAGCTATCAAATTAGTTCAAAGAAGAGCTCAGAGTTCCTGATGCTTATTCTGTGTGCACTGAAATATAATTTACCTGTATGCAGAGTTGTGCTGCAAGAGTCCAGAGTAATATAATTCTCTAATTAGTACTAGGAAATAGCTCTCCTTGGCGTCCATTTAAATGACAGCTAATTCGAAACACTAAACTTTCTCATTGGCACATACAAGTTTTATGAGACTTTCTGTAAGCCATTATCCATGCTTATCTATTCTTTCCATGTCTTCTATTTCCTTCCATCCATCCATTTTGATCTTTTTTCAAAAACGAGTACCTTATGCAGACCTCTTAATAATCTCTGAAGCATTCCTCTTTCAGGGGGTGAAATGGTCCCTATCTTCTAATACCCAATTATGTCTCCATGTCTGGCTCTACTCCCTAGACAGTGCATGGTTCAATCTAAATACCAGTCAGGAGGAAGTCATTTATACTGAGAAGCTTTATCTTACTAGCAGCATCTAAGGTGTATATGCATATTTTATTGACACCCAAGTTAGTGCACAGTGCTTTAGTAATGATCTTCCTATCACGATTGTCAACTGTAAGTTCTCTGAAACCAGAAGGAAGGTCAGTTTAAAACAACAACAACAACAAAAAAAAAAAAAAAACAAAAAAAAACAAAAAACAAAAAAAAACCTTGTTGTACTATCATCTAGAATATTGTTAGATTGTAACTATTTTTTTTTTCAGTTTTTAGTATGTGGTTCTTATTTGTCTATTTGATTTTTCTGTTGCTATTGTTTGGTTTTGTTTAGTTGTCCAGATAGGGTTTCTTGGAACACCGGCTGGCCTTGAACTCAGGATGCAGACAAACCTAGGGATGAACTTCTAATCTTCCTGGCTCTATCTGCCAAGTACTAGGATTATAAACACTGGTCATCAAGCCCAGTTTGCTTATCAGCCTTTGACTGATAAACCAAATGAATGAATTACATAAGCAAATTAACAAGTCAATGAACTTGCTTTGGTCTAGAAGAATTAGCTCAATTAGAGAAGTAAGGTTTAATTTAGGTCCAAAAACGGGAGTTTTAACTCCATGTGTCCACCATATCTTGCCAGTCTTGCAACCTAAGATTGAATAATTTGCATTGTTTCCATGACAACCTTACTCCAAGGATGCTTTTGTGGAATATCCTTCCAAGAATGTATTCCAACTCCTAGCTTGTCTTAACGTGAATGGCTAATTGAACGGAAGTGGATCATTACTAACACAACTAATTAATATCTTCCTCATTTCATTCTTCTTGTAAATTATTTTTGGTAAAATGTCTAAAATTCTGTATGAGTCAGTGATAGCATTGGCTTTCTCTGTGTTCTCAACCATTAGACTATGTACTCCACAAATACCAGGGCATTTATTTGTTGTGTTTAATCATATGATACATTCAGCTAGAACAGTGCCTGACAGACAATGACCACTAAGTAACATTACTTCATTTGTCAATGCCCCATCTATACCACTTAAACATCACTTAAATGTGCTGCTGTTGCTATGAGATTCTTTGCCTATACTCACTCCTTATAATCAAACTAGATACTTCATTTTTCAAGACTGTATTCCCTATTCAAAAGCTGTTTTTGAAAAAAAAAAAAAAAACACTGTGAAGTGTCCAGTGAAATCATTTAGTCATATTTGGAACTCTTGCTTAGTTATTCTTTGTGACACATTGAAATGCTCTACCACCAAGTTCTAGAACCAGAAGGTGTCAAGGCAAGACAGAGAGTAATTAGAGTCACATTAAAACCTCTGTGTGTCATATCTTCTGCTTTTATTCAGAGGGAGAAACTGCTGGTCAGCGTCTGACTTGCCTCAGATACACATCACTAGTAAAGATGCCCCTATTTTCTTCCTTGTCCTTAGTGTGGTCTCCCTCCCCTAAGCCTAGACATTAACACAGCTTTGTGGAAGCAGCTACATTCAGTAGCTCCACCTCTATTTGCA
>NW_022196896.1:93505009-93506692 GCF_008632895.1 Mastomys coucha | reverse complement strand
GAGGCTTTTCTGCCGAGGAGACTGGCTTGCCAGGGTCCAGCGGACGCAGCTGGGGTTCAGGGGTTCAGGCAGTTCAGGCTGAGTGCTTGGATTTGGGTCCGAGAGATTTAGACTGCGGTAGAGGCAGTTTTTCCCCTGGGTTTGCAGCTCGGTGCACAGAGCTGCTAATTTATGTTTATGTGTTTCCATGTTACATGTGAATTTCGTATCGTGGTGTGACTGGTGTGTGTGTGAAAAGTCTTGTCCTTGTGGCTGTATTACTACGTGCGCAGGGCGGTCTGGCCCGAGAGAGTGCACAAGTTTCCGACATTCAGATCTGCCAGTCAGCCGGGAGCCCACTGGTAGTGGCTGCAGGCAGCAAAGGGGACCCGGGGCGGCAGGGCCGGCGACTTGGGCCGGGTCCCCAGAGCCGCGGCCGGCCGCCCGCACCCCGAGTGCATGGTGCGCCCGGTCAGCGCGGGCTCTGCCGCACCTCCCGCCTGCGGAGCCGGCCACAGGCACGGAGCGCGGCGCGGTGCAGCACTGCCCAGCTGGGGCAGCCGCCCGGGCGCTGGGCAGCCCCTGCTTCCCGGCCCACCACGTGGCTCGGCCGCCACCCTGGAGGGGGGCCGCGTTCCCGGCGCGCGCTCCTCGCCCACACCGGGGTTCCCCCTTCGAGACTGTTTAGAGCGCAGAGGGCAGGGGCCTGGCAGAGAGGCTGCTATGCTGCCCCGGGCAGCAGCGTGGCTTGGGAGGCGGCGCGGGGGAGGCGGCGCGGGGGAGGCGGCGCGGGGCAGGCGTGCCCGGCCTGCCAACAACATGGCCGCCTAGGCGCCGCTCCGGTGCCCCTTTGAACTACATTTCCCAAGTGACTTTGCGGTCTTACCAGTGCGCATGCGCGACTCTACGAAAAAATACTTTTCCCAAGTGACCTTGCGGCCTTAACAGTGTGCATGCTCCCACATGTTCACATATTTGCCCGCACATGCCATCTGGTGGCTGTTCTATATATTACAAGCTGACGATTCTCAGCTGACCTAATCAGATCTTATGTTTTCAGAGTTTCGTTTGCGTAACTCTTTTCCAGAGCTTACTATTAACAGACCTTGGGGGCTCGAGTTAGATTGGTCTCTGTGTCCAGGCAGCCGCGTATTAGGAAGGAGGTCACCGCTCAGCCGCTGAGAGGCTCAGACACCACCGCTGCGAGCTGCAGCTCCGGCTTCAACTCCTACTCCACCCGGCACTCGGGCTCCAACGCCGGTGCCCGCTCGGGCTGCGTGGCCATCTGCTTTATAACAGGGTCTCTCCGTGTGGCCCGAGATGGCCTCGGGCTCGTGGTCCTCCTGCCTCTGCCTCCTTTGTGACTAGGTAAGTGTTCTTCCTACACACAAATACTTCAGTGTAGCCTTAGAGACGTTCCTTTTACAACCAGGGCTAGAGAAAATATTCCTTGTTGTGCCTCTCCCTTACCTCAGGGAAATGGTTTTTGAGACAATATCTACATTTTCACAGATCCATTCAGATGTGGGCCTAGTAATTGTTATTTTTAAAACTATATAGAGTCGATTAGGTCACAAAACTTATAGAAACATTACATTCTGATTTGAACTTTACTATCTGACTTGCTCACTGCTGCTCTTTAGCTTAAAGACATTGATATAAGTTCATCTCTTCCCATATTTCGATATAATTCTTATTTCCTTA
>NW_022196896.1:93490950-93503981 GCF_008632895.1 Mastomys coucha | reverse complement strand
CTTGATTCCCATACAGTATATGTGCCGAGCTAATTTTGTCTTAATCCTGCTTCTTGTTTTGATATATTAGAGGGGTGAAATGTGGTCTCCCTTCCCTAAGCCTAGACATTAACACAGCTTTGTGGAAGCAGCTACATTCAGTAGCTCCACCTCTATTTGCAAGAAGGAAGTTTCTGATTGGACTGTTATACCAACGTAGTTTGGGGGGGGTGGTTTGTCCCAAGTACTTTACCTGTTGCAGGAACAAAGGAATTAACATTAAAGAACCAAGATGGCTGAGCAGAGAGTCTCCCGTCTAATTTTTACCTTTCCATGTGGGTAGGTATATCTGTGGCCACTCTCTCATATCTCCTTCTATCTTTTCCTATCTATTTCTAACTTCGTATTCCAGGTAACCTACTGTTTTATGTTGCTGCGGGACAGCAACACTTAGAAACTAGTTTTCTATCTCATGTATGAACTTCAAATGAATCCCATGGAGTTGTATGTTTACAAAGTTAAAAACAAACTGATAAACACTAAGGATATCTATTCAGGCTTGTCACCCTCTGTTGCTGCCTCATAGCTTTAAGCACCAAACAACAGAACAAGAGTTATTCTCCTAGAAAGAAGCCCTCAAATGAAGCAAATAGACATCTAGTAAGAAACCAGATAATTCTGAGCAGGGTAGAAAAATACATATTGGCATAGGTAGACAATCTTTCTAAGCAAAAGGATAATTGTAATTCTGCAGGGATATGTGCCCCAACCAAAGACCAGGCAGATACTTTCTGGACCTTTGCCATACTCTGCTCTGCAAGCCTCTGAAGTCACTGTGTGTGTGGATGGGGGAGTGGGAGGGGTTCTTCACCTTCTCACCAATCATGCTTGACATACAGTTGGCACATCTATCAGGAGGGATCTATTTGTGACTTTCTAGGTGAGCCACTCTCAGTGAGGAGAATATCAGTATTTAGTTGTTGCCTACGGTTGTAATGAGAGTTATGTTGCATAGTCTGGAAAGCTCTAGGATACCTTATCTGATACTGGCACTAGGTTTTCACATGAACCCATGTCCTTTATGGGAGGTGCTTTCAATCTGAAATTAAAGAAACTAAAGCCTTAGGGCTTCTCCCTTGCCTGGGTCAATTTTAAGATCCTAGGAGGAATCTTGCTACTGCCCTGACTTAGTCATCATTTCTGTAGGATCAATAAAACTGCTATATTTACCTATTTCACCTACTATCTCATGGCATCTCCCTTTGCCTCTGCTGCCACCTTTCGAAATGCCTAAAGGCAGAACAAATCAGGGATAAGTTAGTTCAGGCCTTGTGGAATGTGTTTGTCTAGGATAATCTGGATAGTTAATGATTTTTAAGAAGATTATTTGGTTACTGTACACACTAAATGCAATTTAAACACCAATATTGAGTTGTAAAGAAAAAAAATAAGTATCTTCCATTGTAAATATCAAGTGTCGCTCTTTTGGTCAACCCTAGAAAATGAGGCTTAATCACACATCTTCTCTATAGAATATGATGATTGCAAAAGATCAATCTAGCCAAGAAATATGTAAAAACACATCACAGAGATGCCTCAGGCATTTTGTCAATAAAGACTTTATGCTCCTTTTTCATCCTTTTGGAGTTTTGGTTTGGTTTGGTTTGGTTCTTTACAATTAGCATAATTTCAAAATGTATAGCTTGTTGTTATTTTGCTCTCTTTGAAAATGGAAGTATGCACTCACTGATAAGTGGATACTAGCCCAAAAGCTCCAAATAACAGGATACAATTCACAAACCACATGAAGTTCAATAAGAAGAAAGATCAAAGTGTGGGTGCTTTGGTCCTTCTTAGAAGGAGAACAAAATACTCAGAGAGCAAATATAGAGATACAAAGTGTAGAGCAGAGACTGAAAGAAAGGCCACTCAGAGACTGTCCCACCTGGGGATTAATTCCATGTACAGTTACCAAACCTAGACACTATTGTGGATGCCAAGAAGTGCATGCTGAAAGGAGCCTGATGAGGCTGTCTCCTGAGAGGCCCTGCCAGAGTCTTACAAATATAGAAGTGGATATTAGCAGCCAGCCATTGGACTAAGCAGGAGGTCCCTAGTAGAGGAGTTAGAGGAGGGACTGAAAGAGTTGAAGGGGTTTGTAATCCCATAGGAAGAACAATATCAACAAACCAGACCCCCCAGAACTCTCAGGGACTAAGCCATCAACAAAGGAGTAAACATGGTTCCAGCTGCATATGTAGGAGAGGATGGCCTTGTCATGTACCAATGGAAGGAGAGGTCCCCATCAAGGATGGGGAGATGGGAGTGGGTGGGTGGAGGAAAACCCTCATAGAAGCAGGGGGAGGGAAGATGTGATAGGATATTTCCAAGGCAGAGGGAAACTGGGAAAGGAGATAACATTTGAAATGTAAATAAAGAAAATATCCAATAAAAAAAAGTTAAAAAAAAAAAAAAGAAAATGGAAGTTTAAACTTATTTTGATATATTTATACTACATTTCCTAAAGGGCTCCACAGAATGATAGGAAATTCAGTCTCTACAAAACTCAAGTTTGCCTTTGCTAGAGAAAGCTTTTAAAAAGAAAACACAGATTAATGCTCTGTTCCACAGACCCAAATTTCAGGGCTTTCAGAACAGCACAAGGGGCCTCTTCTACCAATATAGAAAAAAAATGAAATTCACCTAGAGCTAAAGGAATATTAATGCACTCCCTCCCTGCCTCAGGACTCAGCCCAGGAAGCCCTGGGGAGTCAGAAATGTGACAGTATAGGATGTTCTGTGGATTGGTTTCCTTAGGCAATCAAAAGTAATATAGACAGAATTCTCAGAAAAGTTGCTCTCTACATAGCAACATTTCTATAGTGAAGATGCTGGACAGCTCACCAGGGATGTTATCCAATACATTCTCCAGAGAGGGTGGAGAAATGGCTAAGGGAGAACCATAAGGAGTTGGCAGGAAGAACAACCAGAGGCAGGCTTTCTGAAAACTCCATTGGCAAGCCCACAGTAGGCAAGTACCAAAAAGCATTCTACTTGTGCTATTGATCTACATACATGCTGCCAGTAGCAGAGGGAGATCTCAATGCAGAAAACAACCATTCTCAGTGAGAACCGTATCCCTTTTTGTGACTGGTTTGGAAATTTGTGAGAATTTTTCGTTGTTATTATTGCAATAATGGTGGGACACTTTTGGCTTTATTGGGAAAGGCTTTTAGATTATCTCCAATGTATACAACAGTCAGGGCTACTAAAACTCTCCTCCGTGCTCTGCCGTGGTTTATAAAGCTCTGCTGGATACAACACTAAATGGGTGATAATGCCAGTTTACTCTTTGAGCCCTGTCACATAAACATAAAGTACTCGTTTTAATATACACTGAATGGGATACAGTGTAAAGGATGAAAATTTGTTTATAAATTCCCCAAGGCTCATCGCCTCAAAATACCATGGCCCTGCAGTCAAAGAAAAGTATGCCACTTCTGTTACAGACTGTGTCTGATTTATTCTGAGTGTGCTCTTGTGACATTTATAGGGTTTGTACTCACACACAATGTTTACTTCAAGAACATTTACTACAATTTATCGAATTTAAGAAAAAAGTTTCTAAAGTTATCATGGGTCTGAAGTCACTCGGAAATTCATCATGGCCATGAATAAATTGCAATAAGATGAGTCTTCTTATTTAGGTACTGGTACCCTACTCCACCAGGACTGGACCTGAAAGGGCTTGCCAGACGCAGGGCTTATAAAGGCAAAAACCACAAGATGGCATATATTTCAACATATATGCCTTGGAGTTATGCTAGTTGTCCTTTTTAGCAGAGTAAGCAGGTTTGATTACAAAAACAGAAATAGTAGATAGTCTTATTATCTATTATCTTGCAAGAACAGCAAATTTTATAAGATCACTTCATTTAATAATAGTCTTCAATATCAGGAAGAAAAAGGAACTAGGATGACAGGGTACAGTCTGTTCAAGGTGATGGTGGTATCCTTGTGTGTTTGTGTGTGTGCATGAATGTATCTTAAGTATAGTAATTAAAGCCTAAGAATGTCAACCATCACAAAGTCTTCACACCTGTTCCTGGCAAGTATGTGCAAGGCTATACTTCATTATTCATTTATTATGGTTCTTAAACATTTAGATTCTATAAAACAATGCAAAGATTTTGCTTACTTATTTTCCTCAGGTAAAACAAGTTTCTCAAATAAAGAATACAAACTAACAAGACCAAGAAGTAGTGGCAAAATCTGAATTTGTAGAAGGGTCAGGCTATTGTCTCAGTTAAGTCTTTTTTACATGAATTTTTGACTAAGTCTGTTAGTAATTACCATGGACATTAGTTTAAGCCTTCTTATATAGATAAGACAATTAGAATATGAAAAAAATCAGTTATCTATGGCTTGTCTAGAAAGCCTTAACTGTCATAGGTATAGGCATACATGGTGAATTGTGTCTATTAACTTAGTCACTATTATCTTTATCGAAGTTTTAAGAAATATTAACATATATTATAAATTGCTTCACTTGTATTTTATATGGTACTAAGTATATACTATGGAGTTTATAAGAACTAAGTAAACAGATGATTTACATTATATATAATTTTTACATCAATCTAAGAAAGGAGGTTTTATGGAAATATTTACTGTGGAAAAAATGAATGTTGATTGGACAAAGCTGAGAACACAATCATAATAGTTGGCAAGGGCATTCATAGATGGTGGCTAACATGAGGCTTTCTTGATCCATAGACAGACCCTTTAATTTGACAAGGATATTTAGCACAACATCTCCAACACAAGAGATGTTTGATTCACATTTGGCAAACAGATGCATGAATTTAAAATAAAAGTAGAGTTCACAATTCCCATGTATTCTATTTTGGTTCTGATTTTCTCTGTGTTTATTTGTTTTGCTCTGTTTTAAGTGAATGATTCATTGAATAGAAAAGTGGTTTTAAAGTTTGCCACCACATAAAAACTGTGAGCAAAGAAACCAATGGGAAAGACTCAACATTTACTAATCCAAACCCTACAGAATGGCCCAGGAAAGTTCCACAGAGCATTTTAAGGTAAATTTTAAAATAAAAATTTGATGAAACAAAATGGAAGCATCCCTCACATGCCACATTTAAGAAAAACATAAATTCTTTGTAGATTCTAGTAACTAAAAATAACTAGATTGGGCTAGATATGCATTGTTTGTCTTTGTTTTTTGTTTGTTTGTTTGTTTTCTTTTTTGTTAGATATTTTCTTTATTTACATGTCATATGACTTTTCTTTTCCCAGTTTTCCCTCCCAGGAACAAACAAACAAACAAACAAAAACAATAAGAACAAACCCCTGTTGGTTCCCCCTTCCCCATGCTTGCCACCCCACCCTCTACCACTTTCTGGCCCTGGCATTCCCCTACACTGGGGCACAGAACCTTCACAGGACCAAGGACTTCCCCTCCCATTGATGATTGATTTTGCAATCCTCTACTATACACATGCTGCCAGAACAATCAGTCCTACCATGTACACTCCTTGGTTGGTGGTTGAGTCCCTAGGAGCTCTGAGAGTACTAGTTAGTTCATATTGTTGTTCGTCCTAGGGGGCTGAAACCCCTTTCAGCTCCATTGGTCCTTTTTCTAACTCCTTCGGGACCCTGTACTAAGTTCAATGGATGGCTTTTGTAACAGAACTCAAAAATACAACATGGACTTCCACATGTCCAAGTGCAGATGTTTCTCATGCCCCATTACCAGGAACAACATCAAGTTTCTCCTTAGCACAGTGGAAATTGCTTTACCTATATGTTTTGGTGCAGTTGTGTGAGTAAATGAACAATCATATCTGTATAGGATACATACTCCCCACAAAACCATGCTTCCCTTCCCAATAGTAGAAATAATATTTGAGCTTTGAATATTACATATTGATAAACATTTTTAAATGCCAACACATCCTTCTGTAATAGTGTAAAAGTAATGTTGAGGGAAACAAATAAGACCCAGCAGATAGTACCCAATACCCCTTGAAACTCATGTCCACAGGTGCTGCACGCACTTGTCTACCCCAGTAGGTCTACAGTATCACGTTTAAAACCTGATCATGGACATGAGGCATTATGACTCCAAAGGGAGTTTGTATCCTGGGGATTTCAGTCAGTTGTGGGCATCTCCTAACTCAAACATGTTCCAGATTGATCTCTGCTAAGTCTGTGGAGAGATCTGTGTGCTTTCTTTATTCAGACAGACCCTTAGAGTTTATTTGGGGCTGCCAGGACAACCTAGCCCAAGAAGAAAGACACCACTGCTCCTCCTCTTCCTTGCACCTGGCTGTTTGATTTTACAGACCTTGATGTAGCCATCTCCTGCCTATGTGACTTCTGTAGTTTGCCCTGTTTTCTGTATACTATATAAGCCTGATTTCTACTTTGTACAAATTACATTCAGTTACAGCACTTCCTTGTGTCTGTTTCTGTTTGTCATTTCTTCACCAACGCCTTGTCTACCTGACTAGGACCCTATTCTCCACACAGGTTGAGGGAGGCCCAGACTGGCCAGCCTGTGGCACACAGGCACCCAGACACCCAGAAGTTTTCTTTAAATATCATTGGCTGAATGAATGCTCTAATCTGTGTACTTAGACAAAAGTGTATGAAGTGTGCCCCATGTCTTCAAAATGGTCAACCCTAAAAAGCATATACACACAAGCAACATCAAGCAGGCTTGGTAGAATGTATTTATATATTTGTGTACTTATGCAAACCTATTAAACAATAATGTCAAGGAAAAAGAGCCCATCAATCTGACAATAGATGGAGCCACATAGGAGGGGCTGGAATGAAGAGCTATAGAACAGGTCAGAGAGAGCAAAGAAAATGGAGAAGTAATGGAATTAGATTTTAATTAAAATAAAAATCCATAGATTGAGAAGTTTCTATTTGCTTTCCAGAATACTGACCATGGTGCTTATGGTTTAAAATTATAGTCTGGTTAAAAAAAAGCATCCCAGGTTCCAACAACACACACGAGGAATAACAAATATATTCATTAGAACAAAAAGAAGAGGCATAGGCTCTGTGCTTCTTTTTTTTTTTTAATACTTTCAGAACGTTTTCTTTGAGCCTTAATATGGTCACCCTACTTAACAAAACCAACAACCATGCAAGATGCTTCTATCTATATACCAAGAAATGAATAAAATAAAATGAGTGAACAGAATTGGAATTTTTGACACAAGCGTGCTTTAATCTTTCTTTTGCACAGGCAGCTGAGGAGAGGCAGGGACAGCACCATGCTTCAGTTCCCCTTTGCTTTTCAAGCATGGCTGCTCCCAGATGCTAAGATTACTTGGGAGATGTAATTAGTTTCAATTAACTAACATCTGGCCAAACATAAACATCATATTTGAGATTCAGGTAAAGAAGAGCTCGTTTCTATAGGGCACGCTTGTTTATAGAACGGGCTGAATAAGATTGAAAATTACTGTTTAGAGGTTGGGGAGATGGCGCGTGTCTTAGTCAGGGTTTCTATTACTGCACAAACATCATGACCAAGAAGCAAGTTGGGGAGGAAAGGGTTTATTTAGCTTACTTCCACATTGCTGTTGATCACCAGAGGAAGTCAGGACTGGAACTCAAGCAGATCAGGAAGCAGGAGCTGATGCAGAGGCCACGGAGGGATGTTTCTTACTGGTTTGCTTCTCCTGGCTTGCTCAGCCTGCTCTCTTACAGAACCCAAGACTTCCAGCCCAGGGATGGCACCACCCACAAGGGGCCCTACTCCCTTGATTACTAATTGAGAAAATGACCCACAGCTGGGTCTCATGGAGGCACTTCCCCAACTGAAGCTCCTTCTCTGTGATAACTCCAGCCTGTATCAAGTTGACACACAAAACCAGCCAGTACAGCTCAGGAGGTAAAATATATGCTGTTCAAGAATGACAACGTAAATTTCTCAGAAGTCAAGCAAACACAGAGAGAGGGGGGTTGGGGGGAAAGAAAATGAAATCCTATGTGGGTCACTGAGAAGAAAGCAGTAAGCTAATAGAATTTTCTTTAGGCTACATTGTAACACCTACTCATGAAGTCCATACATGACACTGCTTGGATGATCAAGAAGCAGAGACTAGAAAACCCAGAGACCTAGGGTTAAAAACAGCTACTTAGATTCTTTAAAATAAAAAAAGTAGCGATAAAATGACATAGCAATAAAATAATAGTAGTGATGTTATTCTACTATTCAGGGGTTTCACTCAGTCACCATCAGAAAAGCTTCCTCCTTACAGCATATGGGGAAGGATACAAAAACCCACAGCCAGACATTATACAGAGGCAAAAAGAGACCTTGGAACACAGCTCTAAATGGGAAGTCTTCGTCAAATCCCTCCCTTCAGAACTCAGGGAGCCCCATGAAAGAGGAGGTGAAAATTGTGCATAAGAACCAGAGGGGATGGAGGACACAGGAAAATAAAGCCCTCTAAAATCAACATATTCAACTCACATATGAACTCAGAGAGACTGAAGCAGCAATGTCTACACCAGCTCCTCTGTACATATATAATTATTTGCAGTTTAGCATTTGTTGGAGGCTCCTGAGGGGTGAGTAAGTGTGTCTCTGATACTTGTGCCTTCCGTTGACTCTTTTCTTTCTGTTGGTTTGGCTTGTCTACGTGTGATGGGTTTGTTTTATTGTAATATATTTTATTTTTTTATATTTTATCATTATATCTTCAAAGCTTGCTCTTTTCTATTGAAAGACAGACAGGGACTGGATCCAGATTTTGGGGGGGATGTGGAGGGGAACAGGGAGGTGTAGATGGAGAAGAAACTGTAATCAGGATATATTGTATGAGAAAAGAATCTAATTTCAATAAAAGAGGGAAATTTTCTGTGATTTTCTCCATCTCTAGGTTTCTGGATTAGTTTCCAATAGAATTACAGGAGCCAAAATCAGTTTCTGTAATACGAAGTCATATTTGAACCAAGCAGATACCAATTCAGCTGTATTCTAAGCACAAGAGTTCCAACACAAGAGTTCACCTATTTCAAGGGAAAAAAATCAAATCTAAGTTTTATATTAAATAAATAAATAGTAAATGATTCCATGAAATGGGATTGGAATGGCTCATCTAGATCGTGGCCTTATAATAAGTTTTACATTTGGAACTATACCTAAAAACGTAGACGACAAGTCTTTAAATCAATGAGTAACAGGTATAGATCACCCCGAGTGAACTCTCAATGCAATCACAACTCACTTCCTTCCTAGAGCCTGGCCTGCTCCTGTGCTTAGGGACACATTGGCAGGATCCACTTTTCTTTGAATTTGAGACTTTAGAGATTGTACAACTGTCAGTGGGCAGAATATTGTCAACACAGAAAAGAGAGTTTGATCTGTAGCTATAAAAAGGTAAAGAATTCATATTTCGTGAGATATGTGTGGAGCATTTGGATTCCCGTTTGTTTCTATGTTTATAATATTCAAATACACATAACTTTAATTGTAATGCATAATAAAGATTCAACTGAAAATGCTCACTCTTCATGGCTTGAAATCATGATGCTAATGTAGCCATCATCACCTACTAAATACAATAAAGCCTTTGCCATTCTGCTCTTGCTTTTATACCACAATAAGAAAGAGACTAAAAGCAGGTAAGACATTGGCTTTCCCCAAAGTACCATTTTCACTTTACATATTCTGTATGGATAAGATTCCTATTGATGACAACTTTCTTATTTTTCCTCAGAAATTTGGGTATTTATAAATATTTTATTGAAAAATTATTTTTCTGCAAAATATTCAGATTTTTACATTTCCTTTCACACAACTTCTCTGAGATCCTCTACTTCCCTACCTATACAACTCTACATCATTCCATGCTCTCTCTTTTTAAAGAAAAATAAATAAAATGCAAACAAACAAGAAACTCCCATCCAAAAGAACTCCCACAAAATCAGAAATCAAAATATTCAAGCAAAAGACCAATAAGATTTAAAAAAAAAATGTTCAAACAAAGGTATATGAGACAAAAAGTCTACACGAATGCCATGGAATCCATTTTGTATTGGCCATCTAACCCTGGGCATGTAGCCTACCTTGAATTGTAGTAATTCAAACTCTGTTGGAGAATACTAATTTTTCCTTTTTAAGCATGTACTTACCAGTTGCAGATAACTTCCTTGTTAGTGGAGGCAGCTCATGTTCACTTGCCCCTCTCAGCCTTGGTATAAACCCAATCTGGAATAAACCTGTACTGCCAATCTCTGGGGGTTCCTATATGCATCATGTCTTGTATTTGGATGACACTGTTTCCTTAGAGTCATCTGTCAGCTTGGGATCTCATAATCTTCCTACCTCCTCTTCTTTATAGGTCATTGAGCCCTGAGATGGAGGTCAGATGAAGATGTCCCATTTCAGACTGAGTTGCTCCAGTATATCTCACTCTGTGTCCAACTGTGAGTCTCTGAGTTAGTTCCTACCTAATATAGGTAGAAGCCTCTCTGGTTATGGTTAAGTGAGACAACTATTTATGGGTATAGCAGAGTGCATTAGGAGTCATTTCGTTGCTGTTTTTCTTTAGCAGAACAATAGTTTTGGTTATTCCACAGACCCATGTTCTATCCATTCTCATGTTCTTGGCCACCTGAGATGTTTCAGGCATGAGTTCCATCTTATGGAGTGGGCCTTAAATCTAAGCAAAGAGTGGGTTTGTTAATCACACAACATTTGTGTTACTATATTCACAAGCATAACTTGCTGAATTTGTTATCAATGATTTTCCCTCATTAAACCTGAACTATACCCCTGGGACTTTTAGCCTTCAAAGTACGAACAAATACATCTTTCTTTTCTTTTTAAGTAGCCTAGTCTATCTCCAGTATTTTGTTATAATAATGAAAGGCTAACAAATTAAGTCTCCTTTTATCAGTTATGTGTGAAGAAACTAAGACTCTGCTGATTAATTTTATGAAAAATCTTCTGTACCCATACAGATAATAAGTCTTGCAACCAACCAGGCTGCTTGCTTTGCAGAAAATACTGGAGTAAGCACTCACCATAAGAAAACTAGACCAGACAGACAAACTGTCTGGAATTTATATCTATGTAACAGTATGTAGCTTCATCTTCTAATATATTAAACTCAAAAAACAACCACAGCAGCTTCCATGGGATCCCTGCTATTAAGAACAGACATTTTCAGAGTCGTGGACTCAAACTCCCAGCCAAAAACACTGCTGTTTCTAATCCTGTCTCATTCTCTACCCTGTTTGAGCCTCACCCTTCCCAGTCTGCAGCTTATCATTTGAAGCAGTGGTGTTCAGATTGGGTTACTGAAACCCCAAAATTTTTCTGGAATTACCTCAGTGGTCCCTGCTGGGGAGAGGGAGGAACTAATAAATCCTGGAAGGAAAAATATGAATTGTTGTCTAACCTTTACTCCCAACACATGCATTGTTTCCCTTCTTTTTTTTTTTATTAGACATTTTCTTTATTTACATGTAAATTTCTCCATTCCTAGTTTCCCCTCAGAAAAAAAAAGAGAAACAAACAAAAACAACAAAAACAAACCCCTGTTGCCTCCCCCCTCCCCATGCCTGCCACCCCACCCTCTCCCACTTATTGGCCCTGGCATTCTCCTATACTGGGGCATAGAACTTTCACAGGGCCAAGCTCTTCTCCTCCTATTGATGATCAAATTGCAATCCTCTACTATACACATGCTGCCAGGACAATCAGACCCCTCCATGTGCGGTCCTTGGTTGGTGGTTGAGACCCTGGGAGCTCTGAGGGTACTAGTTAGTTCATATTGTTGTTCGTCCTAAGGGGCTGCAAACCCCTCAGCTCCATTGGTCCTTTCTCTAACTCCTTCACTGCAGAAACATCTTCATGGGACTCAGACTCCTGTTACACTCTTCATCTTTATAATCTAGTAGCGCAATGTGCAAGTCATGCTGCTTTGTGTTGTTTTTAATTTGATTCCCATTATTTCCTCTATGGAAAACGTCCCTCCCTCTTCTCTCTGCCAAACTGAGATCACTTATATGTGTCATATCATTCCATATGAAACTGTAGGACAAAGTAAATTTTCACCCTTTCCATAGTTTATGATACAAAATATAATTACCATCATGATACAACTGGTCATTACAATTTTTGATTTAGCATCCCAAGCTCAGCTGCTAAGGAAGTGTTGGGCTCATTTCTCTGTCCCAGTAATCAGAGCAGGTGTTGACATTAGCATTCAGTAGACACAGTATAGAACTCACCAACAAATCTTCCCTGGAAGGAAGAAAAGGAGGAGAAAAGGAAATAGATGAAATTGCTTATTTAGCTCCCAGAATATGCTAACTTCTCTGTATACCTATCCCACCTGAGCCTTACTGGAACTGTCTGAAAAGAATCTACAGTTCCCAGTTTACAAGAAATGGAGCTGTGGATCATAAAAGTTAGGCAAATCATGTGGAGACTGTATGAAAGAATGGGATGAAAAGAATTTGATTTCAGGGCTGCTTGTCTTCAAACTCTAAGACTTAATGCAACAGCACACATAAATAATATGTCAATATGAATTAAATTGCAACAGCAAAGAAATCTCTCTAAGGGAGCATTCGTGCTACAAAATTATCACATAATATTTCAGCTTGTTTGAATTTTACAAACTTAACTATCAGCCAAGATTAAAAATAAAATATGCTTTTCAAAGAATAGCAGTCTATCTCTAAGTATATGCCACCTACTCAGTCAATTTAATAAACATTTATTTAGCACATACAAAATGCAAGTCACTGCACTGGGAAAGATAAAATGAGGAAGGTATGGTCCTTGCCCTTGAGGGGCTCATAATCTAAAAACATACATTAACAACCCTGAATGTAGGCAGATGGCAATAAGTGCTATAATAGAGGCACTTACAACGTGCTAAGGAAGTATAAAGCAGGGAGAGATTAATTCCAATCGTGGAGTAATAAAACACCTTGGTAAATGTATCTTTCACTACACACCAACAAAAGTCTTTTATGACCTGAGCCAAAGG
>NW_022196896.1:93464059-93490940 GCF_008632895.1 Mastomys coucha | reverse complement strand
AAAAAAACTAATAGACATGGCTTTTGTGAGAAATAATAGAATTGAGATACAATGGAAACAGGCTTACCTGTATGCATTTCCTACAGAAAATGGAAGAAGCCCTTGGGTCTAGTTATTTAAAGGGCTTTCAATCTATTCAGAAGGGACTATACCATACATGTTTCTGACTACAAAACTCTGCCCTTCCATTCATGGCTCCCTTTTCAGCTCACTTGTGCATTTACAGAGAGATTCTGAAATAGTCTTGTAGAAGCTGGAGCTATCAAAAGAAACATCTGACCTAACCAAGGAAGGATAAAGGCAAGATTTTTTTTTTTCATTTTTAATTTTAAACAAGAAGCAACTACATCTTGGCTTGTTGATACCATGTTTAAAAGTGCCCAGACAACAGTGAGTAAACAAAGCCAGTGGTGCTAAACAGATTCAGCTCTGTGCTAAGTAGACTTATGACATATCAGCAGCACTGCTGTAACAGCTCACTGGATAGGCTGGGAGCAGCAAATGCAGAACATCACACCAGAACAGGATCAACAGCAGAAAACCCTTGCTGTTCAGATGTCCATACATGCTTTACAAACACACACACACACACACACAGAGAGAGAGAGAGAGAGAGAGAGAGAGAGAGAGAGAGAGAGAGAGAAAGAGAGAGAGAGAGAGAGAAAGAGAGAGAGAGAGAGAGAGAGGGAGAGAGAGGGAGAAAGAAAGAGATTGTTCACTTTGATAATATTGCAAAGTGAAGAAGCCCTATGTAACATA
The DNA here is from genome assembly GCF_008632895.1 of Mastomys coucha. Taxonomy (NCBI): domain Eukaryota; kingdom Metazoa; phylum Chordata; class Mammalia; order Rodentia; family Muridae; genus Mastomys; species Mastomys coucha. Next base: position 93,490,181 of record NW_022196896.1, on the reverse strand, counting down.
CGAGTACATCACTCACAAACTACTTTCAAGAAGTTAAGAGCTTTCTTCAAGAAAATATATTCATAGGAAAGGTGCAAAATAGCAAAAGGTCAATGCATTATTATGTCTAAAAGCCATCTTCCTTGTAGAATATGCATTTCATAGTGAAAAAACAAGCTGGGATTTGCCAAAAGCTATTGAGCTGGCAAAAGGTTTTGTTGTGTGAAATTTCAAATCTACTTTAGAGAGAACAAGAACCTGATGTGGAAGTATCTATGACCTTCTTCCCTCCCAATTTCTTCTTGTGCCATCTATTTCAGTTACTCTGTCTCTCCTGGATCCTCAGTCATGCATTATATAATTTTGGCTTCCCTTAGTTTCAGATCTGAAAATGTTCTTTGGGGATTGAGGGAAAAAATATATTACTAATAACATTATTATTGACATTGTGTATTTTCTTCTTTGGGGATGACAAGCTGTTCATATTAGACTGCTGCCATTTCTTTAATCATATTCCTTTTCTTATACTTAATATAATTTTTGTGGTACCTAATTCCACTGTACAGAAATGTCTAATGTTTATAAGCTATACCCTGATATATATATATATGTATATACATATACATATATATACATATCATACATATACTCATATGAATATATAATTCCTGAATATATATAGTTTTATCTAATGGGAATTCTGCACGTTTGATGAAAATCACTTTTTTCTCAAACTCTTGGCAGCTTCCTCTAAAGATGACACCTGTGATAAAACTCTAGGACTTGAGTTGTCCTTTGTCTTGAGTCTACCCTTGAGAAAGTGGAGATATCATAAACATGAAAGGAAAACCAGGCTCTTCCTGGAGTGTGAGGCCACCTGCAGAAAGCTTGTGTTCTCTGCTTTCTGACATCCAAGTCTTGCCTACTACAGAACTCACTGAGTTAACTAGGTAAAATTGGCTCTCAGTACATCAGCAAGTTGCCCTCATTCTGAGGCCCTATCAATTAGCAGGTTCATTTGTAGCTCATGTGTCCATCAGCAAAGTGTATTGGTAGATTGGTTATTTTAGTGTTCTTATTTATTTTTTCTTCACTATTTTACTCAATACTTAGGTATAAGAGGGTTTTTCTATTAGACCACAACGTGATTTTTGCCCTTAAAACCTTCCCACGGCTTGTGAAAGATACTTTTGATTCTCCTCTCACTTGACTGAATTTTTGTTGTTTTAAAGAATTACCTTTTCAGAATTTGACATAATCCAACACTCCTTCGTGGTAAAAGTCCAGGAGAGATTAGGGATTAGGCAGACAATGGACCATCTATAATAAAGGCAGTTTACAGCAAAACCATAGACAACATCAACGTAAATGAAAAGAAAGTCAAAACAGTTCCACTAAATCAGGAACAAAGCATGATTGTCTAGTCTCTACATACTAGTACTTGAAGTCTTAGGTAGAGCAATAAAACAACTTAAGATCAAGGGGACACCTATTGGGGGGAATAAAAGTTCAAGGTATCTTTATTTGCAGATGATGTGATAGTATAAATAGTGACCCAAAAATTCTAGGAACCAGGAAATTCCTAGAGCTGATGAACACTTTCAGCAAAGTAGCGGATACAAAATTCAGTAATAAAAAAAATACCTCAGTAACCTTTCTATAAACAAATGACAAATGGACCAAGAAAGAAATCAGAGAAACAACACCTTTCACAATAACATCAAGTAATATAAAATATCTTGGGGCAACTCTAACCAGGCAAATGAAAGAATTGTATAATAAAAAATTCAACTCATTGAGAAAATAAATTGAAGAAGCTATCAGAATATTGAAAGATCTCCCATGCTCATGGATCAGTAAGATTAACATAGTAAAAATGGCCATTCTACCAAAAGCAATCTACAGATTCAATGAAATCCCCATCAAAATTTCAGCACAATTCTTCACAAATATTGATCAGATCAGCTTCACATACAAATACACACATACACACATACATACACATACATGCATGCACATGCACACACAAAATGAAACAAACAAACAAACAAAGAACCCAGGAGTAGTTTGTATAATTTGTAACCATACTATTTGGCTACTTTATTAGAGTCTTATATCTACCATTTCTTTTTTTTTTAATTAGATGTTTTCTTTATTTACAATATCTTCTTTCCAAGGTTCCCCTCCAAAAGAAAAAAGAAAAAGAAAATAAGAAAAAAAATTAAATTAAAAAACAAAAACTAAAACAATCCCCTGTTCCCTCCCTCTTCCCCCGGCTCACCACACCATCCTCTCCCACTTCCTGGCCCTGGCATTCCCCTACACTGGGGCATAGAACCTTCACAGGGTAAAGGGCCTCTCCTCCCATTGATGACCAAGTAGGCCATCCTCTGCTACATATGCAGCTGAAGCCATGAGTTCCCCCATGTGTACTCTTTGGTTAGAGTTTTAGTCCCTGGGAGCTCTGAGGGTACTAATTAGTTCATATTGTTGTTGTTCATCCTAGGGGGCTGCAAACCCTTCAGCTCCTTGAGTCCTTTCTCTAGCTCCTTCATTGGGGACCCTGTGCTCAGTCCAATGGATGGCTGTGAGCCTCTACTTCTGTATTAGTTGGTTACTGTCAGAGCCTCTCAGAAGACAGCTACCTCAGGCTCCTGTCAGCCAGCACTTGCTGATATCCACAATAGTGTCTGGATTCGATGATTGAATATGGGAAGGATTCCCAGGTGGAGCAGTCTCTGGATTGTCCTTCCTTCAGTCTCTGCTCCATAGTTTGTCTCTGAAAATCCTTCCATGGATATTTTGTTTCCCCTTTTAAGAAGGAATGAAGTATCCACACTTTGGTCTTCCTTCTTCTTGAGTTTCTTGTGGTTTGTGGATTTCTACACCTCATCCCTTCCAAACCCACAATATTAGACAAGAAAAGAAGTTGAAAGGGGAAAGGGAGTGTAGATCTCTTTAGACTCCTTCCTGCTGATTAGGGGCATCAAGTTCCTTGCAGCGAGTCCAATCTCCTTGACAGAATATCTGCAACCAGCAACCAGAAATCCAGCAAACAGCAGCAGCAGGGGCAGCAATCAGCAATCTAGAAAAGGGCAAACAGCAAAGCAGCCTCAGGAACCTGCACCGCAGTGGGAGCAGCAGCTACCCTGCAATGTCTCTCTGGTCTCTGGCAGTTTTACACCCTCTCAAGAATCCCCAGAATTCCAAATGTAAACTGTATTCAGCTATCAGAATCATGCCCCTGCCAGAGAAGGAAAAACAAATCATAGTTAGCTGCTGTGGACAATCTGAAGCATCCTACGTCCCACACCTGGGATTAAAACAAAAACATATTTACATAGAATAACTGGGTTTTTTTTCTAGAAACCAAAATTCTCACAGTAGCTAAAACAATCCTGAATAATAAAAGAACTGCTAGAAGTATCACTATTTCCAATATCAAGCTGTACTACAAAGATACAGTAATAAAAACAGCACGATGCTGGCACAAAAACAGACATGTTGATCAATAGAACAAAATTAAAGACTGAGACATAGATCCATACAACTATGGACACCTAATTTTTTGATAAAGACAGAAACACAGAAACACAGAAGCTAGGAACAAAACAGCTTCTCCAAAAAATGATGCTGGTCAAATCAGATGTCTGCATGTAGAAGAATCTAAATAGACTCATACTAATCACTTGCACAAAATTCAACCCCAAATGAATCGAAGACCTCATCATAAACAGAGATACACTGTACCTGAATAAGAGAAGACAAGGAAAAGTCTTGAACTCATTGGCACAGGAAAGGAGTTTTTGAACAGACGACCACTAGATTAGGCACTAAATCAACAATCAATAATTGAGAACTCAAAACTGAGAAGCTTCCACACAGCAAAGGACATTCATTTGGACAAAGCATCAACCTACAAAATGGGGAAAATGTGTAGTTTTATCAACTATACATCCAATCGATGGCTAATATCTAAAATGTTTAAAGGACTCAAGAAACTAAGTACCCCAAAAACAAATAATTCAAATTAAACACGGGATACAGATCTAAGCAGAGAATTCTCAAAAGAAGACAGTCCAATAACTGACAAATATTTTGTTCAACATTCTTAGCCATCAGGAGAATGCAAATCAAAACTAAACTGAGATTTCATCTTTAATGTGTCATATTGACTAACATTAATAAAACAAGTAGCAGATCATGCTGGCAAAAATGTTGAGTTAAAAGAAAGCTCATTCATTGCTGGTTGGAATACAAACTCATATATGGCCATTATGGAAATCAGTGTGCTGATTTCTCAGGAAGATGGGAATTAATCTACCTTAAGATCAATATATACCACTCGGGCATATATCCAAAGGATGCTTTATCCTACAACAAAGACTTTTGCTCAATCATATTCACTGCTGCTCTCTTCATAATAGCCACAAATTGGAAATAACCTAGATATCCCTCAACAAAAGAATGTATAAAGAAAATATGATACATTTAACAATGGACTATTACGCAGACATTTTAAAAAGAATGGCATGGAATTTTCAGGCAAAAAGATGCAACTAGAAAACAATCAACCTGAAAGAGATATCCCAGACACATAAAGATAAATGATATGTATTAGTTTACATGTGGATATTAGCTGTTAAGTCAATGTTGAACAAACAACAATCTGTAGAACTACTTAGGGTGGCATAGAGTAAAGGGCTAGAGAGTGAAGGTGAATCTCATTGGGAAAGGGAAATAGAATAGATAATTATGGATAGGTGCAGTGAGGGAATAAGAACTGGAGAATCAAATGAAGAGTGGGGGAAGGAGAGAGGATTGAAAGAGGGAATAAGGGGAGAGACAACTAAAATTAAGGGTCATTGGAGGGTATTACAGAAACCTAATATAGTAGAAGCTTCCTAAAATATGTACATATATGAAACTGATTTAAATGAAATCACCAAATAATGAGAGAGATGGTTTCATACTCTACCATCCCTTATGACCAAATGAAGTTTCCAGTACCAGGATTGGGTTACATCTTTTTGAATTGTTGGCCAAAGAGACTCATAGGAATCTCCAAACAACCCAGGCCTGTTGCCAAGAAAATAGGTTGCTCTCTGCAAACTGGCAGCAAGGCCTAATTGCAGAAGACAACATGTACACCACTCATTGAACATGAAGAAGTCAAGCTGGGGTTTAAATAGAGACTTCTCCCTGCATGCTATCATTTTTGATACAGGAAGGTTCTCTGCACACTAGCAAAAGTGAACCATAAAAACCAAGTCAGCCACAAGCCCTGTGATCTCCAGTGCCACCCTGCCTGAAAGACATGTAAGGGCAATGGTGGCAAAATACTTGTAGAAGTAGCCAACCAATAACAGACTTGAAATAAGGCCCACTCTATGAGATGGAACCCATGCCTGACAGTGCTTGAAGTGACCAAGGACCAGAGAATAAATACCCCAGGGACCGAAGCTATCTAATATTTTTGTTAATAAAAACAAGTAAATAAAGTAATGATAAATTACTCCTAAAGGTATTCCTCTATATTTATTAGATCAATGTCTGTTCAGCTATCATCAGAGAAGTTTCTGCCTGCAGCAGATGGGAAAAAGATACAGAGACCCAATACCAGACATTTCATTGAGAAAAATAAACCTTGGAACATACAATCTTTAATGGGATTTCTCCATCAAATCCCTTCCCTCAAAGCTCACAGAAACACATAGAAGAGGAGACAGAAAGGGTGTATGGAAGGAATGGAGGACACCCAGAAAACAAGTATCTTTGGGCAAAGTTCATATGAACTCACAGAGACTGAAGCAGCAAGCATAGAGCATATTTATTAGCATATACATTATAGCCTTCAGTTAGTGCTTTTATGGGACTCCTGAGTGTATGAATGAATGGGTCTTGAACTCTTACTGAGTGGATTCAAATCAGAGGGATAGGAACTAGGAGGAGTAGAGAGAAGGGAAGCCATAATCAAGATATATTATGTGAGAAAAGAATCGATTTTCAATAAAAGGGAATGTGTGAGCAAACCTTAAGCTATTATGAATGAAATATATTTTAATATAAACATGTTAGTTTTGTTCACTCTTTCCATAGTAAAACAGCAAATTCACCAAAAAATTCCTTTTTCTAACAAAGGTGTTATGTTGAATGTACTATTTCATTCATTCCTTTCTCTCCCTCCTGCTCTCACTCTTTCTACATGTACACAAAGGTAGCTACAGAATGTTTTCACAGCATGTAATTTACTTTACTTTATATATATATATATATATATATACATTCATGCATATACAATACACTTAGTAGATATAAATATACATATATACTTGTACATGCATACAGAGGCTCTGTTATGGTATATAAATAAAAATGATGTCTTGAAAAGAAAAATACACTATAAATTACCTATGATTGCTATTATTGTTATGGTTTTATCTTTCTTCTTTAGTGGTAAAAAGCAATTCAAATTAGCTGCTGCTACTTTTTCATAATCATTTTGTCCCTTAATATAGTCTAGTGGTATTTGTGCTACCTAATATTATAGTGCTGAAATAATCTATTTGAACACTGTATATCCTTCAGTTCTGACTGAGTCTTCCTAGCTCTTATGAAGGTAACATGTTCCCACAAAGCATCACATATTGTAGACTTGATCCTACCAAGTAATGCTATTTTGGGAGGTGCTGATGTATGAGGTGGAGGAAGTAAGCCATTGATAGTAGAGTCTATGGAGTTATCTGCTCACAGGGACCATTCATATTCTCTCTCTCTCCCTCTCCCTCCCCTGTCTCTCTCTAGTCCTGAGAAGTTCTTCCTGCACAATCTCCCACTGCTAAGATGTTCTACTCAAGTACCTGGAACCAAGAAACTATGTACTAAACCCTCTGAAACTGTGAGCCAAAATAAACACTTTTCCCCTTAAAGTGTTCATTGCAGGAATTTTGATCTTAGTGGAGACCAAAATAATGAATAATCACATGTATACTTGTGTTATCTTTGGCACATATGGAAAGCTCATTACCTTTTCATTATATGGAATAAATCTTCAGACAGTTTCTCACACAGTTTGGGATTTGCATTTAAAGCAGCCATTAAAAATGCATTTGGCCTCAAAAAGAAAAGTGATTTATAAAAACCAGAAGTGATAGAATAAAAGGAGGTGGGTAATCTGAGGTGTCTGGCATGCAGTCACTGTTCAAGTACTTCACTATCATTTATTCAACTCAACATCAATTTTCAGGTCATTGTGTATGAATCCTCAATGGCGCAGTTTCCAGGAAATGCTCCTGCTGGTTAGGAACACTCAGTTTGCTGCTCACTTGGCCTGATATTAGATGAACATGAATAGCAGACATAACAGACATGGAATATTCAGTGTCTCTACTGGTACAAGATGCAATGGCAGAAGGAGAAAAAGACGTGAGAGTATGAGAAATAACCAAGGAAATGACTGACTCTGGCAGAAAAGTGAAAGTCTCACAGGGATGCAGTACTTGGACTGGAACATGAGGGATGGCTGAGATGAGCTGATAGTGAGTACAAACTGCAATTTCTCTTTAAATCTTAATATAATAATATAATATAATTACATCATTTCCATCTCCCTTTTCCTCCCTTCAAACTCTCCCAAATATTCTTCTTTGATCTCTTTCAAACTTAGGGACTTTTAAAAAATTGTTATTACATATATATATAAATATACATATGTATATATGTGCATATATATACATATGTATGTGTATATATATATATATATTCAAAACGCATGCCTAAATACATAAATATAAGCTGTTCCATCTGTAAAACGTTACTTGTACGTATGTCTTTAGGGATGAGCACTGGGTAATTGCTTGGTGTGTTCTTCCCTGGAAAAGGCTGTTTGTCCTGCTCTCAGTCTTCCTTAGTTGTCTGTAGTTCTTTGTATAGGCTTGAGGCCTCCTTGTCTTTCCCCATTAGAGTGTTTATTGTTAGAGTCCTTTGGAGCTCATGTTTGGTACGACTTTATGGCTATGGCTTCAAACATTGCTAGGAGACACAAACTCACAGGATATGTCCTGATTTTATAAGCTTTTTGCCCTGCCTTCCAAATGACTCCTGAGACCTTTGGTATAGGGGATGGACAGCAGGTATATTCATTGGGACTGGGCTCCACAAGTCTGCATTTTAATTGGCTGTGGTTTTCTCTAAAAGACTTTTATAAACCCAAACAACAACCAATACCTAAGTGTGCAGTAGTGGCATAAATGCCTTGGTGCTAACCAACAGCTTTTTAATTGGATTCAAGGCCCACTCAACAGAGGGAAATCATGCCTAGACTACCCAGGGCTAATGAAGTCATGGATCTTGGAGGGGAACCTACAATCATCACTTACTACAGCAGCACAGTAGGACAACTAATTTAAGTTTATCCCCAAGTAGCTTACAAATAAATGGAACTCAGACTATGGTTATTTTACTTGGCTTTGACAATTACTACAGGATAATCCCTAATCTGCTTTTCTATCTGCTGGCCTTGCTACCTCCCCAGCTATTTTCCCCAAACACTTGCTGTTTTTCCTGGCCGCTTATTCATGGTATATCTCCTCTCGTGGCTCTTCCTCTTTCCTCCTCATTCTCTCTTTCTCTTTTTCTCATGCTCAACCAGATAACTGAAAAACCCACCTACCTCTAACCTCCAGTAATTGGCTGTAGCCATTTTTATTTAACCAATAGCTTTAAATTAAGGAATAGAATTTGCACAAAAAAAGCTGGTAGATGTGAGAATTCACTAGTAGGATTAGACCTTAAGGTACATAATTCAGAGCATTACAATACATAGCAACAAACCATACTTCAACACAGTATAATTCCTAGTTACAAGTTAAATATTTGTCCTCATACCCACAGATAAGTATAGTATTCAGCCTCATCAATGAAACTTCTTTTTGCAGTCATTTTAGACTAACTCATATGTGTTTATTTATGGTTTATTTTATATACATATAAAATATCCATGTTCAATTCAAGAGCAAGTTGTTAAAAAATGAAAGAAAACTAAGTATATTCACAGTACAAATTTGCTTTTTTTGGAAAAATGGTTGAAGAGATTATCTTTATCACAATTACAAAAATTTGCATGTCAGTAATGACAGTTTTAATTATATATATATATATATATATATATATATATATATATAACCAAGAGGTCTAAAATGAAGCTGCTACAATAGATGATAACATATGACCTTTCATAGTATTCACATTATAGCAACTCATTTGAACACTGATGCAAAGTATGAGATTTCTCCATGTCTATTGATTACTTGACATCTTGCCTTTCAAGCGAAAATGATGAATATGAAGAAAACATAATTAAAAGTTCATGAAGTCAGAGGCTGAACTCAGTACTCAAGCTTAAACCTGTATTATAGATATGAGTTCTTTCTCCTCATAAACCTTAACACTCTTTAAATGTAAAAAAGAACAATGTTTGTCACACATTGACAGTTGCCTCTGGATGGTCTACACACTTGCTCCCTGAACAGCGTGCCATGACTTTACCTCTACATTATTCAGCAGGGTACAGCCATGGAGTCTTGTATTGAGGGGGACTTAGGGATTAGCTCAGAGTTTCTTCATGTAATGTCTTATGTCTTAAAGCAAGTTCTTAATTATATCATTGCCTTTAACTCCCTTCAGGACTTTCCATGTTTTATGTATGAACTCTTTTTTTAAAAAAATATCAAAATTATAATCTTAAAACCAGTTCTTAAAACTCAAGAAGCTGATGGAGTTGAAAGATTCAAATATATTTAAAGCGTGGCTGAGAAAACAACAAATTTCCATTACATACCAATATACATGTTTTACTTTAATCTTTTAGTGAAAATGGGCATCTTCATAGAGCTAAAATGAGTAGCAAACTCCCACTTTTGTTAAAATGGGATTTTAAAATCCTGGACCCAGTTGCTATTTTGCTTGGTATTTTGGCATTTTCTCATCTTTTATGTTGAGGAATAAGTTTAGACTTTGGAAGACACAACCCAGATTTCGATCTAGATTCCATCTTCATTGGTGACTCTGGCTAGAGCTGTCTTGGGGGAACTGGTGCTCAAAAACTACATCTTGTTTTTCTAAATACTAGCTAAGCTTTGAACCACAGTTGGAAATGAAAACTGAATGCACAAATTCAACCTGCCAGAGCTTGTAGCACCAGTGAGAGGAGCAGAGAACAGGAAGAAAAGGTGAAAGTGTCCTGTCTCTGTGGTTTTGTAATCTCAAGCTCGAGGCTTACAAAAATTACCTTCTCTTCCGTTTACCCAACAGGGAAACTGACTCAGGACTCTGGCAAGGAAGGCTTTGCACACTCACACCCTGGTTACTGCTCAGTCTTCGCTGTAACACACAGCCATGTAGGTATTGTCTATGCGATTATGGGCTGAGTTCCTTTTGCACACTAGTGGGCATTTGTTCTGCAGATAGAGAGAGAAACTTTCAAAGGACATACACAGAGGTTGTTGTACTCATGTGTTAACACAGACTGAGGTTGGTAGTGTGAAGGGTACATGAAGAAATTGTCCCTAGAAATTTCCATCTTTCATCTGTTACATCAGAGACATCAGTGAAGGTAGACAGCTGTATTCATTTGTTTCGTGTTGCTGTAATAAACATGGTGACCAAAAGCAACTCAGGAGGGAATTGATCTTATTTCATCTTATAACTTTCAGTCTGTCGTGAAGAAAAGGAAGTTGGGGCAACAACTTGAGACAGGAATCTGAATGTAGGAACTGAAGCAGAGGCCAGGGAGAACTGCTGCTCATTAGGTTGCTCAGCTTGCTTTTTAAAAACACAACATAGGTTCATTTGCCCAGGGATGGCATTATCATCCATGGGCTGGTCCCTCCCACATCAATCATTAATTAAAAAATATCACACTGGCATCCTCACAGACTATCTGATAGGAACAATTCTTCAGTTGAAGTTCACCCTTCCTGTATATTTCTAGTATGTGTCAAGATGATTTAAAAACCTGACCAGCACAATATTTCCCCCTGATCTTACCAGGGAGAAATCCCTGCCTATAAGCTAATATAGGCAGAGGAAAAAAAGAAAGAAAGAAAGAAAGAAAGAAAGGAAGAAAGAAAGAAAGAAAGGAAGAAAGGAAGGAAGGAAGGAAGGAGAAAAGAAAGAAAGAGAGGGGGAGGGAGGAAGGAGGGAGGAAAGGATGGAAAGAAGGAAGGAAAGAAGGGAGGAAGGAAGGAAGGAAAGAAAGAAGAAATGGAGGAAAGGAGGGATTGAGGTAGGAAGGGAGGAAGGAAGGCAGGGAGGAAGGAAGGAAGGAAGGAAGGAAGGAAGGAAGGAAGGAAGGAAGGAAGGAAGGAAAGCTATTGCCATCCCCCATATTTCAGTACAAAATGCTTGGGGAGTCTTCACACTGTTGTATTAAGAGTATTATCCCTACCTGGTATGAGCAGAGCCTCCCCCGCCTTGCTTTCTGCCTCTGTCAACTCAATTCTTCTTCATAAACCCCCTCTTGTCCTTCAACCCCCAAGCATCCTCCCTCCAAAGAGCAATTAGTCCGTATTATGCTTCTGCAGACTCATGCAGTCATCGTGGTCACTGTCAGCATATACAACTGTCATTAGATGAGCGCCATCAAGGAGGCCCAGAGTGCCTGTCAAAAGTAGCTCCTGGAATTCTGCCTGGAGCCTAAAACTGCTCTAGATTATAGGAGTCCTCCCGTTTCTCAGGGAATTCTGTCCTAGGAGTTTCCTTAATGACTAATACTTCCTGTAACAGTGTCCTTGGACTTCTCACTGGGAAAGCAGCTGCCTAGTCATTTGTCCACAGTATTTAACCTCCTTGAGCATGAGTCCTTAGTATGATCTCTTGTCATAATCCCAGAGGTAGTGAGAGTGTTACTACCACTTCCATCATTAAAAAACACCCCGTGGCAAGTAGCAAGATGCTATCCCAGAGCAGGAATGTGACTGTTAGAAGCCCCAATCTTGTCAGCATTTCTTGTCTCTTGGAACCACCACGTACCTTTGCACTGCTGGCCTGAGAACAGCACTGGGAGGTTCCCACAGGGCAGTGTGTCCTGTTCCGAGTTCTTTCTAGAATTCACAAGTGTTTTAGGTACAAGGGAGGTTTCATAAATCACATCAGTCTATTAACCTTTAGAATTGTGGTATTTTTCTGACATGCTGGTAAGTAAATCTAAAAAGAACTGGAGGCAGTCAATCCCCAGTACGTATCTCAGAAAGGAGCACTTGAAGGCATCTGGCCTGGCTTGGGAAGAGCAAGTGCCCTCAGCTCTGCTCGTATGCCTCTCAAAGGGCAGGCAACAGGAAGAGCGGACCAGTCTCTTCAGCTCAGAACAGGGTAAGGAAGAGGATTCATGAGGTACAATGAGTAAGCCATTATGGCATGCTTGCTGTAAGTATATTTTATATTTTTTCAAAAAGGAAAGGAGAATTACACAATGATCCTCTAAAATTAAAAAGAAAATAAGAATAAACACACACTTGCTCTCTGTATCCATCTTTATAAAGCCTGTAGTTTCTATACCAACAATAAAATAATACAGAATATAGTATCTTAAAAAATACCATTTACAAATACTTGGAAGTGTAAAAAAAAAATAAACATCACCCAGCTCATCAAATAAAAAGTTAAATGGAAAATCAAAAGATTGTCTTCATTAACTTCTGCACTTACTGAAATCTGGCAGAGCTTATGTACCATGGAGTAAAAATTATCTGCATACTCCCCAGAATGAACAAATGAATCAATTGGCACAAGCAGAAAGAGTATAGCACATCGGTTGTCTTTCCACATTCTTATATACGTTGTTTAGCTCCTTTATGTACAAAAAAAAGCAATGTAGAGACCTATCAAAGTACTGAAATACTTGTTCTTAAATGATAAAAAGAAAAAGGAAGAATAAATACAAAGGCTGTGGAATCTTAGTGAAAAAGCATGCTTTGTATGTGATGGTGGATTCTGAAGAAATGTATGGCAGCATGACATTTTGACAATATTCAGGATACATTTTATCTCTTGGTCACCCTTCAGACTTTGAACTGTGTAAGGGCTGAACAAGAGGCTTGTCACCTATAAGACAGAGAAGGAAGAATGGGAAATGGAAGAGACATTTCTATAGAGAAAGAAGGAAGAGCAGGTGCCTCCTGGAGGAAAAACAAAGCAAAAACAAAAACAAACAAACCAAAAAGAACCATCAGAACAAGACATGAGATATAGAGGTTTCCATTTCCTTTCACAAACTCCACAAACTCATTCCTCAGAAGGAGGAATGGCAGGGAGGAGGGACATGTTACAGGAGCAGATACAAGGCAGATGTGTTTAGAGGAATTCCAGAACACACTGGCTAGGACCTCTGCTACACTTTACACAAGCGGGGTGGGAAGGATGTTGCTGTAAATCTGACACAAGCCTTGGTTTTGTCATGGTTCTGGACTCAGCATGGTTCACAGAGCTCTCTAAACAATAGCTGTGTCTTATCCTTAGGACACGCACACTCCAGATGAAAATATAGTAAAACACAACAGCCTCTGTGTCATATGTTGGGGACAATAAGGAGAGCATTTGTAGACTCAAGTCCTGATGAGCCAGTGGACTAGGGTAGGCTGAAATAGACTAGGTGTCGGCAATGGAGGCCTCTGAAATTCTGGCTTCACTGGAAAATGAATGTTTTGTGTCCACAGACACGTCTAAATTGCCTGCAGTTGGTTGCTCTGATGAAGGAACCCCCCTTACACTATCTTCACGTTGCTGCCTCATATTAGAACCTCAGGATTGTATCTCCATCTTATCAAATACTCAATTCACCTGACTCACCACTCCACTGGTCACAGAACCCACAGATCCTAAAGGAGCCTCATTTTGTTTGGGTTTGGGGGCTTCTTTTGTTTTGTTTGTTTTTGACACTTCCATAAATAGTCCTTATGTCATAGCTAGTGCCTTCAGTAGACTCATTTATTTTTTTTTAAGACTTTGATCTGCTCTTTAGTGATGGCCTGTTTCCATAAATATTCCTAAAAGGAAACACTTAAATTTTTCCTTTCCCTTCTCAGTGAACCTGGAGCATATAGATTATGCTAGCCAACTGATCAGTAAAATCTAAGGATTCACCTGTCTCCACTTCCCTAGCATTTGGGTTATAGATATAGGAGTTCCTGAGTCCTTACCTTATATTTGGGTGCTGTGGATCCTAACTCAGACACTTGAGCTCAGACAGCAAGCACTTTACTTACTGAGCAATCTCCCCAATTTTATTAAATTATAATTAAAATTTTAATTATAACAGATAAAACACCAAGTTCTTGGAGGAATTTCTTGAATATTGATTTGACAAGTTTAGTAAAAAGCTGATAAGGAGCTAAATGTGTGGCTCAGCCATTAAGGGACCCGCTTCCCTTGTACAGAGCATCGATCTGGTTCCGAGAAACCACATCAAGCAACCCACCACCTCCTTTATTTCCAGTGGCAAGGAATCCGATGCTCTCTTCTGTTTCTGCAGGTACCTGCACATGTGTAGTACACATATGTGCACACAGGCACAGACACACACATAACATAAATAAATCTTTTCAAAAGAAACTGATAAGTGGTGTTTTCCCCCAGCGTCAATTTAACTGAAAAGTCTACAATCACCTTAAAAGTTTTGCTGTATTCAGCACTGAAGGGCTTATCTGTTACATCAGCTGGTAGTGTTTGAATGTCTAGACCCATGTTAACCTGGGCAAGAATCCAGCATTCTATTTGGCATATTTGAAAAAGCTGAGAGTCAGAAAGAACAAGAGAATAACATAAGGAGTCTACCTAGCTTTGCAATACTCTTTAAATATAACAAGTCTCAATAGAAAGGTTCTGGTTGAAAACTGGTCCCTAATACAGATCAATGCATTTAAAAAGACTATTCACATAGAATGGCCAGGAGCCTCTTCAAGGCTTTTGTGTGTATAACAGATCTCCCTGCATGTGTTTCTTTCATTGTTTTCTTCTGATGATCCCAACTATTAGCAACTTTCTAGTACTCCTTATTGTTATACCTTCAATAAATAATGTAAATTGCTTTGTCTCTTTATGTAATGATGAGCTTCGTGCTTCCTATTGCTATTCTCTTAGAGGAGCTGGGCAGTCACACAGGCCATAGACTGAACTTACCAGTCTAGTTCTCTTTTGTTGCATCTTCCAATTATTGTCAATATTTAAATAAGACCATGTGTTTTTATTTGTTCTGAACTCCACAAATTGTACAGCTGAGAGTGCTTTAGTGTTTCTACTAATTACACACACACACATACACACACACACACACACACTGACAAAGTGACAAAGATTTTCTCTTTGACCCACTTTAGTGGGGGCTCCTGTATGTTTTCTCTCAACTCAGACTTGATATTGGTCCCTGATATTGTTTTATTTTTGAGTTTATCATTCATGGTTCATGTGTTCAAAAGCCTTTTCCTCAGAGTGTAATGTGAGACATGAGGTGGAACTCAAGGGAATTAGTTCAGTTATTGGGGTGCTTCTCGAAGGAGGGACTAAAGCATGTTTCCAGAGAAACATGACAACCCTTAGTTGTCAATGAAGAAGTAATGACAGAAGACGTCCTCCATATTTGGGCTTCCTTTCTCCCCCTTGTGATTGCACCTTCTCACACATGCACTTACCCTGACAACGTATCTGCCATGAGGCCTTCACAGACCTGAGCTGTGTCAGGGCCATACCTTTGAAGCTGCAAAAAGGTGAGCTAAATACAGTTCTTCATTGGAAGACCCGGAGCTTCAGTGTTTCGTTTTAGTCCTACACACATTAATACAGCCCCCATCTTAATTGGACCTTCCCATCCAATTCACAAAGAATCCTGCAATTTAATTTAGAGGGAGTTCCCCGCCCTTAACAGATCATTATTCTACTCTCAATAGCCAAATTCCAGACCCACCTTTACCAAGACTCTCGAGTTCAGGAATTTGCATGAGGAATGGGCTTAAGATCCCCATAAGCTCAGGTATGTGAGCTCTCAGCCAGTCATAGGTGGTGGTGTTTAAGGGATGCCATAGCGTCTTTAGGAGGTATAGCCTTACTGAAGGTAGTGTCTCCCTGAGAGTAGGCTTTGAGAGTATGGCTTTCACCCCACTATTTGTTCATTCTCCCTGTCTCATGTTTGCAGTTGAAAATGTGATCTCCACTATTTCTGCTCATGCTGCCTGCTGCCATGCTCCTACCTCCTGTCCCCACCCCCTCACACACACCATTGTAGCCAAAAGCCAAAATATACTGTTTCTTTTATACGTTGCTTTTTGTCATAGTGTTTTATCTCACAGAAGAATAATCGATACACCAACTATTTCAAGAATGCCCAGAACTTCCATCTCTTCTTAGAGATTTTCTCTACACTAACCCTCACACTCCTCATTTACATGACTTTCCTGTGTTCAGAACTGAGTCCAATGCCTCTCTCTATTGTATTATTTGGATTAAACTTTTCTTAACATTTTATAAGGGCCACAATATTTTTTCTTTAACAGCATATATATCCATCACACACATACATGCACACACACAGACACACACACACAGAGACACATACACACATCCTACCTGTACTCACATAGATGCATTTTTATTTTATTTCTTTTTTTTTTATTATTTCATTGTGTCACTTTTTGAATGCTAGTGCTACTTGGCAAAGTTCAATGTGCTTATTCTTGACATATGTTTAGCACCATAACAAATATTTACATACATCATCCCATTTAACTTTGATACGTTTTGATAATAACGTTGTGTTATTCCAATAGAAAGGAAGACAATATAAGGCAAGTCATTTATGCATTTTTCAAGACTGAGCACTAAGGCTTGATCCACTTCGGTCTAACTTTTAATTCTGCTAGGCTATTGAACTCTTTACAGTAGACTTTAGATTTTGCATTAAAAGAGGCAGAGAAGCTGAAGCACCTTGTACCCTGGTCTACCTTCTGCTAACAATCAGCATTGCTTCACTAATTCACAGTCTCACCATGTAGTCTGTATGACTATCAGACCCTCAGGTAGCCATAACCTTCCTGAGTGCAACATAAGGCTACATGGCCTCTGGAAGAAAAACCAATCTGTCTCACATTGTACTCAACTAGTATTCTGAGGTAGCCATGGAAACTAAAATTTATTCACAATATTCCCCTTAATCGTCCTAAATATCAAAATTTGACTCACTTGGTTGTTTAACATTCTAAACATAATGCTATAGGAGTTGAAGATGAATTATTAATCAGAGTCTGAAAAAAAACATAATTACATATTTATAAAAGTAATCCCTATCTTTGGTTCTACAGTGGGAGAGAAGAAAAGACAGCTGAGTCTCTGAGAGAGGACCCAGCTGGCAGCTCTTTTCATTGCAGTTAGAAACAATTGCAGATGTGATGGCTTTTAAATGTGCTTAAAGTGCACATTTAAAAAAATACTTTGATATTTCTAAAAATTACACAGAACAGTATTAATAAGCTATAATTTTATTTACATCAATCCTTTAGTATCAAGCAGAGGCCATTTACTTTAAAAAAAATAAATTGGTAAATTTCTGCCAAAATCTTGGATTCATTGCTCTAAATATGCTACCCTATGTATTCCTTACTGAAAGTAATAAGGCATGAGCATCTCTTTGTCTACCAGAGGGGAAAAAAAACAAAGAAACAAAACAACAACAACAACAACAAAATAAAAACCCTTTCTCCATAATTATTCCCATCTACTGAGGAGACTCCATCCAATCTGTGTTCCTTAGCCTTATTTTCAGGGAATGAAGCATGAGTAGCTCCGTATCTTTTACAGCTGTGTTCAAAGTAAAGTCCATTATTACAGGGAAGACATGGCCACAGGGGCTTGAAGCAGTGGCTCAAAACCTAACCATATTCAGAAAGCAGAGAAGAGTAAGCGCCATTTTGCTGCTCAGTTCCCTGTCTCCATCAATACGAATCTGGGATCCCAGTCAGGGGAAGGCACCACCTTGTGGGCAGTCTTCCCATGTGAATTAACATACGATTCCTTATAGGTATACCCAGAGGTTCCTAGGGGACCGCAGATCCTGTAGAGATAACTAACCAACACAAGAGCAGTAACTCACGTCACCTTTTCACTTAGAAGGTCCTGAGAAGGTAAGACAAAAATCTAATAATAAATAATAATTACTAGTCATGCTTCCTTTTCTGATGATCAGATAGAGCCTCAGCAGGGGGTATTTATTCCAACTTTTGAGAGTGATTTTTCCTATTCATCATAAATCACACCATAATTATTTTGTCACCTCATATTGCATGTCAACACAGTCTTGCACCTTTGACAGTTACTTGTTAGAATCACCTGGCAAATGATTCCCATCTTTCCAAAATTACTTCTTTCAGAAACACCTGCCTTTAGACCTTCTGCCTACTTCCATCAGTCTTCAGTAATCACAGCGGGGAATCAAATCGTTTTTAACTTCGTGAGTGGTCTGTTCATACTGTCCTATGACAATCTAATACAAAAAGAGAAAAGAAAAAGGTTGTTTGAAAATGGTGAAGAAAACAGAAATGCCTAAGAAGTGTTGTGAGTTACTGTGGACCCTATTGTATTCTTTGCCTTCTGTGTGACGGATCAAATCCCTAGAATATTAGCTGACAATTTAACTGTGGTACCAACTTCTAGAGATTTGCAAAGAATTTCATAATGACTGAAGAGCAGCATTGCCCAGAGTGTGCTCCAGTTGTACATGCTGGCAGTGTCAGAGCACACACCCAATAAAGTTAGTATTTGAGAAAAACATCTCCAGAGTGTTCTTTCTGAGTTTATGATGGAGTCATGTTCAAAAGGAGGCAGAAATAAAGTTCTTGTGTTTACATATACTACTTATACAATTAGATGATAGTTAATTCTATCATTGTGATTAAAGTATTGAAATAGCCCTTTGTTTGGAACAAATAAGATAACTTATGAACTGTTTATTTATAGTACTAACTACTCTAAAAGCATTGTTTGATGGTCCCTCTAGGAAGACGAATCCTCTCTGAGGTCCACTGTTTATCCTTGATCCCTTCAAAGCTGCACATGTAATTATAGCCCATAAAGTATGTCTCTAGAACCAATTGTGATGATGGATCTTCCAAATTTAGAGTGGACCTTCCCCCTTGCAGCCCTTTGCCCTCCTGAAAGTCTCAGTTTTATCTAAGTTACCAGAAAAAAACTATTCGGTAAAGAATCTTAAGAAAATGTTTACATTAAATTAATTTTATAAAAGCATGAGCTTCAGTGTTCTTAATATATGTGTAATAGTAACATTTTCATCTACAAAATAAATTATGAGGAGTTATCACTCAAATATTGAATCCTTATTCTGTTCTTAAACTTAATGTCATATTTCACACAAACGAAATAGTGACTAAGCTTTTATGAGTATCGTGTCATTTTGTATATTCTGGGGAAGTGGAAATTTCTGGAAATGTCAGGTGATGCAGACTCTCATGATGTTTTGCTAATACAGATCCATGTGGCATTTTATGAAAGGAAGAAACAGTATAAATAGAACTCAAGGGACAGTAATGGTATTCTTCCATAGCTAGCTTTGCAACATTTCGTTGGTCTCTTCACTTCATTGAAAGAGGCATGGCAGAGAACTTCTGGTGTCCTGGCTGGTCCTGGTTGCCCCTGCTGTTTCATGCTATTTGGTCCTGGATGGTGTCACCTCTGCTGATTGGTGTTTAGAATCCTGATGCTACTGACCTAGATTGCTGGTATCATGACAACAAAGATTAGAATTGCTGCCAAGAACTACTTCTAAACAGGTCCGCGTCTATTTACCATCTTTTCTCTCCTACCTTGAATAAAAGTATGTGTGTGTGGGGGGGTGGATGTTAAAGCATTTGAGAACCCTTATTAAAGGTAGGTTTTTAAAAACCTAAGCCTACATTCTGGAATCAATTATGGCCACATATTTGATCACATTGGCTTTTCCTTTTCCTTTGTAAGGTTTATCAAAAGTTATTCTTCTCTTGAGATATTATTCTATTAGCCAAAATAATTGGCAGTGGGTTAGCACATCGAGCATAACTGAATAACTGAAAATAGAGGCATGGGAGTTAGGCTCTTCAGAAACAAATCCATCACCACAGAAACGATAAGGCTGAAGAATGTTTGTTATCTCGCACACCCATGACCAAATACTTAGCAGAACAACTTAAAGGGAGGAAGCAATTATTGTGGCTCATGATTTCAGAGGGGTCAATCTATAGTTGTTTTGTCCCCTACAACAGTGCAAGTGAGAAAGAGTTATGGAGGAGTACCTTTCACCACATGGTGGACAGAAAGTACAGAGAAGAACACAATCTGTGGAACTGCTGTAACTTTCAAAAGCCAAGCATCAATGTTCTCCAGTTTAACGTCATTACTCAAAGTCTCCACCACCAGCAGCTAGGGACCTGAGATCCAACACATGGTTCTCTGTGAGGCATCCCCTTCTCAAATCATGTATCATAGACTTACATACGGAAACTTCCCATGGCAGGTACTACACTACATACTTATTAACACCCTGGACAGAAGGCTTCAAGTCCAGGCTTCAAGTCCAAGCTTCAAGTTAAATTAACAAATCAGGGATAGGTGTTTTAATGCACAGGTGCAACTTAAATATGCAACGTTACAAAGATTCAAAATACTAATAAAGATTTGTTTACTTAAAATGAACAATTACCTCCAATAACAGAAATCATAGTGTAAGTCTGAGAGGACATCTAAACACAAAAGCCAAGCTTTGAGACAAAACATACTACTGCTTTCCAAACAGTTTAAATATTGCACACCTCTACATAAGTTACTTCCGTCATGTTCATTGAAAAATCGGGACTTTGTACATGTATTGTTCATTATGAATGGTGAAATTGTAACAAATTAGTATATTCATTTTATTTATATGGTCTAATCATCTGTCGTTTGTATTTTACAAAATGGAAAGAGAATTTAATTTAACGTCTCACCAGTTTGGCCACTGATCTGGATTCTGTAATATGCCAGTCATTTTGATACTATTTGCTCATAGAAAACAAATATAAAACTTGTCCTTGTAGAATCTATAAACTCATTTATATGACTAATCACCCACAGCTTATGACCGTGATGCACAAATCCCGAGAGGGAACAGAGAATGAACAGGGAAATTAAATAAATCACAATAGCCCAAATCAAACTAAGCAAATCTCTCTTCTCACTGAGTTTTATAATAAATTCCACAAGGTCATCTGATTTAGTCAGAGAATCTGGGATTATATTAGTGCTATATACTAACCTCCCACTGTTAAGCAAACCCCGTCATCCTTCCTAAGTGATATCCAGTGACTTTGGATGAACACATCCCCTTCGTAATAAAGCAGGACGGCCCAACCAGACAGTCTCACCGGATGGAAGAAAGATAACTCAGCATCAGTGGAGTCATGAAGCATGGCTGGTTTCATGTTCCTAAGAGCACAGCATTTCGTGTCTGACATTCTTACCAGAGATGAAGTTGTAAAGTTGATTGGTACAAACAGAAGATTATAAGCAAGAGGCCCTTTATGAACGGAATGCAGGAATACATGCTTGTTAGTTTGGACTCTTAACAATATGTTTCATACATAATATGCTGTACTTCAAAGAGACCACTCTGCTTCTGACTTGCTCCACCATGGATTGCATCCTGTGGATAAGAGAGAGAATCAGCCAAATGTAATTTTCAGGGTCTGTTTCTGAAAGCCTCCCCATCTTTGGCCTCTTGCACTGTTCTAGCACCAAACAGTTCTTAAACATATGACTAAACCTTCTCTCTTGATTAAAGCACCCAATGACCACATCAAGTCAACAACTTGTTTAAACAACTGAGTTTAGCTTCAAACTTAGTTCATCCATGTCCACTTTGAGATTTTTTTTTAATTAGATATTTTCTTTATTTACATGTAAATTTCTCCATTCCCAGTTTCCCCTCCAAAAAACAAAGAAACAAACAAAAACAACAAAAACAAACCCCTGTTGCCTCCCCCCTCCCCATGCCTGCCACCCCACCCTCTCCCACTTATTGGCCCTGGCATTCCCCTACACTGGGGCACAGAACTTTCACAGGGCCGAGCTGCTCTCCTCCTATTGATGATCAAATTGCAATCCTCTACTATACACATACTGCCAGAACAATCAGACCCCTCCATGTGCGGTCCTTGGTTGGTGGATGAGACCCTGGGAGCTCTGGGGGTACTAGTTAGTTCATATTGTTGTTTGTCCTAAGGTGCTACAAACCCCTCAGCTCCATTGATCCTTTCTCTAACTCATTCACTGGGGACCCTGTACACAGTTCAATGGATGGCTGTGAGCCTCTACATCTGTATTATTCAGGTACTGTCAGAGCCTCTGGTTAAGTATAGAAATAAAAATAAATAAATACATAAATCCCACGGAGCTGAGGGGTTTGCAGCCCCTTAGGACAAACAACAGTATCAACCAACCAGTACCCCCAGAGCTCCCAGGGACTAAAATTCCAACCAAAGAGTACACATGGAGGGACTAATGGCTCCAGCCGCATGTGTAGCAGAGGATGGCCTAGTGGGACATCAATGGGAGAAGAGGCCCTTGGTCTTGTAAAGGTTCTATGCCCCAGTGTAGTGGAATGCCAGGACAGGGAAGCGGGAGTGGGTAGGTTAGTGAGCAGGGGGAGAGGAGGATGGGATGGGGGAGGTTCAGTGGGGAAATGAGGAAAGGGGATAAAATTTGAAATGTAAATAAAGAAAATATCTAACAATAAAAATAAAAAATAAATCACTGACTGAAGAAGGCCTGTTTTCTTTGTCAAGGTTGTTTTTAAATCACACAGAAACAATATATTCCCTATGATTTCTAACCTCTGCCTCAAAAGTCACTCCATGAATTTATCCACACTGTAATAAGCAACAGAACATATTAAATGACCTTATTTTCAAATTTACCATGAGTGTTTCCAAAGTTTATGGAGTTCTCACTTTTAAGAATTTGGACAACTAGATCAGCTTGTTAGATTTTCCAGTGCACATGCTAAAAGTATGTTTATCTTGCATTAAGGCCACAGACAAACCAAGTCTTAATAGATTTAAAAAAAACATTTAAAAATAAATTTTAACACAGGAAAAACATATGATTATTTAATCAATATAGATTCCACTAAGCCCCAGTTATTCCTTCAATGGCCACACATTCTGCAAGTCTCTGCTGAGCAGCCACCTCAACCCCATCTTCTTGGAGCTCTTAAGGATAAGTGCAAAGAAGGAAACTCAGGAATGACCCAGGCTAGTTTTGAGTTAGCATCCTATCAGACAATGACATAATAAACTGAATAAATAAATACACAAACATCAAACAATAATACTACTGACAAAATATAAACGGTAGACAAATAAGGTAATGAAAAGGGGCTGGGACTTTTAAAACAACTCCAAAGAAAGAGAGCCACTACAGAGGGGTCAGATGAGCAAACTCTTGACCGTATAAGAGAAACTGTGAGCATTAAATGCACATTCGGGGCAGAAAGGACAGACCAGGAGAACCAGGAAGAGATGATTTGAGGGGGAAGGTGAATAAGAGCAGCAGACAAGAGTGGGTGAGAGAGAGGCAGGAGTGAGTCTGAAGAAACAGGCCAAGCCTCCATCAGGGTTTCCTCCCAGTGAGGGAGGGTAGCTTTGATGGGCTTTAATCAAAGGGGCGACAGTATTTGTCTTAGGAATCCCTGTGGCTGCGTGATGAGCGGGAAGTTTAGAAAGAACATGACAGAGCTATCTTGCAGTTCAGGACTGTCAATCAGAACTTTGTGCTTATTTTCTTCTCTGAAGAAAACTTCCAACATCTGTTTCCTCCTGTGACAAAGCCTGCAGTGTCCCTATCACATCTTCCAAAGGGAAAGCTGAGCAAAACCAGCAAGGCAGCTTCCTGTATGTGAAGAGTCATTCCATCAACTCAGCAAAGGCTCCCTCTGGGCATAAATGCTTCGAAAGTGCTTCTTAATTGCATCTAATTAAAGAGCATGTAAACAATCTTAATTTGAGATGTCTGTGTGAGGACGGTTTTTAATTATTTAATATTAAATTTAAAACCTCTGCTCTATAAGTGGAGGGTTTTTTTTTTCCCATATGAAAGGTTGATATAGCAACATTCTCTGGGCTAGACATATGGTGAAGTTGTTTCATAGCCAGGAAAATACAAGCGATTTAAATCTGGTCCATGCAGAGAATTCTATCATATCATTATCAAATACATCATATATATTAAAAGTTCAGTATTACCATAGGAACTATTTCAAAACATCTTTTAGTTTGAGGTTGGGAGGCATTTTAACCTACAAGTTGAATACTGGCGTAATACAATTAAATAGAAAGCTCTTATGGTGAATTACCATGCTGTTGTTAACACATTGGTAGAATGTAATAATTGTTCTGTTTTGTTTTGTTTTGTTTTGTTTTTTTGGCTTTTTGAGACAGGGTTTCTCTGTGTAGACATGGCTGTCCTGGAACTCACTCTGTAGATCAGGCTGGCGTTGAACTCAGAAATCTGCCTGCCTCTGACTCCCAAGTGCTGGGATTAAAGGCATGCCCCACCAACTGCCCGGCTAATTGTTTCTAATAATATTTCTAACCTGAGGTATTCAGGTTCATCAGACAATTTCCTGGAGTTGGAAAACCTTTGTCATCAGATTAAAAATATTGTTTCTATATGTATGCAGACATATGTATACATTTATTATTTTTATTATGAAAATATGGTTATAGATTTTGCTAAGCTTCCAGAGAGCATTTACTTAAGAAATCTATATGTGATATAATCAGTAAAAGAAAATCATTACAATCACAAGTGAATCAGCCAATATTTTATGATTTATTCTGAAAATTTCCCTAGTCTCCTAAACACAGAACCCTACAGTAACAGCAAAGAAGCTAAGATGTGCTCCTAGAACCTGTGCCTTTCACTAAAATGTAACATACATCATTTCAGGAGAAGGCAAAGATATGATGCGAACTAGAACTATAAACTTACGTTCAGTCCATTAAGTACAAACAACACTTAAAACAAACCAACCAAAACCAGGAGCATTGCATGGGCATCTGGTGACATAAACATGAGCAGTTTCATGTCATAGGAACAAGATGCTGTCTCATGCTTGCCTACTCTTCTCTTCTACTCTGCAGGATATCTGGCCCATATGTTGTCTGCCCACCTCCAGCAAGCTTATGACTCTTGCTTCTCCAAACATCAGCCTACAACTGGTTTGAAATTATTAGTAAAATTCATGCAGCGGCTCTGATTCATCAGGCTTCTGTGTCTTTAAGCTTCAGAAAACCAGATTCTATCTCTACTTCTTAAGAATCCATCAGTTCTTTAAATAAAAGGACTTGATATTACTAACTTGGATTATCATTACCTTGTACAATCCTGTCCATCAAAGCTGCCCGTTAAAGGCAATGAAGCCCATCCAAAGACAGTTACCCAACACTTGTAACTTGATCCAACGCACTTGTATATCTCAGTAATCTAAGTGTCCTGGATGATCGGTATTGGTTTGATCTTTGATTTATGAAGTAACTAGGATATAACTGATATTTTACAAATATTGGTGTTTTTGCAAAACACTTCCTTCCATAGATTTTATACATACACTCACCAAACAGCCACTAACAAGATGCTCCACTTGTACTAGACAGCTAAATAAGTAAAGAGAGAGATTTCTTCTATTCAGGTATATTCTTTTATTCTACTCTTCTATAATGAGTAACATCCACTATGCTATAAGAAGGATGAGGCAAATGGGTGGTGCATACAGGAGAGATAGCTCTAAGGTACTTGACATCAGAGTCATGTCAGTTTTCAGGACATGACTTTTTTATGTAACAAAAGTATTTCCAGGTAGCTGTTCTAATGCCAAATCCTTCAGTAAATATCACAAATTTTTATATAACATCAAAGTTAATTTAGATGTTCTTATATATTAGTGATGAGGCAGAATATTTTAGCTTATATTAACTGTCATTCTTTATTAATTGACATATTTTATTAATTACTTGGAAATTTCATACATAATGCATCCTGATTACATTCACTTCCCCGTCCTCCCAGGTCCACCCCC
>NW_022196896.1:93449383-93464049 GCF_008632895.1 Mastomys coucha | reverse complement strand
ATAGGCAAACTCTCAATGGCCAGCCCTTTAAAGAAACCACTGGTGCTTTGACAAGTAAATCCATGTGTCAAATTGGCTAGGCTGTAGTACCCAATTATTTTGCCATATGTCAATATGTGTTTCTGTTGGGGAATGTTTTAGTCATGATTAATATTTAAATCAGTAGATGTTTTAAAAGTATATTATCATTCATATTGTGGGTGAGCATCATCAATTGAAGGTCATAAGAGAAATTATTGAAGTCCACCAATGAGGAAAGGGCATTTTAGCCCAGACTGCCATGAGACTGCAGACTTAAGATGTGTATATTGGCATATATAATTTGTTATATATTATGCATATATATATATACACCAATAGGATATATATGAAGTTGGCTATATATAAAACATATATTGGAATATAAATTTGGATATATAATATACATACACACATAACTACAATTGAAGAAACACACACATACCTACCATGTGTTTTTCCTGAGAATCTTGAGTTTGGTACTAAGAGTGGTTCTTATACTTACAGCATCTTAAGGATGTGATTTCTAAATCAGTCCTGAGTCTTACAAAGTTGGTTCTTGATTCTAATTAAATTTTATGTTACTAATGACTTCATTTCTGATAATTGACTACTGACAGGTCATAGAGTCATGTGGCCACAGATGTATGTGAAGTATTGCCACTGGCTATTCTTAATTAAATACTTATAAGAAGGAAAGTTCTAGGTGACCATGTATTTGATACATTAAAACAGTTTTGACAAAATAATTAATATAAATAGATTGGCTTGTCACTCTTAATTATACTATAAAATGGAGAAGGATAGTGATGAGTCCAGAAATTCAAATTCATAGCTTATGTAGCACATGTATTACCTAAAAGTTTATGTCTGCCCTGAGAGGCTCTTTTATTTCATAGAGCAATAGAGCAGTGAATAGTTAAAACTAATCTGAGACTCTCACCTGCAAATTTATGAATGCCAGTACAAATTTGATGCCCAACTTTACCTGGTAACTGCTGGCTATATAACAGTGAAAATTAGAGTAGAGACACATGGCATATTCTAGAAATCTCTGCCCTGTGCTCCTACTTTCAGTTGAGGATTCTTTGTTAGAAGTTGCTGTTGTCATCAACTAAGGTTCTTAGACATACTTTGCCTTCATACTCACCACAATCCATCACCACTACCTCTAATCCTTACCTTCAAACACTCCAGTTTAAGCAGACCCAGAAAAGTTTATGTACAACATGGGGCCCTATGGATGTTACTCTTGTATCTTTCAACAAAGAGAGAGAGAGAGAGAGAGAGAGAGAGAGAGAGAGAGAGAGAGAGAGAGAGAGAGAGAGAGAGATCCAAAGGCTTAGGGAGATGAAACGTTGGTGTAGATTTATTTAATACCTGTTCATCTACACAGTAGTGTCCAAATAACAGACATCTTCAAACACTAAATCAGTAAGACGGTGAGACATTAGCTTGCTAGCGGTATCCCAGACACACTGAAGAAGTCTGTCCTTGGTCTTCTCTTCTGATCAGAAAATACAGTGTAACCTACTGCCACTTAACTGGAAACCTACCTACCATGGAGAACCACTCCAGATTTACAGTCAGAGGTGGAAGGGAAGCATTTAATGGCCAAAGGGAAGACGACTGTGGTACTCAAAAGAGTCTAGTTGGTCTTAGCGATTCTAGAAGTGAAAGAGGTAGTCAGCTGAACTCTTACGGCATCTCTCATAGTGGCAGAATTTTGAATCAAGTGAATGAAAATGTTGAATGACGAAAACATGGTGCCCCAATCAGTTTTCTAGAACTGTGGCTGCCATGGAGTTACCCTGCCTCAAGGAGACAGTCTACCTTCATTGTTTAACAAGGAAACTGAGAGTCAGCAAATCAAAGTAATTTTCCAACTCCAAACATTATGGAATTATATAATCCTATGAGTTTAACCTGAAAATCATCCCAGACTCTTGGTTGCCTAACTCTAACTTCTAACAGAGGATATAACCTCTATATAGTTTATGTTCTATATTTTAAGAGTGTATGTCATAGAATTTAAAATTTATTTCTATATATAATCTTTATTTAAGTATACTTACAATAATTATGAGAAGAATATCAACTATAGCATCCTAACAAGTGGAAACCACAAGAGTACACTTTGAAAAGTTCCTAATGAAATTGACTTGATGGAGTAAGCTGTTGAAAAGCAGGAGAAGTCAAACAGAGAGAAGGGAGCTGAATTCTAAGCACAGTGGAGTTTTGAGAATAGCATCTGTGCTGCAGTGCTGTGAGACGAGAGCCTGTTGTGCTGGAGAGGTGGCTCAGCAGTTAAGAGTGTTCACTGTAATTGCAGAGAACAGGGCCTCGATACCCAGCTCCTACATCAGGTAGCTCACAGCCATTTTATCTCCAGCTCCAGGCAATCTGATGCCCTATAGATTCTGCCAGCACCTACATACATACATATGGTGCATATAAACACACAAACACACTCACATATACACACACATACACGCACACACATATGCACACTCGTGCACAGGAATACACACATATGCACACATCTGTATACTGTACATTTTTCTCTTAATAAATATTGATGGCTCCTGACTTAGGATAATAAGACTTAACAACTTCTCGACTTTACAATGATGTGAACAAAGTCAGGAGACAACACACTTTGAATTTTGAACCTTGTTTTGTTCTTGGGATAGAAATCTGTGTGCAGTGCTGCAATCTCTAATAATGCTGATCAATGGCAGAGAGCCACAGTGTCCAGTTGTTCACTTGATCACAAGGGTAAACAACTGGCAGAAAATGCAAGTTGCCAGCATTTTTATTATATTGTCTACAAAATGCCCATCTGTGCATAAGATGGCCAAACCAGGTTATAAAATGGGTTTTGTGTTAGATAATTTGTACAATGGTAGACAAATATAAGCTTTCCAAATACAGTAAATAAGACAGGTTAAGCTATACTGGTTGGATTAGGTATACCAGATGCATTTCTGACTTTCAAGATTTTTAACTTATACTTGGTGTACCAGCATTGTTAAGTTACAAGAATATCTAAGTAATATAATAAAGGATAAGTTAAAAGAAGAAAACCAGTTTTAAAGATAAAAGTATGAAATGATCCATCTCATCCAAACTATTTTTGTAGAAAACTTCTTCCTCCAAGCTATTAGACTGATGTTTGTCTAGCATGAATTTTGATTTAGGAAAATATAAAAATAATGTGTTCTCATTTGAAAGTTTATGGCTATAGATTATTTTTTGGGGTCCCTTTAAATTTCTTGGGGAAACCCCATAATATACTTTTGGTTCATTTGATTGTAGAACTGAGAAGTAAGCAGTACATTTTCTTCACCATTATATCATCAAATATATCATAAAATGGTGTTGTAATAACAGAAACTTACAAAGGAGTCAAGCAATACCTAGTAAGATGATGATCTTTGTCAGGTGAAACTTCAATGAATATATAATCTATATTTTCTGACAAAACAAAGTAATTACACATTGCCAAACAAGTCATTGTTAGTTTATAAGATACAGAGGCAAACTACAATATACCCGAATACTTAGACAGTACATGGCTTAATTCAAATGAAAATGAATTGATGATGGTTCTCTACTCACTCTGAATGCTTATTTCTCTATATTATTCATCTAAAATGCTATTAAATATTAATATAACTAAATACTTTCTCATGTACAAAGAGCCACCTATAATTTTCTTTAAAATAGAGCTATATGAACACATTTATAAATCTTAATTCTTCATTAAAATTGTAGTATTTTCTAGGTCATGGTTTGAAAAAAAATATTTATAGATGTTCCTATAAGATTTATATGTTGGCTAGATGTTATAATATACCTGCAGTCCCAGAATTCAGAAGACAAACATCAGGGAATTATGGGTGGTAGACCAGACAAAGCTACATTATTATTCTAGCTACATTATGATTCTGAGCTACAGAGCAAGACTCTGCCTTAAAAAATAAAATTCAGAATAAAATCCAGCTAAATCCCAGCATAGAGTAGATATGATGAAAAAACAGATACATGACCCATCACGAGTTAGGAACTATTGGAGTTGATAACTACTGGGAAGAGGAGGGTGAGCTTCCTGTAATAATGTAACTCCTCATAGACTGATGATACAAAATGGTAGGCCCTAATCCCAAGACTACCTGGGCAACACAAACTTAACATGATTTAAGAGAAAGAAAAAACGGGAAGGGATAGGAGAATGGAGAGGGTAGTGAGGAGTTGTGAGATAAATATGATCAATATATAAAATTCTCAAAGACAATACAAATATTGCATGTATGTAATATATATGTTATACATATACACATATACATATATATACATACACACACACACACCATATATATATATATATTCATTCTTGGCCCAGAGATAGGGTGATAGGGAATAAAGAATGCTCCATCGTAATGAATAGGGTTACTGACTCTGAGAATTTGCTCTCTAAGGTTCATTGCACACCAGGAAGATCTTGTACCTGACTCTCCAGGTGTGTTACCACCTCTATCTTGGACTCACAGCCTCCAGAACTAGAACTAGCAAGTTCCTCTTGTTCAGAACACTCACATGTCCTTGCTTTAGTAGTACTAAGCCATGAACCACTCTTAGGGTGTCACTAAAATATCCAGATGATTTCTTAAAAGTGTATCTCATCCAAATAGTATACATAGTTCATGGTAATCAGTATTTATGCTTACCTTTTATAGAAAGAATGTATTTTGGTGACTTTAGCATTTGAAATGTGGATTGGATATACTTTTATTGAAGTCCAAATGTCTCTAGTGACTAGATAGTGATATCAAAAAGGATAAGAAATAGAGATGGGAGAGATGTTAAAGAATGAAGCCAGGGGCCAGGGAGTTAATTTGGATGGTAAAATGCTTTCTGTACAGGTGAGAGAACCCAATTTCAACACCCAGAAAACACCTGAAACAAACCTAATCAAAGTAGTACACATTTATAGTCCCTGTTTGGGGGAAATGAACATAAACAGAACTCTGGATCTCACTGTCACATAAAGCAATGTGCGTGACTCTTGATTACAAGTAATTCTTCTAGGGTACATACACATACATACACACAGCAGGGTGGGGGCAGTTGGGGGGAGGCGGGAGGATATGGCCAATGAGGCTGGGTCAGAATCTCTATGTAAGCTAACTGAAATTTTCTGTATGAGTTCAGCCTCTGCCACGTACTGAAAAAAATTTATTTTATTTTTTTAAAGATTTATTTATTTATTTTATGTGAGTACACTGTTGCTGTCTTCAGACACACCAGAAGAGAGGGCACCTGATCCCATTACAGATGGTTGTGAGCCATCATGTGGTTGCAGGGAATTGAACTCAGGACCTCTGGAAAAGCAGTCAGTGCTCTTAACCGCTGAGCCAACTCTCCAGCCCCAGAAGGGAACTCAGAAATCTAACATTCATGTTTGTTTTACATGTCAATAATGAGCTTTCTAATACTCAAAGGTATAAAAGGAAATTCACCTCATTTTTTAATCCTATGGTCACCGGCCTATAATTTCCGGGTTAAATGATACACACAAATACGTTTATTTGATATAGCTTTATTTAACTACAGGAAACTGAGTGCTATACACCTCAGATAGTCAGGTACAAAACCAATAACTATGGTTTAGCTTGAGAAAACTAATGTAGAAATTAAATCCAATTCCTGTTGTAAAGCTAGGCAAAACAATTGCAACATTACCTTAAACAAGAACAAGATCAGGGTGTGTTTATTTTAATGAGGCAAATGTGTAGGGTTCTGACAGGCAGAACATATTTTTATGAAGAAAAATATCAGAATCCACATAAGCAATTTTGTCATGGTCACAAACTATTTCAAATTCACACAATCAATCTGCTTTAAATAAGCAATAAGCAAGTAATTAAACCAAGAATCATAACAAATTCAACAGTTAAAATTCTTGCAACCAAACCAGCTATTTTTTATCTACAGGTAAATCTTGGTTGACATGCTCATAAGTCATATGTTCTAGGCTTCTATACTCCCACCTCCCTTCTGGAAAGACAATGAAAACACCATTTAATCATTTCTTAAGTATAAAAGTTATGGCATTTAACCAATCAGAAGTAACAGCTAGAGGCTTGGTTTGGGAAGCCAGCTTTATTTCACATTCACATACCCTACTTGTGGATAGACTTGCTATGTGTTGTTTCCCTCTGGAAAAAAATATTTTATTCATACAGGGAGGCTGACATGACTCTCAACTGTTCTTAAATCAACTCTTCTAAAAGCAAAGGAACTAATATCACCTAATTGTGTTATCTGTTAATATTTTCTAAGTCTTTCATTGCTTCTAGAATTTCAGGTGGGCAAACATTTCCTAACATATTTCTCCACCCCACCTCTCTCTGTCAAATATAAATTCTTCTTTTCTCTTTTCTCCTACAAACCCTTGCATATACCCATCCTATCTCTTTCAAACTCATAGTCTCATCATTTCTATTGATGTTACGTGTGTGTGTGTGTGTGTGTGTGTGTGTGTGTGTGCCTCTAATACACTATTACTATACCATTTATCACAGGTGTTGCCTTATTTTTAAATAACTTCTTCATGCATTTGTTTTCAAATAAGTAGGTACTTTGGAGGTAATAATTTGGTCTTATTTTTATGTTGTTATCCCTTGACAATAGAAGATGAATACACCATGTAACCCTCCTTACAGCAGGTTTGAAGTAACATTTAAATGCACTTAAATATGAAAATCTAAAGATTTAGAGGCACAAAGCAAGCCATCCTTTCCCTTAAATGTTTGTAGTTTATAACTTACCCCTGGCTACAAATGCCACCTAATAGTTTTATAGGAAAATGTCATTTTGATGTTTACTTATATAGAATAGCTTTAGACTTACTATTTTCCAAAGAGTGAGATTATAATGTGGGAATTCATAAGACAGGAGCAATTACATGGCAATAATTTACTGACTGAAACTTTCCCTAGAAGAGGGTTTCTTAAAACTTTTCCACTCATGATATCTTTACACTCAAGAAATGTTACATGACCCCAAGTATATAGGAATATAAAATGGGTATACAAAACAAATACTTAATGACAATAAAACATGAATAATTTACTTTGCAAACAGGTAGCTTTAAAGTTAATTAAAGCAAATTTAATGATATGGATTACTTGTTCAGTCTGTATAAAGAATTAATTTTTGACTAAATATTTGATGCCGCAGGACACATAGCATCCTTGACATTTTTAGAGTTACTAGCATTGATTTGAAGAGCACACTTTGATATAAATATACAGTACCAAATAGCAGGAATATATTTAGGGCCATTTCAGCAACTGTTGGAAATTCTACCCTAATCTCGAGCCAACACTCACTTACTCATTTCTTTTTTAATGAAGCTCAAGTAGAACTCAAATACCCATTTTAAAAATCAAATGTTCTAACAGAAGCCAACCCAAAGCTATTCTAATTTGACATTCCCATGTTGAGGAATGATAGAGCACTAAGCAAAGTAGTGAAAGATTTTATTTTCTGAAATAAAACCATGATGCTTCTAAAGGAGGGATAGCTTTGTACGTACATACAGCAATAGTGTAATACATAATAGTCAGGTCTCCAGAAAGGAGCCAAGCTGTTTCAGGTAGTGTTTACTGCATGGCAGGAGAGTATACAGAATAGAAGGCAGGCAGAATGTATGCTCAGAGCTAAGGCTGTAAATGAAGTTGCATGATAAAGCATGACAAGCAATGGCAGAAATATTTTGGGTTCAATAATGGTTTGATTTTTAGGTGATTTGCCTTTTCAGCTTCAGAAACCTCTTCCTATTGTCAAAGTGCTCACACACTTCCCACATTCAATTACATGACCCCACATAGGGTTACTTAAAATGGACAGTTTAAAAAGTTGAGTAGGCTCTGGAATACAGGTCTCAGAATACTCTGTCACAGTTTCTTCACACTTCCAGAGCTAAGACCAACACAGCTTGATACCCTGCAAACACCTATTCTTAAAATAGTGGCAACCAATATTATATCGGCTGGGAATTAACACAGCAATGCTCCGTTAACCAACTCCAATAAAATACATAGGCATAGGCATAGGACTTCCAGCTAGGCAAGGTAGTGTTGGCTGACTACACACAAATCTGCCCATGCATTCTCAACAGCAGCAGCAGCAGCAACAACAACAACAACAACAACAACAACCAAAGTCCATCTTCTCAGAAAAGCTGGAAAAAAATAATGTCTCTAACTTTAGACTACCTGGTCAGAGAGAAAGAAGTTGATTCCATTGTAACTAGTTATTTTCAGATTAAAGCTGGAGAGAGAGAGAGAGAGAGAGAGAGAGAGAGAGAGAGAGAGAGAGAGAGAGAGAGAGTTGTACTAGTTTCTTTTAGCTGCTATGATAAAACCTAAGGTAGACAAGGGTTTATTGGGTTTACAATTCCAGGTCTTAATCCATGATTCTGAGAAGTCAAGGCAAAAACTGGAGGCAGGAGCTTGAATACAGATATGTTTGCTATTCTGCAGAGCATTACTTCTGACCAATGCACTTCACAGCCAAAATGCAGCAGGAACCAGGAAGGACTCTGCTGAATACAGCACAGGAATACAGACAGGAAGGCATATGATATGCCAACTTTTTAGATCACCTCTGCAGGCAATGGTTTCATCTGTATTGGCTAGGTTCTCCTGCATCTACACATGTACTTACAGCCAGTGTAATGTAGGCAACTCCTCAATGAATGTTCTCTCAGTCTCAAGGCTGTATCAAGTTAATAAACATAAATAAGACATGATTAAAATAAAATCTAATCATACAGACAGAAAACTTAACACTAAGGAGAAAACAACATATCAAACTTAAGACAAGAATCAAAATGGTCCGCATACATCAAAACATTGGTCATAGAGTTATGTTTTCAAAAACCATGTAGAAATTGATATCACACACACACACAAACACACATACATAAAGAGTACAGATGGCTCCAAGGGGCTCAGCTTCATGCAGAATTTTTTAATGAAGGATATATATATATATATATAATGAAGGATATATATATATAATGAAGGAACATATATATATATATATATATATTAATTAAATTTTCAAAAATTCTGGGAAAATTCTGAGGTTTATGGGAACCAAGCAAATTTCGATTCAAAAAAGAGAGAATTTAAAAATTAAAAGAAGGTTTGTGAGCAGTGTGACTCATTCTTTCCCCATGCACCTTGCCAGTTCACTGATAATCTTGACACTGTAGCCAAAGTTCGAAGTTCAAAGATGTCTTCTGTCAGTTATCTCTGACTTTCATATCTACAGCATGACATGATTGTGCATGCAAACACACACACACACACACACACACACAAAACTTTGGTTACATCAACAAGATTAAATGGGTCAAAATCTCCATGTCTACCTGAGATGCTATTTAAGTTCATGACTACTATGGAGAGAGAATCTATTAATAGTCACTGAAAAGTATCTCATGCTCCACTGGGTACCCCAAATCCATGCACCTATGAGCCAGTCCCTAGGAGGACTCAGTATATAGACAAGGAGAGGGCATGACTTGGGAAGGGGATATGTTGGGAAAAGGAATGTTCTAGGGAGTTAGAGTAGGGAAAGAGCAGGAATACAATCCAAATACATTTCATAGAAATGTATGAAATGTATGAAATTCTCCAAGAATAAATAAGAATGCGCTAATTTAATGGTACGCTAAACTTTGGACTTAACACAGATGGGTATGGAACATAAATTACACATATTTTACAGATACAAAAAAAGTCATTTTCGAGGCACTCACATGATAGCTCAGAGGGTAAAGTTGCTTGTCAACAAGACTGACCAACTTGAGTTTTAGACCAAAGGCTCTCATGAGAGGGAAAACGGAACAGACATATAAACACACACATTTAGTTATAGTTGTAATTTCTCAGGATTTCACTATTTAATTTTACATATATTTTAAATTGTAGGTGAAATTATTCAGTACTTTGTATGTCTAGGTGAAAGTTTGTATAATTATGCTGACAATTATTGTTAATAATTACAATAGCAATTCAGCATAACAATGTTGCATGTACTGAAATCACTAAGAAAATCCACGTACTGAGCTGCAAAAACACTATTTATAATCAATTGTCATTTCATTCTCAGGCAATTTATTTTTCATATTTGGTGTATATCTAGACACTCAGAAATTAAATTAACTAACCCAACAGATATTTTTAAAGGGAGAAGCATTTCAGTTGAAAAATACAAAACACTGTCTCAAACAATTTATTTTACTTGGTCAACAGCACTCTAATGAAGATAATCGATAAAAGGAAATTAAATGTTTGAAAAAATATTATTTTCCAAATCTGAAAGGACACTGCAGTTTCAAGCCTTACAAGTCAGTCTTGTTGATGTAATTATGTAGGCTTGTTATTATTACCTACAAGGCCCCAGAATAAACACAGAGCATTAGAGCCAAGGAAAACTAGTAAATTTTAAACTTGACTGTTCTGTCTAATAAACGCCTTATAGCCATGAGATGAATCTAGCAACCTATTGCTTAAAGAAAAAGAGGCAGTGTTTTACAAAACGCAGTGTTTCATGTCTGATAAAGACGATTCCTGGGGAACCTGTTCCATTCAGAGTAAGGCTTCAAACTCAGTAAGAACATGCCTGCTGCCACCACTCTAACTGTAGGCTAAGAAACATTTTCTTCATCCTGCTCTTGTCCAAAAAAAAAATTATCTTTTCTTGAACGAAAATAAATCACTCACCACTGGCTTTGTCACCAACTACTTTCTTTGAGGAAAGAAAAGAGATGACATCTTGTTCTTGGGAGTGCCAATCTCAAATGATTAATGAATCAGCACAAACAGACGAAAAGGAGAGTAAATCATCAGAGAAGCAAGTAGTATAGATGCCAAAGAGCCATTTGTTGTGATTTTATGGAGGATTTTCCCAGGGAAGATCACAAAGTAACAAAGTATAGAGATTGCAGATAGAGGAGGTATGAAACTTCTTCAGACTTCCTGAGGAGAGATCTACAGTCCTGATGGATGGTCCTGAAAGTCCTGTGTTCGTGTGCTTCCTGATCTTGTTAGAGAATAAGGTATTTTGGGATTGACTTCTCTCTATCCTAGTTCATTGCACTGGGGGAACAGAACCTAGGCTGCACAGAAAAGCACACATTATCATGTGAAGAAAAGGATACAGAAAGAATATGACAGAAGCTAAAGTATTTCCAGAACATCCCCTCAGATTTGATAGGGTACCATGTGCAGAGGAATGGAGCTTTTAAAACTCTTCAACAGTATGTGGGGGCCCCAATTATTCTCTCATCAAATTTGCAATGCAAGTTTTTGGAGGTACCTTTCACTGCCCTGTGATATAAGAGCATGCATGCTGCTTGGTGGGTGGTGTTCTCACATTCCTTACCAGAAGAGCAAGACAGCAGGCTTCAATCCTCATAGCAGTTATGAGAACCAGTAACAGTGGTTAGATAAAACCGATCAGAATATAGTCTGTTTTATTTTCATATGTAAAATAGAGATTCTTATTTTTGAGGCAAAGGGAACTCCCTGTTTGTGTGCAGTAGAGGATACAATTCTGTGATTTTACTCTTCATAC
The DNA here is from genome assembly GCF_008632895.1 of Mastomys coucha. Classification (NCBI taxonomy): domain Eukaryota; kingdom Metazoa; phylum Chordata; class Mammalia; order Rodentia; family Muridae; genus Mastomys; species Mastomys coucha. The sequence goes on along the minus strand of NW_022196896.1, from coordinate 93,452,373 downwards.
TTCTACATCACTATAAAGTTGATAAAATGGTGCTATTGTTAATATTAATAGTATAATGCACATTCTGTGGCATTAGTTATCACTGCCTGAGCCAACTAATAGCAGTTTGTTGGAGAATTTTCTTAGTCTGGTACCATATGTTTCAGGCTTGTTTTCTGCCTTTTGTGCCATTGGAATCAGCCATTTGTTTAGGAAACTGTACTTCCTGTTTATCAAGTAACACCTAGAAATCAAGATCTGGTATCAGGTATGCTCAGTGTTGATGGGGTACCGTTGCTTTACAGCCCTTTAAGCTTGCAGAGAAAGTGTATGCATAACCTCTCTTAGCACAGTCATATCTAATGGAAACAGTTATAAATCCGGCCTGGCTGCTTGATAAAGATCTAGCGAAGCTGAGCCAAGTGATGCAGTTGCTGCCATGCAGGCTTCTACTTTTTGCCATGATCTCCATGTGTTGCATGATTGGGAGGTTTTTAATATTAGTACAATGTGGGATATTAGGTTGATAGAAATTTCCCTATGAATCATTCATGCCTTCTCCCAGGAGTACTGCTTCGAAGCTTCTCCAGGAAAGTCCTGAGCAGACCATCCTTTCCGCTTTTAGGGAGATGTCCTTAGCTGGCCCTACTTGAAGGTCTTCCTAAGGTTGTGACTCAAAATAAATATGCCAGAAGTCTCCTTACGAGGCTCTGACTCCAAGATACTCTGGGATCATCTGCCCCTGTACATGCTCAGGAACAAGATAATCAGAACAAAGTAAACATAAAAAGGTAAACAAGATCCGGTGGACTAGAGGAGTTGGGAGCAGATCAGACTAAAAGCCTCTTCTTACTGTACACTCTGAGAATAGTGCACTACTTGGGACGTGAGCACCTTCCCAGGCGGATTGGAGAGTTTCTTTCTGTCCAGTGCCCTTGGAACCATGAAAATCTTTTCTTTATTGGATATTTTATTTTTTTACATTCCAAATGTTATCCTCTTTCCAGGTTCCCACACACACAAACCCCCTATCCTACTGCCCCTCCCCCTCCTTCTAGGAGGGTGCTCCCCCACCTACCCACCCACTCCCGCCTCATCACTCTGGAATTCCCTATACTGAGGCATCCACGAAATTCTTAAATATTGGGTTATGGGTTTGATGAAGGAAATGATTGTGAAGGACAACGATGCTCTATCACTATTTATTAATGATGACTAAACTTATGACCAAGAGGAAGTTAAAATAAATGTCCAGGGACAAAAATAATATCATCTATAATATAATTTATATTTTTAGAAAAATATAATTCTATCCTTGCCAATAGAGTTCTGTATAAATAAAGGAGTACTATGACTACCAGGCAGTTAGAATGCAAGATTTCCCCCAACCCCTGTGCCTGGCTTACTCCTCCCTCATCAACTCCTTATCTCTTCTGCAAGAGCAAGACCTGCCTGCTCCTCTTCTCTCTCTCCCTCTCTCCCTCTCCCCCTCTCTTTCTCTTTCCCTCTTCCCCTTCTCCCTTTCCCTCTCCTCTTCTTCCTTTCCACCTCTCCCACTCTTCCCCTCTCCCTACCTCTCTCCCCCTTGGCCTGCCCCCCCCCTCACACACACACACACACACACACACACACACACATACACAAAACACACAACCAAACACAAGTTTATTAGATTGTCTCCACTTCCATGAGCACACACCTCTTCCCTTGGTTATATGCAACCTTCCATCCCATTGGTAAAAACACAGCCTACCCACGTGTCCTAGGCCTACATGTTTGGCAGTATCAGATCTTCAGCTCCTTCGTTTCATGGGAATTATATGGATCAAGCAGTTCACAGAGCTTACATGCAGTTTCTTTGCCTTTGGTCTTACAAACTTAACTCATTTCCAGTGATTAAAGCAGGCACCTTTGCCATGTCATATGGAAAAATGATGCTTTACCTCTGATTTTCCTTTCAAATACTTCTAATACCAGTCTAATCCTAAGAAAATACCCCAAATCATAAATATTGGGTATTCTATAAAATATTTGTCAGTACTCAAAATTGCCAAGTAATAAGAAGCAACTCAGAAAGATAGCATAAGAACGGTCCTAGCCAGGTGGAGGCTAAAGGGACCTGGTGACTGAGTGTTATATAATATTCCTAAAACAGAAAATTGACTTGAAGCAAAAGCCAAGATGTATGAATAAAGTGTAAGCTTAATTAAAATGTATAAACGTTGCTTCCTCATTTTAAATAAACACATCTGATGTTAGCAGCTAAGGGAACGGCATAGAAGGTATTGACCAAGAATTGTCTTTATGTTTTGGTGAATTGTGTTGATTTTTTTCATTTTTCTATGACCTTAAAACTTTGCTGAAATTTAAAGGTTATTAAAAAAGTAAACATCTCAGGTGAGGTTCTGAGACCAGAGCAGCCTACCAGGAGGCACAGGCCCCACGACTAGGGGAGCAGCAAGGCGGCAGGGACAGGATCCTCTCAGCTTCCTAGTGACAGAGGAGGAACAGCATCCTTCTCTGCCCCCTCCCTGCAAGTGGAGGGCCTACCTCCAGAGAGAGCCTTAAGCCAGAGACCCGGGCGGGATCCACCAATTTCTCTCAGGTGAGGTTCCAAGACCAGAGCAGCCAGCTTGGAGGAACAGGCCCCACAAGTCGCAGGGGACTTGCAGGGCAGCAGAGACAGGATAAGCACTAGCCACAGACACTAAAAACATCTAACACCAAAAAGCAAAAGATGGTGAAAGGCAAATGCAAGAATCCTACCAACAGAAACCAAGACTACTTGGCTTCATCAGAACCTAGTACTCCCAATGCAGCAAGTCCTGGATATCCCAAAACACCGGAAAACCAAGAATTGGATCTTAAATCATATCTCACAATGCTGATAGGGGAACTTAAGAAGTACATGAGTAACTCCCTTAAAGAAATATAGGAGAATATAGGTAAAGAGGTACAAGCCCTTAAAGAAGAAACAAAAAAATTCCATAAGGAATTGCAGGAGATCATAA
>NW_022196896.1:93375914-93442593 GCF_008632895.1 Mastomys coucha | reverse complement strand
AAAAAAAAAAAAAAAAGTAAACATTTCATGCAAGGAAGACACTTCAAATCAGACCTGAAGAAAAACGTGAAGTAGTAGAGCAGGTCACCTCAGGAGAGGACTTCAGTAACCAAAAACATGACTCAAGCCCAGCTACTCCCAGCAACTCCTTTGTCTTCCTAAAATTCTTAATCCCCAGATGCAAGCATTGACCAGTGAAACAGCAGCACATGGCAAATGTAGGCTTGAGTGACTTCGCTTCGAATGTAGTAGCTTACTGGCATGCCTGTGTTGTGTTGATTTTGAACAGATGCAAAGAACAAGGAACTAGTGTTCTAGCTACCTGTGCAATGATACCCCAAGAATGGATGCTACTCAAATGGAACAAGGCTGAGCATCTAGGCATCCAGACAGAGGGATAAAGGACAACAGTGCATAGTTCAAGCATGCTTTAAGGAAAGAATGACATAAAGCCCATTTGTTTCCATTTAAAAACCAGGTCTGATTTCGCAAAGGAGGCCATAAGGTACCAGCTCCAGGAAGAGACCATAAAATCCAGGAACAAGGTCATAAAAGCCCCTCCCAAAGAACAGTCTGGGGGTAACCACAAGAATGGAAAAATATTGTATCTCATCCTGTGGTTAAATGTTCACGACACAGGAATGCAGACCATTTACCATCTGGCACAAACCAATCAGACCCCTATGACCCCTAGCACCCACCAGTGAAATTTTAGATTACCCAGTCCTTCAAGAAAATTCCCCTAATTCCTTTTAAGAAGGCTGGCCAGCCTTTGTCTAGGGTTGCCATTTTGAAGAATGGTTGACCAACCCCCCTTCCCCTCCCCATGCAGGGTGTTTCTGCAGAATAAGCGCCCTTTGTCTTTGCATACTACCTGAGTCTGAGGTCTTCCTTCAGCGATTTTTGGACCATTGCCTTACTTTTTTGATTAGTATACCAGCCAAGAACTGAAACAGCGGGAGTCAAACATACAAATCAGTACAACGCAAGTTTATTTCACTCACATCGAAACAAGTTAAATGGAATCAGGCCAGGTGCAGTAGGTGGCTCTGCCATCTCCCATACTTGCTTTTTAATAGGGATCCAGGGTACTGGATTTGGTTGCCATAATTTCACAGCTGGTGAGGAAATGTTAAACAGACTAGAAGATAAGATACTTTTCTACCTTTTAAAAAAAGTAAAGAGCTGCACACCTGATTTCTAGTCATATCTCTCTATCCCTCACTTCTCTATTTTGCTTCCTACTGGAGGACATAACAAATTTCCAGGGAAAGTTATAAAGTATAACCTCTAGCCAGGTGTCAATGAACCAACTATTAATTGGAATATCCTATTTAAAACAACTGGGAAGTGACACCAGAAATCATCAGTCATCTTTCCCATGGCTGATAATCCTTAACCTTTTGCCACTGTGGACAATATTTTCTGTGTTGATTAATTTGCCTTATTAATGTTTTATGATTCTCAACTTCCTGCATTTAATTATATACAGGAGAAACTTGAAGTTCCATTTTATCCTAGTTTTTTTTTTTAAGATACTATGTATTGGCCTTCTATAATATAATTAGAATTGGCATACTTCAGTGTAGTCATAATGTAACCTTAATGCAACATAAACGCAACAGATTTTATGCTTTTAGAATTCATTTCAATCACTACAGCTAGAGAGCAATGGTGTCAACAGATGAAAGGTTCAGAGAGGTGATTCAATACTTCATCTTGAAGTCATTAATTCAGGGACAAACAGATAGAATAAACCTAATTGTAGCAAAACTTAGGAATGTACTTAATGGGTTGGGGTACAGGCACCCCTTTTTCCCTTTGAGAGAATATGATCAGCCATTGCCCAGTGACAACATAAACTCCTTTTCAAATCTACACATTTGTAAGTTGCCTGTCACTAGGTTGCCTTATTACCTAAAGCAAGTTACTTTATAATATGTGCTACTAATGAGAGAATTCATTTTGGGGAATATAATTTGCATCTGGTTCATCATATTTATATATTGAGAAGGACCTTGGAAGGTTCTAGTTTCACAGGTTCCCTCACTGACTGTCATTGATTGATGTTACTCAGTATCTGAAAGGATCACAAAGGGAAGATGTCTAAACTAAACTAGCAAAGACAAATAATAGAAATGGAGATTTCATTTTAACAGTGGACTTGTTCTCAGAGTTCTCATGATAAGAATGCCCAAATGCAGTTGAACCATGAATAGGTTAATATGAATGGTTTTATGTAACATTTCAATAGAGATAGACCAAGTAGACTTGTAAATGTTCATTCATCGGAGGTATAGTGTAAAATGTTTTCCCATCCCCCCTCCCTTGATATCAGAATGCATCCATAAACCAATAGATTGTTCTGTGGTTTTTAACTCAGGTAGGTTGCTTAGATCTATGACATCTAGCTCCAAGGAAAACATGTCTGATGTTGACAGTGTAACATGAGGATAAAATGAATAAGATTTCAAAGCCAAAAAGTAGCAGTCAACTGCTTAAAACTAAGCAGACAATGGCAACAGACACTACAGAATAGTGTAGTAGAAAGAATAGGGGAGCAGAAGGGGGCTGAGGTTAGACAGAGAGAAAAGGACATGGGAGAAAAGAGAAAAAGAGAGGAGAGCCAAGATATCTGGGAACACTTGAATTGGTCCTCATTTTAAGTGGGGTGGGAGTATGGTCATTGCCCAGGAACATTTAGTTCTTACTACTGAGACTAAAAGTTTCCATGAGAATAAATACAGAATCCCATGCTTCTCTTAAACACTGTCTATGTACTTTCCCCACATTTTTCATATATAAGTGGCTTATTGGTGAATGGATTTCAATTCAGATAGCCCCCAACCCAAACCTCTTTATAACATAATGCATCCCCCCATTATTTAGTTTGTTTTTTTCAGTATTTGTGGGTTGCAGTAGAGGTATATCCCAAGCAATCGACTAGAAAGGCAATGCTGGAACTATATAGTCTATCTGAATGAGAAAAATTACAAAGGTGCCAATGAATTAAATCTATTAACTTCAGGCTGAGTTCACATTTCCACTGCTGAATCATGAGAGCCTGAAGAAACACAAACTCATTAAACAATTTGCCACATGTCTCCGATGTTGGCAGGTATGATTCTTTTCATCTAATGTAAAAGGACTAAGCTTGAGCTTACAAAGACAACATGAACAAAATTATATAGAGACTAACAAGAGACCAAGTATCCCTTATAAGTGGTCAAAAAGAACTAGGGGTGGTACATTCTTCCCCTCTTTAGTAGGGAGAGAATATTTTAGTTAGTGCTAGAAAAAGTTAAAGAAGAGGTTAAAATATTGCATTTTCCCCTGGATCTAGATTTACAAATTCATCACAAAGGTTCATCTGGAAATGTGAATGAGAAGTCAAACACAGTTGTGTACTTCAGCAGAGTGAGATCATAATTTTATAGAAAGCAACAAAGCCAACTTTGTCTACATTAAGAAAAATGAGTAAACACTGACCACATATTAGAAGGCTCCCCAAATCCAAGAAAAGGCTAGAAAAATATAGGCTTGATAATTTGTAGGTATCAGAGTAGTTCATGGTCCAGGGGGCAGCAACAGTTCCCCATAGACTTCTCAAAACTATGACCTGTAAATATTTTCCATCTTTGTTTATTCAAAACACTGAAATTTCAGGGAGAAAAGAGTTATGAGCCAAGTTTAATACCTTGATTAGAAGGGCCAGAACAACCAGGGGAATTCTTAGACTGTACCACATGCACAGAGAGGACAGGCAATATGTCTCCAAAATTTGGGGCTCTGCTATTTGATGAATAGGTTTCAGCTCATTGTAAAAGCTGTAAATATCTCTTTCTACAATAAGAAGTCTGACTTTGGTCCTAAACAAGATCAATATTAATTTACTACCTCTACCTCTCTCCCTCTTTCCCCCTCCCCTCCCCCTCCCCCTCTCTCAAGAAATAGCAGTTTAGTTTTTTTCTCTTTGTGAACATAAATATGCCCAGTAACCAACTACTCATCAGATTAACAAGAGACTCCTGTGGTGGCTTTCACTTGTAGATGACCTAATGATTACATTAGAGGTAAAGGCAATATGAGAGTATAAAATTGATGAATCTACTTTAAAAAGTTTACTATCAGGTCAAGAAGGGAAGGGATCTTACAGGGCTGTCTTACTGTGAACTTCTATCAGAGTGGGCATGATCTTCATTTTCTGATCTTATATAGATCAATGTGGATTAGATGGTCATAGGTTGTGTGTGTGTGTGTGTGTGTGTGTGTGTGTGTGTGTGTATGTGTGTATGTGTAGACCTATTGTATGTCAATATACCAGTTGTATTTCTGGTGCCCACAGAGTCAAAAGAGAGTATGGGAATCCTCTAAAATAGGAGATGCAGATGGTTGTGAGGCATGTCATAGATGCCAGGAATTGAACCCAGGTCCTCTGCAAGAGCAGCAAGTGCTCTTAATTGCTCTTAATTTTCATCACTCCAGCTCAGTCCACAGACATTTTAACAGAGAAATAATAAAAAAAAATTTACTCTGAGACTTGAAAATGGAATAACATAACATTAACCATGAGGGGGCTACTCTAGCTTCCTTCAGGCCTTCACATACACATTAATGTCTCTCTTCCCAAGAGGTGGTAGAACTAGTTGTCAGGGTATATACTCTTACAGCAGACACTGTAATCTAATCCTTCCAAAAAATTGTTTCTACCTCCTGTCATAATAACATAGCAAACAGACAACCAGTCAAGGGAGTGTTTTAGTTTTTTGGAAGCATCATGTGCGTGAGGATGGGATGCTGAGACAAAGTCTCATGAGACATCCTTGGGGATCAGGTTGGCAAGACTTGAGTGGACCTTCTTCAGCTTCTTGCATATTGTATTGCTTCCCTGCTATTCACATGTGGACATTAAGATCAGAACTGGAGAACCAATGTTGGACTCTAAATGGAGCCTTCATGTGTCATAATAACAAGACAAAAATTGATCCCCAAGAGCTTTGGTTTCCTGGATTATTTAGAGTTTTTGTTATGATAGACATCTAATTCCAAACCTAATCGTTTCACGTGCGACCACCGACTGACCCCACCCCATAGATACCAGACCTGCTACAGCTTCTTCCCCAACAACGTAGCAGGCCTAGAGTAAGCACAAACTCAGTTATATCAGTCATTGTCCTTGGCATAGGGAAAATGCATATAGCTCCTATTTATTGTATTGTTGGCTGAATGTGTGGCATTGCTTTTAGTCTCCATACTTCTGTACCACCTCCTATAGTATGAGAATATGAGAAATGGTACAGAAGCAAAAAGAGATAGAGAAGTTTGTAGACGAAGGTACAATGCCAGCTTTTAATTACTGTGACAAACACCTGGAATAAAAGTCCATAAAAAGAGGAATGAGATGTCTTACTGTGTGTCTTTACAGTTGCAGGTCTATGATCAATTGGCTCCACTGACTTGAGTCTGCTGAAGAACATCACATTATGGTGGGTGTATGGCACAGGAAGCCCTTTGACCTCATGATCAGAAATCAAGAGAAAGAATAAAAAACCCAACTCTCAGAGTCTCCTTCAAGCATACATTCCCCAGTGACATAAACCTCCCAATAAATCCCCCTCCCAAAGGTCCTACCATCTTACAACAGAGCCACAAGCTAGGGGAACTAGGCCTTTTACACATAGGCCTTTTGAATACACCAACTCAACTGCAGCAGAGACTGAAAGATGTCTGACATCACATAAGCTTCTGATACTCTACCCATAGATTTACTAAATCTATGAGGTTCCCAGCTTCTGTTCTTAGAAATCTGACGGCTTTGTAGAGGACACAGAAAGAGAAGACAATTGGTCAGTCTTGTGTTAACTGAAGTGATAAGTCAGGCATAGGACCTTTTAGAAACTAAAAAGATCTTTCCCAGCTCTGTATGCAATAGCAGACAGAAGAAATGAGAGAAGCATGGTGTTTGGAGTAGCCTCATGGGGAAATATACATTTCAAAGTTAAGGCTTAGCTAGGGTTAAAGAAATTAGACAGGATATCAAAGCAGAGGGCTCTGCTCTTGGGGTCAGAAAAGCAGACAGCAGCATTGTAAGTGGTGGTTATGTTGGAAACAAGGTACGATTGGGAAAACAATAAAAGAGACCTGTTCTGGTCATTGTAATGAGTGTGAAGCAGAGACAGGATTGGAAGATTCTAAGCAAAGCCTGACATGGTAAAACCATGCTTTAAAAGTGCTCTGTGCACAAAGACCAGCAGTCTTAAGGATAGCGGGAAGAAATCAGTTAGGAACTTATTTCAGGGTTTAGTGAAGAAACAATGTAACTTGTAGGAAGGTAGGTGTGATGAGAAATATTTTTGATGATCCCACTCACAGAGTTGTTAAATGGGAACTAGAATGACTCATCATTTTTGCAGCTACTGGGTTACAGAAATACAATTTACTAGCATGGAAAAGGATGGAAGAGAAACAATTTCTAGAAGACTATGAAGATCCTGTAAGAACATAGTAAGGAAGAGTGGACAGTAAGACATTAAAATAAATATTATGTTGGCAGTTGAATATAGGTATTAAGTTAATAGGAATGGCCTGACTGCTTATCTAAATGTGGACAGAGTTGCAATTTCAAGATGTATCTGGGTAATATGGTTTAGACTGAATGAAAATGGGAAAAAGATTTGAATATACAGCATTGTGAAGTGTTTCAACACCAAGAGACTGGGGGAGATGATGCAGCAAAGGAGATTGGGATAAAATGCCAATAAGATGAGAAAGGGCCAGGTTTGTGGGCAAGACAGAGCATGCTTCTTGGTCATAGGAGCTAGCAAATGCTACCGAGCATGTTATTGTCAAATATAGGAATGAAAAGTGTTTTTGTCTGTGTGCCCTGGCCTTGGCCCTGAGTCTGTCAGTAATTCCACCTTGACACCTGACAACTACTTATTTCCCAGACAGTGGCAAAGTATTTTTTTAATTCTTTGTATGCCTTCCCAGAGATGAGGTAACTAAATCACATTTAATATGTATCACGGGAAATAGCTTAATAGTGCAAGAGATAGCAGAAGCAAAGAACAAACTCAAAAGGCAATTGTCTTGGACATAATATCCAAGAAGTTGTTTAAATCAGGTGAAAAGATTGTAGTCCTTTGGGCTTTTCTAGTCATCTTGTATCCATAACTCACCATGCCTGCAACACACACAGTTCAGGGATTACCCAGTTTGGGAGCTTCAGTTCTTTTGTTCTGAAAGTAATTCTGATTGATAGTATTAATATCAGATTATTGCAACAGAAAAGCTATCAAATATTCATTTTTGAGAATTTGTAAAGCCAATTTCCATCATGTGGAATGATGATCAAAATTATGTAGGACAATACAGGCAATTTTCTAAACAAATCCTAAGCTCTATCTAAAGTCTCATTGATTTAATTTTGGAAGCAGGAACCTGAACATCCCATCAGTTAAAGAACTGACTCTTTAAGTACAGTCCTTGGTGCAGCAAAAGCTATTATTACTTTTCAGAAATACACATATTTGAGTTCCAACCGAGGCCTCTCAAATAAAGTGCTCAGAAATGAACAAATCATTGTTTTCACAATCTCCACAGGTAACATACGTGTACAGGAAAAAAAATGAGGGGCCTGAGATAGTGGGTAAGGAAGCAGGGGAACAAGAGGTAAAGAAAATGAGGAGAAAGGAGTGAGCAAAGGAGAGAGAGAAAGAGAAGAAGAAAGGAAAGAGAAAAGAAAGGTGAGAAATGGAAAGAACTCAGAAAGGGACAAGCTAAAGTGGAGAAAGAGGAGAAGGAAGAAGGATGGACAGAAAGGGGAACAGAGGAGAGAATCCTTGGATCCTTTGATAGAGGACTAGGCTGTCATCATTTGGGGGATAATAATTACTTCACAGTATTGTTAAGAATTGTACAAATTAAGAATGTTCAAGACCTGACATCTAATAAATATGTCTGTAAGATGATATGCAAAACAGCTTAGTATGAAACAGTCTCAGCACAGTCATTTGCTGAGACTTGCTGCATTAGAAAAGATAGCTACCGCACTTTGAAGGAATTTGTTTCTACTAAATCTCAGGTTGGAGTTTCATCCCCTTTTGAAATGTTAAGAGTTTAAAAACTCAACAGAGCTGTGATATTTAGACACTGAATCTTTGTGAAGCAGAGGATTAAAGTCATCAGTGTGAGATCCCAGGACTGAGTGTGGGTGCCTTTACAAGGAGAGGGACTGAACACATACATTTGCTAACTGTTTCTTGATATTCTATAACAAGGCTAGCGCTGAATGATAACCTTCAAATGTAAAACAGAACCATGAGCAAAACTAAGACTTTCTTCAGAGGATATTTTACCTAGCCTATAGCATTGTGTTATTATCGAGAGAAAAGTAGACTAAGATGATTCATTTAGGTATTTTCCTGTTAGGACTTGCATCTCTATTGAATTCATCTAATTTTGCTTCCATTCTAGATTCTTCATGACTTCTGTGAAGCCCTCTTCAGAGCTTGTATTTTAACTTGTCCTTCTAAATTCCAGCACACAGAAAACATTGAAATGGCATCAGTTGAGTGGTAAGAGTTACTCTGCCATGTTGCACAATTGAGTACTGTCAGTCTTGACTGAGAATAGCAGATGATATTGATTCTCCTTAAAACAAAGCAAGAATGCTTTCGACTTAAAGGGGAGAGAGCCCAGGAGAGGCAGAGCCAAGTGTTTTTCAGTATCATTTGGCTTCCTTATGGAGACTTGAAGAGTTCCTGTAGTTTTATTACTGACAGAGAGCACCTGAGAGGCCAACTAATTCCAAAGATTCAGCTTTTCTGCATTGTTTAATAAAAGCTATAAAATCCACCTGGGTAGGAAATTTAAAGATTAAAAAAAACAACAACTAATTAAAGTTAATTGGGTCAGTCTGGGCAGGCTGATTATCCTGTTTGATTGGTCTCCTGAGGATCCTATCTTGGCTTCACCAACTACAACTGCAAAGGAAAAAGGAAAGTGATACTAGATGCTGCTTTCCTTCTCACAGGAGGTATCATTTTTAGTAAGAAATACAAAGGGGAAAAAAGAGGTTGAGAAAGGAGGTGGTGTGCAGTTCACTGGGCTATCACACCATCAACTTCAAGCAACCCTTTTAGATTCAGCTTATTTTCTCAGAAAGCATCACAGGGACATATTGGAAATGTTTACACAGCAGGCTTGTATTAGAGACGGCCTTGCATTTCCTTCAATTGGATCAATCAAATATATACTAGGAGAGTTTCACTGCAAGTTCTTTCTTGCCCATATCCCAGATGACATGAAAAGAGCTACTTGTAATGAGTCCAACACATGACAGAAGTTCAATTTGGTGGATGGAACCTAAAAATCACAGTCCTGTAGCAATAAGATTTCATAAAGTGCCAACTATCTGAAAGAAATACCCATCCATGACTGTAGAGGGACGTCTCCATATAATCATGACCCGCAACCCCAAGTATACTACATGAAGGTTAATAATCCAGAAAGAGTAAGCCCACAGACATAAGCAAAGCTTGCACAAATGAATCACGTTAGTTATATCTGTCATGAAATACAAGGTTCATTTCTTAGTTCTCTGGAATAGGTGGATTATCTGTCACTCAGAGAGACAGTCATAGGAGCATAATGAAATCATATTGGGATCAGGCTTCATCCAAGCTTCTGAGCTTCCTCAGGCATGGCCTTTAGAGCAAATCTTCAGATTCTGATGCATGATTCTTTAAGTCTCAGAAACCTGCCAATGAATATATCATACCTTTTCATATAGATGGAAAGAAGTTTCAGTGAGGTTAAGGACATCCTTATGGTCACACTCCATACTCCATACTTAGCAGGTGACAGGTATTTGGTGCTCTAAAATACTCAGATTCATCACATGGCCCAAGAAGTAGACAAAGAAGCCTGCTGAGTATTCAGCAATGAACCTGGGCTTGTAAGCACAAAGACATTCTCTCATAAAGCTTTCTATCCTAGAGAGCTAGGTGAAAAGAAAAATGGAACATGGTAACAAATACCAATGCCATGAACCATCATCATCAGAATGATAATTTAAGAGGGTGGGGCCTGGGTATATTGGGATGATATGGAAAGTGTATGTAACCTGACCAAGAACCATGGTTAAAGTCAAGAACAGAAAGAGAAAGTATTAGCAGTGAAGAGAGCCTTATATTTAAAACATTACAACATAGGATGTGTCCAGTAAGTCCTCCATGGTACCTCAAGCAAGAGCTGCAACTGTGGGCAAAGGAGAAATACTTACATGTTGGTAGATTAGAAAAGGCTTTGGACATTCACCCTATGTGTTTCCTTTTTTTCCATGTTATTATTTAGAGATGGAAGGAGGATCAGGGCAGTTCTTGTGTGAGGGATTCAGAGACCAATGTGGGAATCTGTTTTCTCCTTCCACCCTGTGAGTTCTGAGAATTAAACCCAGTTGTCAGGCTTGTCAGGAAGAGCCTTTACCTGCTCTTTGAGTCATTTTGCCTACCCTGGAAATCCATTCTAAAAGCCAAGGAAAAAAAATTCAACAAAAAAGAAGCAGATGCCTAAATGAGCAAGTTTTCCATCTTGTAAGGCATCCCTGTGTCAGTGACTGGTTCAGGCAAACCAGAAGACTGGTTTGTGGTCATTGGGCTTAGATGCCCTTAACATTGCTGTAAGCTTTAGATCCCTGGCCTCCTTAATACTATCCTGTTGCCAACTCTTGCTGGCTCGACTAATGCACCACACATACAATAAGTACTATAAATATAATTTCTACTAAACTGTAGCCCTCAGCGCCACCTCTTATCTTGATCTCAAGATGTACATCAGCTGTTCCTCTCTTGGCTTATTGTCTACAGCTGTATAATAACAACACCCCAAGCACCCATTAGAGTCAATTTTATTGGTAACTTCTGCCTGCTTAGAAAGCTGAACATCCATCAGCTACTGGAAATCAAAGGCAGCGGCAGCTTCAGTGCCAACAGATACTCACAACACACAGAAAGGTAGAGCCTTGTAGACAGAAAGGGAGAAGCATCTTTTAGAAAAGACATTAAAAGAGTAATCCCTTTTTGGTGTCAGTTTGATAAGTCATGAGCTGCCTCAATAATTTCTAGTTAGAGCCACGGCGGACTGCAGCATGGAGTCCCGTGTGTTAATCTTGGTAGCATCTCTGTCTAGAATGGACCTTCCAAATGTAAATATCTCCTTTTTTATCTTTACATTATGCAATTAGCTGGAGATTTTAAAATAGGAATCTGGATAAGCAGCCAAGCCGATAATATTCCTCTTGATTTGCCACCGAACAGTATCAAGGCATGAGCATTTCTCCTTGTTGTTTTCTTGTTCCTAGGCTCCTCCTTTCTTGCAGGCTGACATCTGTCTTCTAACATCTTCCCTTAGCTTCCCTAGCCTGCTTCTTTCCACCTCTCTTCTCCCAAAGTTCCCCTTCTATTGTTTTGAAGATTGAATATAGAACTAAAAGTTGTTTTTTTTTTTTTTTAAGGTTGTACCAGGCTCCTTGGAGGAAGAAGCCACCAGAATGTAAAGTTGAAATGGAAGATAAATAATGTATGTTGTAATTTGATGTTATGATTCCTATCAGAGACTACAGAGCAAATACATCAAGATTGAGGCACTGTCCTGAGAGAAGAGATTCAGCACTGGGGAGGCTTGGAAGAAAAAAACAACCAGCAGGCGTTTCTGCCTGAATGGATTGCTGTGCTGGCCACCTACCACTGGATGTTCTGAAACTGAATAAAAATCTTGGCATTGAGTCAACCTCACCTTTTCCAATGTAAGTGGAATTTATTTGAGTGTATCAGATCATGGCTAAGATGATGCAATGCCATGTTCTTCCCTTTATATAGCAAAGGAGATAACAGTTGGACTGTTAGGTTCTATGATATTTGCTTCTGATCAAGAAAACTTGAGAGAGAAAGCTCTTGCCAGCATGAAAGTGTGAGTGGGTTGAGAGAGAACCTATATAGCAGGGAACTGTGGAAGGCACCACGGATGAGAACAGATACTACCCAGCAGCAAGTGAAAGAGGGCCTCAGCTCCATAGCAGCACAGAAATTATTCTGTAACAGCCATGTAGAGTGTAGGAGAAGAACCTCCCTCCTTCAAGGTTTAGACAAGAACACAAATTCTTATCCCTGCGTACCTGCATTGTCCCATGTGAGACCTGCCCCACTGGGTCTCTGCTTGAACTGAGCTAATCTGAGACTCCTGGGATGCATACAGTCTGAGATAAATAGCTGATTTTATTATTTTTCTTCTCTTTAAATATGTAAGTAGCAGTCTACTGCCAGTGAATTCTGCTGCAAGAAGTATGACACAAAAATTGATTTTGATCCTTCATGAGTGTCCTGACCTTGTTCTTTTGTAGTTCTTAGCTTTTCCTTTCTCGTCCTAAACAAACTGACATGTGCAAAGACTGCACTTTCTTCTGAAGAAAGACACTTCAAAATGGCTTCACTCGAATTGTCAACAGTATCATGAAACAGTATCATGAAACCCATGAAACGACCATGTCTGCCAAAAATAATTGAAGATAAACCTGAAGCATTTAAAGTCACTGACCATTCCTAGTCTTCCAGCACATGTAGAAATATTTAAGAAATCTGGGCAGGAAGCTGGGTGTGGTGGCACATGCCTTTAATCCCAGCACTTGGGAGGCAGAGACAGGTGGATTTCTGAGTTCAAGGCCAGCCTGGTCTACAAAGTGAGTTTCGGGACAGCCAGGGCTATACAGAGAAACCCTGTCTTGAAAAAAACAAAAAACCAAAACAAACAAACAAAAAAAAATCTGGGCAAGAAAGAGGAAAGTCTGGAGTTTTGAACTATTGCTTGAGTTTCTCCCAGCTCAGTGTGACCAAGGCTGAGTTCTAGGCAAGGACAGGGCTCTGCCTCATAGCACACACACCCAGCTCTCAGGTATGAACTGAAAGTCACCAGGACCTCTCTTTCTGGAGCCCTTTGTTACAGAAACTATTCCACAAAGACAGTGAGTGGCTAGCACTTTGAGACTCCTTTATTCTACAAGCCCTCGCTCAAAAGGTGAAGGTCCTACTGCAGGATCAACTAAATAAAATGTATTTCCAATGCCCTTGTCCCATGTTACTTTGAGGAAGGGAGAGGTTTTATGACTAAACTGGTAAGCAAAATGAGGGAACTTCCACACAGCACACCATGTGCAGAGTAGGGACATGAGTTCTCACCGAGTGTGTCACTGTTTTTGTCCCCCGGGGTTTGCAGTAATGATGCAAAGAGCATGCTTATGGCTCCATCCAGTCAACAACTGAACTACAGATTACACAGCATTTGACAAAGCTGAGGATGAGATAGCTAAGAAGATCCTTTCTGAGCTGAAGATAAATCTCAAAAGCTAGCTTCAGAGAGCACTTCTTCAAAGAGACTGACATTTAACTGGATCAGACTGGGAAGCAACTTATGCTCCAGAATATTTGGAAACAATAGATGGATTGGACAGCAATTAGTGGAGGCTAAGAGCTGGGATGATATTATCAAAGATAGTCAGTTTAATAGAGATGGTTAAAAAAAAAAAAAGGCAGTCCACAAAGATCTTGATAAAAATTGTTGTCATAACAAGGTGACTGCACTGTGATAGGTTGCACCCCTTCAAGCAACATTAATAATGGAAATAGAAATAAGCCTTAGTGAGAATAGCCCAGTGATGAATGCTAACAACCACAGTGTGTATGTGAGATGACTGATGGATAGTATCTGGAGCTGGAGCCATCAAAGCTGGTAAGAATATCAAATAGTACATACGGTTGCCTTGAAAAACACTAACTCCTCTTCCATGGACTAAGCAGGGGGTAAGTATGTAAGTTACCAATCCTCCTATTCTATATATATTTCCTCCAATTAAAAAAAAAATCGTCCCACAAAAGAGTATCACCAGGACCTACTCACTTCTTCCAAGAATGTGATTACTTGGTAGAAGAGAGTGGTGGAAATGATAGAAGACACAGAATTTGAGGAAAAGTGCTGAAAACCATGTCTTCTACAGACAATATATTCTGCATTTGTGAACTCATGGCTGGTGTGATATGCAATGCCTAAATATGATTGAGCCTGCTAACATTTCATCACAGAAGGGAAAAGAATTCATGAAGCCCTAACTTCCATGTCTATTGGCACTGAATTATGCTAGGGGAAGAGATGTTACTTTCTTCTTTTGTGTAGCCAGTGAGGAGTTGCCCAAGCCCTAATAGACAGCCTCTCACCCATGCTTATGCAGGCAACTCTTGAATCTCAGTGATGATACATGCCTTTAACCCCAGCATTCAGGAGACAGAGCCATGCAGATCTCCGAGTTCAAGGTCTGTCTACAACGCAAGTTCCAGGACAGTCAAGCTTAGTTAAGCAGTAAAGGAGTTGGAAAACAGAAAGATGGTGATAATGTAATAGAAAAATGAGGCCACGTTCTAGCTTTAGCAAGCAGCAGAACTCAGCAGCTTTGGCCATGTGGCTCTTTCTTTAGAGTCAAGGGGCTTGGTCAAGGTCATAAAATGATGACTCATGAGATATTCAAAAGGGATCCTGCGTAAATGATTGAATTTGATATGCAATTCCAAAGCAAGTAGCTTATGCAAAATAAAAGACTGGACTTTGACCTGGAAGAGAGTCATCTCAAGAAAGTTATCTCCAGCAGAATACAAAGTTATCAACTTGCATCCATCACTGACTTTGCTCCTGTGTACCCCTTCCTCAGGACCATCTCTCAAGTTGAGTTTGATCTCAGCAGAGAGAACAAAAGACAGGTAATGTGGGTGGTAAAAAGAGCTGAAGTTCAAGGAGTAGTAAATAACTATCTTTCCAACACTCCAGTAGGTAAAAGCAGGAAGATGAAGAGTTCAAGGTTATTCTGGCTTACTTGGAGAATATGAGACAACCTGTCCTAAAAGTCATCTTGTTTCAGTAAGTAAATGTGAAATTTTAAAATTCATTACATTATTAATAATAATCAAAATAGAAGCCCAAATAACTATCAAATGATGAATTAATAAAAAGGGATATGCTCTTAGAATAAAATATTATTTGCCAATACAAATGATGTACAAATAGATGCTCAAATATGAACCTTAAAACATTATACCAAAGAAACTATTCATAAAAGGTCACATATTCTGTCCAAAAAGACAGAAATAGTAAGTGCTTTATTAATAGGTATTGGTAAAGTTGGAGACATTGGGAGGAAAATGCAAATTGCTAACATTTATAAAGCTTTTTGGACTCATGAACATATGCTAACTAAGACTGATTGTGCTTAGTCACTAGAGTCCTATCCTAGAGACATAAGATCTTTGTCCTCCAAAAACATTAGAAAAAATGGGTGTTAGAGAAGGAAGAAAGGAATTTATTTTGGTATATCCATCAGTGGAAAAGATAGAGAAAACAACATCCTAAGCTGTGCCACTGACACCAGTTGTGGTATTCTTCAGAGGAAGGAAAGAGACAAAGGTCAGTAAATACAGAGGGTCAGGCAGCTTGTCAAACTGTAGAGGAAGTGGGTCAGTATCTTGGTTCTGGTTGAACAGAGCCTTGGTGGTACCACAGCAGGTCATTATTACTACAGGGGCACATTATGTCCCCCTAATAGATGATATCTTCAGAATACCAGTCATAAATTTAAAATTTAAGAAAGAGTAATGGTAAGAAGTAACAAAAGAAAGGAAACAGAAAAGAGGGACAAAGTAGGGCACACTTTGTTAGTTAGGACACAGAGGGTTTCTGCCTTCAGGAGGATTAAAGAACAATTACCAAGTCACTCCTTTTATATGCTGATGATTGGTGAACTCTTAATATCACCAAAATGACTGAATTATACAATCAATTATATAGTTAGTGAGATATCTAAATAATCCTTTTGTCAATATGCAATGTGGTTACTTTGCTAACTGAACAAATTTTAACTGAACATATATTTAGTCTATGATTTTTCTGAAAATTTATGTTAGCCTAAAAAACTTTAGAGCAGTCCTTAAGCTGTGTATTGGAAACAGGAGACTTTTCAGTTATTTGGCTCCTTTACAGTATTTGTTTCCAAAAGTAAAGTATATGTCACTAGAAGTACCTAACCAAGAAAGTCAGAGGATCAGTGTCCTTTGTAATGTGGGGCATGCCTCAAATGATTCTGAGATTTGGAGAAAAAAACCCACAATTTTCTTTCTGTTCCCAAATCAATGGTATGCTTGATTTATCCTTAGTGAGTCTTTTTATGATCCAGCACGCTTTGATACTCTGGTATTAGTGAGAGATGTCCAATCATTAAAATTCGGCTCATTTTACCAGGCGGACATGCTGGACCAGTAACTTCCAGTCACTGCTCAACATCCAAGCCTTTTAAGAAGACTGAGTTCAATATTTTTATATTTAAAACTGGGTGAAATAAATCTTTTGTTATTGAATCATAGTCTTATTAAACCAAATGTGTATGAGTAACATTAACAAAAGAGACAGTTTCTATAGGAAAGAGTTAAAATGCATATTTTATAAATTAAAGAAAATATAGTAGGACCTACAACTTAGTCCCTTTTTTGATGCAATGGCTAACTACTTAGAGCTAGGTAGTTTGCAAACAAATGTTTACATGTCTATGGACTAAGAAATCCAGAACATGGTTCTAATGTTTCCTGGACTTCTGAAGATGGACAACTTGTTGCATAATAATATGGCAGAGGACTTCATCTCATTAGATACAGAAAAAATGCACTAGTTCAAATATCTAGTCCATGACCTCACCCAATCCCCTAAACCATTGACATGAGCCCCTGCAAAGTATTTCAAACTCACACATTACTGGGAACTTCTACACCATTACAAACTAGATGTTTGGTTTTTTAACATAATATGAATCACATATCAGTTTGTGATTTTCAAAACCCTTTCCTGAGATTTAGTCTTCAGTCTTAGAAAGTCTAGAGGTCCCATTTCTGTATTTCCAAGTATTCATGTTAGTGAAATGAGCACTTACTTTGCCACCTCAGTCCACATCCTTTCTGCCCTTTTTATCCTACCTCATCTCTAGCAGACAGCAGAAGCTGAGATATGATACCTTCCTACCTCCATCCCACACTTGGCCAAGGCTACTAAGCGCCTGCTTTCATGAATAGAAGTGCTCTTTTCTTTCTTTTAGAGCTCCTCCCTGCCAGCTGCTATTTCTCCTTAGATGAAACCAGATACAATTTAATTAATGTGTATCTGTTCATGGTTTGCATATAAGGTAGAGACCAAAAGACAATATTAAATATTCAGAATGACAAGTATCCCCTAGGTTTTCATAATATTATGAGAGCAATTGAAACAAGATTTTAAATGCTACAAAATGCTTTTGTTTTGGGAGATGCTGCTAACATGCCTGTGTTTAGCCATGCACATCTGACTCATGTACTGAACTCTCTCCTAACTGGTGGCAACAATAACACATAATTGATGGTAAGGATGGATCATTAAATTTGGTAATTAGTGGGCTATTATTCCTTCTATCAAACATGAAGAATAATACATTAATCTCTCAATGTTGAGATTTGTCACATTAATTTATTTTCATATCTCATTAGAAATCTTCATATGTTCTTTATATAAATATCTCAAATTTAAGAGCAATTTGTAAATCAGTTGATATGTAAAATTCCAAAAGATACGTTAATGCATCTGCCTATCTGGTGAATATGAAGTGAAATAATTTTTTTTGTCTCTGAAAGTATTTATTACTTGGATACATGGAATCTAAATTTTGCAAAGATACTTTTAAAGGAAACAGGACAGGTGTAATAAGTTTGTTGATTAATGAGTTGAACCTCTTACGCAATGATTTTTATATTGGTCCCAACATTCTGACACATTAGATGTTCACGTTAGCTGCTTAACACCATCACTATACATAGTGATAAAAATAAGAAAGTTTCACTTCTCAAAATAAACATTTCAACACAGTTTAATTTCTAGTAGCAAAGGTCATCTTTGTTTTGACTTGGTATAATGAAAGCCAGGCCTTAAATTATTCACAGAAATAATTCCTAATGCATTTTTATAACCAATTATAGGCTTCTACATTAAGCTGTCATTTTTACTAGCGAATATTGTCCCAACTATAATATGACCACAAATTTTAAAAATTTAAACTTTTTATTTATTTATTTTTATAAGATGTTTTTTTTATTTACAATATCTCCTTTCCCAGGTCCCCCTCAAAAAAAAAAACAGAAAAATAAAATAAAATAAGAAAATAAAATAAAATAAAACTAAAACAATCCCCTGTTCCCTCCTCCCTCCCCCTGCTCACCATTCCACCCCCTCCTGCTTACTGGCCCTGGCATTCCCCTACACTGAGGCATAGAATCTTCATAGGGCCAAGGGCCTCTCTTCCCATTGATGACCGACTTGGCTATCCTCTGCTATATACATGCTGCTGGAGCCATGAGTCCTCCCATGTGTACTCTTAGTTGGAGTTTTAGTCCCTGGGAGCTCTGAAGGTACTAGTAAGTTCATATTGTTGTTCGTCCTAAGGGGCTGCAAATCCTTTAGCTCCTTGGGTTCTTTCTCTAGCTCCTTCATTGGGGACCCTGTACTCAGTCCAATGGATGACTGTGAGCCTTTACTTCTGTATTAGTCGGGTACTGTCAGAGCCTCTCAGGAGACAGCTATCTCGGGCTCCTGTAATCCAGCACTTATTGACATCCACAATAGTGTCTAGATTTGATGACTGAATGTGGGAAGGAGTCCCAGGTGGAACAGTCTCTGAATTGTCCTTCCTTTAGTCTCTGCTCCATAGTTTGTCTCTACAACTTCTTCCATGGGTATCCACTCTTATCTCCTTGTACAAAGCTCAAGTCCAAATGGATCAAGGACTTCCACATAAAACCAGATACACTCAAACTAGTAGAAAAGAAAGTGAGGAAGAGCCTTGAGCACATAGGCACAGGGGAAAATTTCCTGAACAGAACACCAATAGCTTATGCTCTAAGATCAAGAATTGACAAATGAGACCTCATAAAGTTGCAAAGCTTCTGTAAGGCAAAAGACACTGTCAATAGAACAAAACGGCAACCAACAAATTGGGAAAAGATCTTTACCAATCCTATATCTGACAGAGGGCTAATATCCAACATATACAAAGAACTCAAGAAGTTAGACTCCAGAGAACCAAATAACCCTATTAAAAAATGGGGTACAGAGCTAAACAAAGAATTCTCAACTGATGAATACCGAATGGCTGAAAAAATTTAAACTTTAAACCAAGTACAACTTGAGAAGTTGCCTCCACTTTGTCCATGAGAGAAGCAAGATGGGAGCAATTAGAGAAAAGGGTTAAGAATATAATAGACAAGGTATATGATGCTGGTTGGTGGCTAGTTTTTCTTTTTTTTTTAGTATGCTATAATAATTTTAATATTTTTATGTTTTGTTACATGATTATAAAATTTGTGGCACTTAATGATATAATTTTTACAGAAATATGTAGTTTTTCCTCATTTTTACTTATTCTTTCATCTAGAGTTGCAAGTGCTTAATAGGAACTGCTATAAATGCTCCATTTTTATGGTTTGCATAATCCTTTTTTTTCTTTTTTCTTTTTTGGTTTTGCTGAGACAGGGTTTCTCTGTATAGTCCTGGCTGTCCTGGAACTCACTCTGTAGACCAGGCTGGCCTCAAACTCAGAAATATGCCTGTCTCTGCCTCCCAAGTGCTGTGATTAAAGGTATACAACACCACTGTTTTATAATATTGAGCAGATATCTTCATATCGGATTATGTACTTGATGATGGATGTGTGGCCTCATGTACATTTCAGGCCACTGTAATTTCTCACTCCACAAACCATTAATGTCAAGAAGACTGCTCCTGTACAGAAAGAGAAGTGCTGACCTGGAACTCTATACCAGTTTCATCTCTTGTACGTATCTTATCATAATTCCTTCTTCCTTCTCCCTTGAAATTTGATTAAACAAAGAGCAAATGTGTTACTGCTGAGCCAGGATGACACATTCATTAATCACAATACAATTTACAATTATGAGCAACATTTGTTTATTGTGCTAGAATAATAGCTGCCACATGAGGAACTAATCTGATGATAATATTCTATTAGAAGAATTCAGCACTGCATTATAAATCTAAACTACTGAGAGGATTTAGATGGGGGAGTTTGTCTACTCTGTGGTAGGTGTCACAAATTGATTATTTTCATATGATGATCATGGGAAAATGTGGAAGGCACAGATTCCATTGTGAAAATACCTTCATATAAACACACAGAAGAAACCGTGCCATTGATCCTCATAGCCTCTTAATTCCAGCAATAAAAATTGTTATTTAAGGAGTACAGGAAGGTTTAGAGTTATTAAAGTAATACATTTTATGATGTGTGCATGGAGATAAAAGTTACTACAAATACCTGATTTCTAACTCATGCTGATAGTTAAGAATTTTCTCTTTCTAGCAAATTCATGTATCTTGTAGATAACAAGCTTCCCTGGGGAGGAAGGCCCTGGAGAGAGGAGAGTAGTAGCTATTACTGAGGCTTCACAGAGTGCTAGACTCTATTAACATTTCCCAATCCCTTGGAGCCTATCTCTGACAGCTCCCCAGGCTCAGTGCTAATCCACTAACCTAACAGGTAGATGATGCCAGGTTATAGAAAAAGTACTGCAATATAGAATTAACACAAGTTTGAAATCAGACATATCCAGGTTCAAATCTTGACTCTGACTTCCACTAGACATAAGGTCCTGGACAGATGGTAACCTCTTGAGATAGAAGTTTCTAAAGATAAAATGAATACAGCACTATATCACAATAAGCAAATACAACATATATAAATGCTAAGTCAAGGTTTTCAATTACTTAGGATTAGTATTCGTTTGAAATAGTTAAAGGGTACTTTGTAACAGGCACCATGCTAAGAGATCATAGTGGTTAACATAGACAGGCAACCTTATGTTTAGTAACTGGCCCAGTGCACAGGACATTCTTAGTTTTAGCATAGCCAGTAACATATCCTAACCACCAGAAACAGCAGGTCAACTACCACAACAGTAACCCTAACAGACATTAGCTAGATGTTCACAAGAATGTGATCAAAGTACGAAAGAGTTGAAGAGACTGGCCAAAGCGAAATCAAAATTATCACCTTTTATTCCTGAAGTGACCATGAGAGTGATGGGATTTTATTGATTAAGAAATAGGTTGCAACTAAGGTGCTAAGAAACTTGGGAGAACAATCAGCTGTTAGAAACAGATAAGATGCCTTGAAGCTCTAAAGTGTCTCAGAGGAAACCTTGACTCTGGATATGTCCTTCAGCCAACAGTCCCTGAATGAAGAAGGTAAAGAAGGGATCAAATGATTGCATTGGTAACCATGCCCCAGAGAGGAACCATCTCATGCCATGGCTGTGCCAATGTTTTGAGAGAACATAGCCTAATGAGACCACAGACTGGAGACAGAAAATGACTGCCAAGGGCCTGCGTTTCAGTCACCAAGTTTATGCTCCAGGCATTGCCCTCAACTTCATATTCTTTAAGTGTGGCTTCTAATGTCATCCTCACCCAAATGATGCTCCAAACGTTATGCTACATTCTTCCTCCTTGGCTGCCCACCCAACTGAAACTCTCCTTGGTCCCTGGAGCTTTATCTGTTTGTTAAGGATTCACATTAATTTTTTTTTCTACTTCGCCATGCTCTGAAATATCACAGCAGCTCCTCATGCTTGTCTCCATTTCACACCTTTCTACTAGAGCCTCCAACACTGGCATTTATTCAAACTGTGAGGGAGAGATCTAAGAGAGACTCTGGTGGTATTCATCCCCAGCTTTAACTGTATTAAAATGTCCTATCAGCCTTTTCACCCAGGCTAGCTCCATACTTCTCGGTGTTTCCCACAGAATACGATTTCTGCATACTGCCAGCAATCAACTAACATAGAGCATTCTTTGGGATCATTATGTTTCAGGATAACTGTGAATTGATACTATAATATTTCTTATAATAATTTCCAAATTTCTGGAAAAGAATTATAATTTACTTTTCTTACTTAAAGTTAGCTGTAACTGGAAAGTTATCTCTCACAGAACTAATCCCCCTCAAAAGATTTTTTTTTAAGAGTATTGCTCTAACTTCATCTCCTTCTACCCAACTCCATCTTACACCATTAACTTGATACATGTGGCACATCTGAAACTTATACTCTTGACAAACTCACATCTTTGCAGGGTCTGATTCCATTTCCCAAAGTGTTCTACTTTGACATTTTCCTCTACCTAATTTACATAACCTCATGGTTCAGTTCAAATACCCTTCCTCAAATCCCAAAGTCCTTAAGCTCATTTCACTCAACACTGTGTTTCCTTACGGAAATAAGATCTCTTATTTATGCTGTTAAATTTCATATTTAGTATCTGATCGATGTTTGATAATTGCTAAATAAGTGGTATATCGAAGATATACAGCAGAAAGCATTGAATCAAAATGTGGAGGAGAAAGCAATAAGACACAAAAGCCATCTTTCTGGAGAGCTATACGTGCAGGAAAATGAACTGTCAACCTCTGGGGTCTTCTAGCTGCCTTTGGAGTCTGAAGTTCTGGGAGAATAATACATATCCGTATGAGTTTGATCTATCCCTTTCAAATGGATTTATTATTCTTTATTTAAATAATGTATGACTTACCTTTCCAGCTGAATATCAATCAGAAAAATAAATCCTAAGTTAAGTTTCCTAATATCTCCAAGTTAGAGCTGCATTCAAATTCAATAAAATTATAAGAGGTTGAAAAAAATCAGTAGATATCCCCCATTTTGCTTTATTTGCATGGTCTGCCTTTTTCATGTTTATTTTAACTTCGTTTTAAAATCCTTTTACTGAGATTCTAAATTCTGCTTTCTTGGAATGTTTAGTGAAAACACTTGAATCTACAGATAAAATCTGTGTTTATAACCATCTATTTTTCCCTTGGCAGACACTTTTTTCTTCTTCTTTTATGCCTTCTTAGCTCCCTAATCCAGTCTGCCAAGGATTTTGACAGATGGAACATGTGATTACTGCCACTTTACATCTCAATGTATAGACCTAAATTTAGTGACAGTGCTTCTAGTTGGGGTTTGAGTTTGTCAAAATATTTTAGTCTTAAATAAAAGCGACCCACACATTCCTTTTACAAACATAGTTCTCGCACACAAAAAGATTTTCAGGTCCCTACTCCTCAGTGATTCTGAAAGGGTCACCTGGAGTGGCTGAGAAATGACAGGTTGGCTTTCACTCTCTTATCTCAGCTTTGGGTTTCCACAGTAAAAGATTTTTATGTATAATAGTACTTAAAACGACTAACTTTTTTTTTTACCTCCTAGAAAGAGCTGTCTTTCAGCTTTTCTTTACCCACTCTCCCTTCAACACACTTCAGCATGACTTCCACTCCAGCACCTCATGAGAGCACTATTTTAAATGCATGTTAACCTTTGGGATACTTCTCAGCATTGATTGACTGAGAGGTAAGGAATATCTTGAACATCTTGTACAAATCATTTAAAAAGGATTTTTGAAAAGTAGCATAGTCTCTACTAGTTAGCCAAGCAAACAAGAAAGATGAAAAAAGAAAGAAAAAATAGAAATATTTACCCCTTTATTGTGTCCATTAAGATGTATTACATAAGAGCACATGAAGATACATTGTCACTTCATTAACAGAAATGTTATCAGAATACCAGCAAAAACAGAAATTTATAAGCCTAATTTGTCACAGACACTGGTATTCAAAAGCATATTGACATGAAAATGATTCTAACCATTAATTGGTAGATTAACCATATTATATAATATATTATTAATATGTATAATATTTAATAGGCTAGCATATTTTGAACATCATGGTCTAACTACTAAGAAAATAGTCTATTTCAAAATACAACTTGAAAAAAAAAAAAGAGCTGAAACAAAATTAGCCTGTGTGGGTGGACAGCATTGCTTCTTGAAGACATAGGAAATGAAACACGACAGTATAAAGCATGGGATGCATCCTTACTGTTTATTGGTTAGGGACAGTCCAGGGGTCTCCAAAACAATAAAAGCTCCTGCCATTGCCATTGCTTACCCACTGTCACTACATACTGTGCTGAAGCCATCACACACTTTGGCTGTAAGATATACATACCTGACTCCTTCAAGCTGTCCTCAGATGCCCACCCATGTGCAGATCTCTACCCACACATACATACCCACAAAATAAATGAGTATATTTTATTTTTGAGATTATAATATAATCATAACACTTTCCTGTTATCAACTGATATGGGTTCTAGTGACATCATGGATATTCAAAGAAAATTCACAACCACTACTTTACTAAAAGGGCATAACCCCTTATATACTCTAAACCTTTATCTTTATTCCCACAGAGAAGTGTAGTCCTCACCCCTCATTAAGGGAACTTCTCTTTACCACAGATGGAGGTAGTTACAGAAAACTACCACCAATCAATAATACACAACAGACAGAGTTGCATGTAGAACACAGTCCCAAGGGATACATCGACAAAACACTCCCACAGGTAAGCCTGAGGGAGCATTTAGGAAGATGTGTGGAGAAACTGTAAGAGCCAGAGCATCAGGGAGCTTTCTGTGAGATAGGAAGATGGGTGGAGAGACTGTAAGAGCCAGAGCATCAGGGAGCTTTCTGTGAGATAGGAAGATGGGTGGAGAGGCTGTAGGAGCCAGAGCATCAGGGAGCTTTCTGTGAGATAGGAAGATGGGTGGAGAGGCTGTAAGAGCCAGAGCATCAGGGAGCTTTCTATGAGATAGGAAGATGGGTGGAGAGGCATCAGGGAGCTTTCTGAGCTTTCTGTAAGACTTTATCTCCCAGGAATATCAGAGGCTACAGCAATAAATTCTCACCAACAATGACTCCCTAAACATGAGGTGAACGTGGATGATACCAATAGCCATGCCAAAGTGGACAAGGGAAAGCCCAGGAGGCCTCAAGTCTACACAAAGAAAATATACTATGTGAACTGAGATTCTATCAACTATTTTATACTTTGGAAGGAAATAATCCTTTAAGGCATTCCCTATTGGTAATTTTAAAAACATTGACCTGCTTGTCACATCATATTTGTTTTAAAGTGATGCGTACTTGACATGTGTTTTCTTAGTTTCTGTACATATGAGGAAATGGGTGAGAACAAAGAAGTCAGCTGATTGTGATAGGTTCCTTGTTGTGGATCAGCTTCTTCTTAGATGGAATCACCATCTGCATATGTGAACATGTTCACCCCTTGTGCTCACCCCACAAATCATTGCAGCATGCTTCTCAGTTCATATAGTTCTCACCATTTCAATAGTTACGCAGATCTAAGCCAGCATCATAGACCATCTAGAATACTGCAGCAACCTCCCATAACTCACCTTCATGTCCTGGAATATTCTCTCAAATCATTTTCATGCTGAGCCACATTTATAAGATAAAGCATTCCGTCCTCCTTAGCCTCCTGGCAGTCATCTCATACAAGAGTAAATAAGTCCTTTCTCATCACTCTTAGACATCCACAAAATAGTATGTGGAGTATAGTCAACAAAAATGAAAGAGTACAATGTATGCCAAGAAGAGGAAATTGTGCACACTTATCCCAAAGTTTGCCATGTTTTCTCTCCCACATCCTACTAATCTATGATTATGATTATGATGATGACAAACCCTGAAATCCAAACTAAAATTACTGTTCAGCTTAACAATTTCTGTTTGTTCCTCGCTGAACCTAACTCAAACTGCTTGTGCCTGTGATCAGCTGAGCAATATGGAGCTCATGACCCAAGTGCCTTTCCTTGCCTACAGCCTCAAACTGACTTTGGCTAAAGGTAATCTCCTAAGAAAATATTAGCAAAGCAGAAAATATGATTGAGACATAGATTGACAGCCTATTACCAAAAGATACAGATGATGTTGGGCTATTAGCTCTTGTAGCTGTCTGGCTCACTTGCTCCACCCACTCCTTTATTTTCTTAAAAGATAATGGTTCCCTGTTTGTTGTTAATCTCATGGTAATCATCATCCCTTGATCCCTTATATATGACCATTTTGTTTAAGGATATTCTGTATGAATTATTTTCATTCACTATTTATTTATATGACCTCCCTGCTTTTCACTGGGATTACAAATGATTTGCATGGTTTATGTTAGAAAGACAATAAGCGAATTGGGGACTGGACTTGTTTTAGTACAACTTTAACTATACAGAATGAGACACTACATTGTTATACAAAGTAGTGTATAGGTGAGTCTAGAAAACAGATTGAATTATAGTCCTCTTTGACTGCTGAAAAGCTGGTGGTTTATGTACATCCAGGAGGGCAAATAAAAGCTAAATAACTTGCAGACAAATAAATCTCCACCAGATACATTGTCCGGCTACTGCCTCATGTAGGCATTGTGAAAATAGTTGATACAAATGCAATTCATCACCTCAATCAAGAATGAGTTAGATTAGGAAAGAATGCAGCCCAGAATCATTTTATTTTTAATGCTTTAAGAAGAAAGAAATGGGAAAAACAAATAATAGGACAAAGCCATAATCACTAGAAGAAAATATTGCCAGCAAGCAGATGAAAATCTTAGCTGAGATCATTGCCATGAATTCAAAGTAACTGAGTGAATTAATCAAGTCATTCAAAGAACTACAAGGAGTCAGAAATAATAGACTGGGAGAGCAGGGAGAGTTGAAATATAATTCTATGTGGCTCAGCAGGAACTGGGAAGGAATCACAAAAATGACACGTACCAGAGCAGCGACCACAATGAGATGATAGTGTTAGGACACAAAAACAGAATGGGGAGGCTCAGGGAAAACACTGACCAGGACAAAGGAGAGTTTATAGATGGAAAATAAGGAAGCATAGACACTAATGTCCTCAAGTTTCATATGCAGAGAATGAAGTACATTATTTGAACTTAAGGAAAGGAAATGACTTGATTCATAGGAAGTCATCAATAGAAAAATCTAAGAAAAATATTGTACCTCATGATAGACTTGTTATGGGAGTGATGAGGTGACTGTTAGAAAAGAAGAAAATATATGCTGATTTCATTGTTGTGTCTATGAAGATTGGGTGTCTATGTCTATGTAGATCTGTGATCATTTTCTTATCTGCATATCAATATATGTATATAATATGCTAAATATATGTTAACATATTATATATAATATACATTTCTTTGATAGAAAATCTTGTCTCATATAACTTTACAACAGATAGTTCTCACTTTTAATTTTAAGGTACTAATATAGTATAAATATTAGCCAGACCAAAATAGGAAAGAGGCCAAATAATCTCATTTATGGTTTTTATATAAAACTTCTGTCTCTTAAGTGAAACTAGTGGGCAAGTTTTTAACATAGCGGTGGATGATGAAAAAAGCCTAAAATCATCTACAGGAGATATAAACATAAATATATCAGTTAGTACTATGGTTGATGGTAATTCTTCCAGAATTAGCTCAAAGAATATCATTGGAACATGAGAAGAAGAAAATAAAACCTAATATATGATATGCTACAAATTCCCAAAGAAATAACTACGAATAACAAATAGTAAAAAAAAAAAAAAAATTAAGTAAAATCTGTCTAAAAAAGTAATATGCCCACAAATAAGCTTTCTAGAGTTATATAATAAGAAAATATATATTATTCTACACAGGTGACTGTGAAAATGATAACCAGAAAAATTAGATATTTTCTGTGGGAAACATTTACGTTTACTGAAAATCCCCAAGAAGATGAGAGTAAATGGTAAGGCAACACTGTTCTTGAATGCCAAAGCTCCACAAACTAATTTATAAATTTAAAGTGACTTTAGTAAATTAAAAATAGGCACTTCAGAGAAGGAATGATGCCCTTTTCTATGAACAGAGCCAAGAAGGCAATAAATCTTACTGCTTACTTCACACCATGTATAAAAGTAAATGCTAGATGGATTGAGACTGGAAATGTGAAAGAGAAAACTGTTCTTCAATTAAAAACATAGGCGAGCATAACATGACATTTGGTTAGGCAGGCAAAATTTCCACGTATACAAACTATGTTAACCAAAATGTAAAACACTGTTCAATTTCATCATCATTCAAATTTAGAATTTATCAAAATACACTATTAGATTTCTGAAAAGGAATACTATAGAATAAAGGAACTATGCACTACACACACCTATCATGCCCACAGACAAAGTCAGCTTTATTCAACAAAAGGTTCGAACCCAGAATATATGATGTCGTTGATAAGAAATCAGAGGACTGTCTAAATAGAATAAAGAATGGAGCAAGTAGCTCATAGTTGGTGTCCAAATGGCCAATAAATACACCAAAGGTATTCAGATCATTAGTGTCCACAGAAAGCCAAAGTTCCCGGTAGTATAAACAGATGAAGTTCACCCACTGCCAATGGGAATGAGCATTTTTGAAAAACAACTTTGAAAATCTGGCAGCCTGAAGTAAACCTGGCCACATATGTATGCTCTCTGGCTCAGCAATTCTTCCAGACAAGTGTCTTTTAAAATGAAGTACATATATTCACCAAGGGCCAAGTATAAGGAGCTAAAGGGGTTTGTAACTCCATAGGAAGAATAAAAATATCAACCAACCAGAACCCCAAAGTTCCCAGGGACTAAACCACCAACCAAAGAGTACACATGGAGGGGACCCATGGCTCCAGCTGCATATGTAGCAGAGGATGGCCTTATCAGGCATCACTGGGAGGGGAGGTCCTTGGCCCTGTGAAGTGTTGATGACCCAGGGTAGGAGAATGGTAGTGGAGTGAAGTAGGAGTGGATAGGTGGGTCGGGGAGGATCCTCATAGAGGCAGGGGAGTGGCAAGGGAATAGGTGGGTTATAAAGGGGAAACTGGGAAGGGGAATAACCTTTGAAATGTAAACAAATAAAATTACCAATAAAAAAAAAGAAAGAAAAAAAGAAGTAAATGCAAATCAAAAATAATATTTACAATAATCTTATCTTTAAGAGACTGGGAGTGCAGCTGTGTTGTAGAGTGATTATGTAGCATGAATGAAGCCCTGAGTTCAATCCCTAGTCAGTGACACACACACACACACACACACACACACACACACGCACACGCACACGCACACGCACACGCACACGCACACACACACACACACGCACACATACACTCCCCAAAGCAGGTTTAATAGAGAAGCCAAAAATAGCCACAATCTACTGTCTATTAGAATGATAGATAAATAAAGGATAGTATAGTCATGATTTTGAAATAATATAAACAGTTCTGTGTGACAATATGATGAGATTTACAAGCATGTTTAGGGGAAATGACAGATTCGAGGGAATATATGAAGCAGAATACTTATGAAATAAAGTTAAAAACATCACAGCTCATCTTTTTGCCAGAGGTAGGATGACCAGTCCCCTATGGGGAGGTGGAGCCTGTTATTTTGCTTCTTGATCCGGGGGAGAATATTATAGCATGTTCATATTTGTGAAGACTTATTGAGCTACATACTTAAGTTCTGTGTGTTTCCTGGTATGTAGTTGTACTTTGAAAACAAAGCTTTTTAAAAGAAAACTTTTGGAACAAGACCACCAGATAGCATTAAAAATTAACTGGAAAATGCTAGGCATGCTGATGCATTCATAACCACAGGAGCTGGGAGACCTATGGGTTCTGAGCCATTTGGGGCTCCATAGTGAGACTGTCTCAAAAGAGAAAAAAGATTAACTTGGAGATTATAAAAGTTGAAGGAGGAAGCAACCTTTGATTAAATCCTGTTTGATTTACTCTGTAATATAACAGCTCAAACTGTTCATTGCCCAACATGCAGATTCTTTATCTGCTTTTTCTCTACCTTGCTTTTTTTACTCTGAAAAGGCTCAGAAAGGGCTCAGAAATGAGTCATCAGACAAACTTGGAGTTGGATTGCATTAACAATGTGGGCTCCAGCAAGAGACTGGAAAAAAAAGCATGAGGAAGATGGCAGGTATGGTACTCTTTACCCAAGCTCCTCTGCATGGGGGCAGTGATTTGGGAAGTGGTTAAGCTCTCCTATGGCAACAAGTCTTTAGTTCAAGTCTCCAGTAGTTGCTGATGTCCTGGTTTGGGCAACAGTGGTCCCTCTCTTCTCACTTTAAGGCTGTGACTTCAAGTCTCCCTACTGTTGCTACTGCTTGTGTGCTTCACTGCTCCTCGCTGAGTCCCTTAACATTGTCCTGCCGTGTGCTGACACCACTTTCAGTTCTCAAACAACTTGGAGATTATACATTCATATAATATAAACATTATAAAATATTATATATTTTTCAATGTACCATATATTTCCCATCAGAGCTTTGACTGACACCTATGCTCAACTAAATAGACTTACAGATCTCAAGAATACAAAGACAGATTATCAGAACAGGTAAGGAAATTGAGAAGTGTGCAGGATAAATGTGGGAAACACATCATACATCATGGGGAAGTTCTAGAATTCTATAACCAAGTCTGCTTTCCCATCTCAAAAATTTAATTCCAAGAAACATCTCTAAGGAACCTCCATCCCCACTCTAAATAATATCAATCTAGAAAACACTGTAGCTCAGTGCTTTACCTCATCTTGCCAGATAGAGCGTCAGGCCTGAATCCAAACCAGGGACATGGTACATTATAGAATCATAATTCTTAGAAACATGGCTTTGTGATTGTCAAACAAGTGCAAGAAACAATCCTGGAGCATCTTAGATTATCTCCTGGGGCATATGTAGTTCATACTTTTCACCCCGTGGATAAGATGGTTAAGTACCTCAAGTCCTTTATTTGTTAAAAAAACCTTAGAGTAGATCAGTTATCAAATTCTTAATCTCAAAGATGCTTTTCATCAAGAAGACCCAAGGAAACCACATGAGTTCTACTGGACTCCCCGTGACAGGTAAGAAAAATCAATCTCCTGTGTTCCCCACACTAAGCCCACAAAAGCAACAAGTTGTGTTGGTACACTGATGTTGTGTTTTATTGTCTGATGGTATTCTGATCCTGTGTCTTATTATCTGAGGGCATGGCTGGTATACTGATCCTGTGTTTTATTGTCATCAACTAAGAGTTCCCTCAGTTGATAACTGACCCTGTCACCTAATTACTGTCAGAAAGCATGGCTTCATAACACCCACTGTAAAGTCTTAATAACGATTTTGGCAGTCCTTCAAAGCTTAATTGGTTTATAGTTAACGGCTGTATATCATGGGCCAATTCATTTAGTTACCAAGGGTATCGATTCATAACTGGCTTACTTTGGAGGTTTACCAGTTGCCTTGCTATCATTTTCTTTTTTAACTTATTGGTTCTCTGTGAATTTCACATCATGTACCCCAATCCCACTCATCCCCCCATACCTGCCCTCCACCCTTGCAACATCCCCCCACGACTGAGAAAGAAAAATATCACTATGGAAACCGTAGTGTGTCATACTGTGTCCTACAGTATACCCTTTTGTCCACACTTCTTTGCTTGTAAATGTTCATTGCAATGATTCATTGGTGTGCTATGAGGCCTCTACTTCTACTCTATCAATACTGAAACATCACTGGGAATCTTCTCAAGTGTCCTGATGTTGCCCTGGGTCATAGAGAGATGCTGTAGTTTTTGATCTGCAAGATCAGCTTCTTTGTGCACTCCGACAGTTCATCAATGGGTTAGATGTTTGGGTGGGTCAATTCAAAGCCCTGGATCTGGGCCTGAAAGGTATCTAATCTGATCAGCCCACCAGCTCTCTCTGTACTCATGTCCTCAGGACTGGATCACCTGCAACCAGGGCCAGCTCTAATCCTGCTGCCAAGGCAAGATGCAGGGCCTGTTTCCCAGGTGCTGCATCTGGTGAGGGACAGGACTAGTTCTCCTGACATAGGTGTTGAGGGATGAGTGAGGGGAGGAGGACGTCTCGCCTTCATCTGCACCACTGCACACCAGACAAGATGCAGAGCTGGCTGTCCTGTGCTCATGCCCTTAGGCCAACTCACCTGTAACCCCCACACCCAGAGCCAACTCTACTGTACTTCCCAGGCAAGTTCTGCAGCTAGTGAGGGGCAGGGCCAGCTCTCCTGATCGCCTGATCCCAGGCATGTTGGAAGGGGGAGGACCTATATCTCCCTCAACCATGCCACTGTACAAAAGATGAGTGGCAGGGCCATCTCTCCCATATTCATATGCTTAGGCTGGCTCACCTGCAACTCCCTCAATATGCAGGACCTGCTTTCCCAAATACTGTAGCTGGATGGGGTGAGTTTGGCTCTCCTGTGTTCATGCACCATGGTCCAGCTCGCCTACAATGCCCAGGTGAGAAAGAGGGCCAACTCTGCACAGCCCTCAGACATCAACATGTTCCTGTAACCCCCACACCCAGAGCCAACTCTACTGTACTTTCCAGGCAAGTTCTGCAGCTAGTGAGGGGACATCTGCCTGGACTTTGGTGGTAATAGGCCCCTGCTGCTGCATGGGTTCTATTACCACCATGGGGTAATAGACTCCATGGACACAGACATGACCCTTGGTGGTAGCACAGGCCAGGATTCCACTATGGTACCCAGTGACATCATCTGCTACTCACATCAGTCTGATCCTCATAACCCTCAAGTCTCCAGTTCTCTCTCTCTTCATTATGCCCACATCCTTCTGTTTCTCTTTCTCTTCCATTTCTCCACCACTTACTTGCTCCTCTTAGTGGTGCCTAGGGTCTCTCGAGTATCTTGGATTGTCTCAAGAGTGGTCTCAGGAGTGTTATGCCAAATTCTTGTTTTATGGCACTGGGCAGGATTCATCTCAGGCATGGTCTACCACTGCCATCCCCTCAGGCCTGTGTAGGACTGGACTGGTAATCATTTCAGGCTTGCTTTAATTTTCAGGGAGTGTTGTAACTTTAGTTTTTCAAAACCTATTTTTAATGATGGTTCTTAAATGTTTTAACTCTCTTTTAGTCCACCAGAGGTAGTAGAAAAGAAAGGATATAGGGAAAGTGAACCTGTTTAGAAAAGTTCTTTGGAGCAACTCCCATCTGTGTTGTCTGGAAATCCAGGAGTTCAGTTCACGGGTTAGCAACAGCAGCTCGATCCACTCTAAAACACTTCACTGATACACCAGCAGTCCAGTTCAGTAGAGTTGGAATAGCAAACACGAATCAGCAGCAGTAGCACTACCTACTAGAGACAGCCAGACCTCAGTGTGGCCACAAGTCAGCAGGAGAGAACAGGAAGGATACCAGGAAATGTTCTCAGCTGTGCCTCTCTCAGCAAATCAAGGATCAGCAAAGATGTGAGACCAACAAGCATTGCACAGCTAGCTCTATAAGCAAGCCAGTCTAGCTCAGTCTCTATCACTGTCTGTAGAGTTCTATTTATATCCCTCCAAACATCATTTGTCCTCCATGGGTCTTGCCTCAGCATGTGACTCTGTCTCAGCTGACATCACTCTACCAATCAGTCTGAGTCCTCAGAAGCAGAAACTGCAGCACACCATGAGAAGGTTTTTTGTTTGTTTGTTTTTGTTTTTTTTGGTTTTTTTTTTGTTGTTGTTGTTGTTGTTGTTGTTGTTTTTGTGAATTGTCTCTCTATGGAGTCCTGACAAATGTAGTTCATCTTTGAAATGTAAGGCAGACCAATACGTGTTTGTTGTTAGCAAGGAATCCTTCATCATATGTCCTTTCATGTGCTTGCTTTAGCAGAACATCTCTTCGCTTGTGTCTGCTCCTTCATGAGTCTGCCTTAGCCTTTCACCTGTGTCTATTTCGGGAAAACACTCCTTCATGTGTCTGCCCCACCAAAACACAATCCAACACAACTGACTTTCCAAAGAACCCTTAAGTTTCCACTTCAGAGTGTTAGGCTACTCATCATTCAGATGTTCACAGGTCAGAACACTGATTGAAGAAGAGACATAGCCTCTCTTCTCTGCCACCTACTGATGCACATGTGACACAGCAGACACACCTACAATTCCTCTAGGGGCAGGTGCTAATATTTTTGTGCTTCCATAAACAATTAGGAACTCCTGATTTCACTGTTTTCTATGATTAAAATAATGAAGATGGTATAATATAAATTTTCTGCCAAATTCTATTTTTTGGCATATCACTTTGGAAGCTATAGTGCCCTTTTATAAATTTGTTATGAAAGACATGATTCTAAACATACTTTAGTATCATGTGACTATTAGTCTACCCAGTGTTTATTATGTATATGAATGTTTGCCTGTATGTGTATATGTGTGTATTATCATATGCTTACCTGATGTCCCAAGAAGCCAGAAGAGAGCATCAAAGCCCTAGAAATTGGAGTTACAGATGGCTATAAGCCATCATGTTAGAGCTGATTCAAATCTAGTCCTTGGAAGAAGAGCAGTGCTCTTAACCACTAAGCCATCACTACAGCCCTTCTACCCAGATATCAATAATGATTAGAGGCAAAGAACATCCTTGACTTTAACAGGTTTTTATCATTTATGGGATTTTTCTCAAGAGAGAATATTTTTAAGTTAAATAATACCCAATATTGTATCGTTGTTTGGCTGGATAGCCAAAAGACATGAGATAGAACCAAACATGACTCATAAAAATGTCAATGAAATGATTCATAGTAATATTCTGTTATACATTTCAATTGATACCTAGCCCCAATCATTATCAGAGAGACTTCCTTCAGCAGCTGAAGAGAGCAGATGCAGAGACCCACAGCTAAACATC
Organism: Mastomys coucha; assembly: GCF_008632895.1. NCBI lineage: Eukaryota > Metazoa > Chordata > Mammalia > Rodentia > Muridae > Mastomys > Mastomys coucha. The sequence goes on along the minus strand of NW_022196896.1, from coordinate 93,407,841 downwards.
AGGTGGAACTTAAGGATCTTCACAGAAAAGGGGGAAGGAAGGAAGGATTGTAGGAGCCAGGGGGTCAAGGATACCATGAGAACACAGAATCAACTAAGCAGGGCTCATAGGGGCTCACAGAGACTGAATCAACAATCATGGATCCTGCATTGGTCTAGGTAGGTTCTCTGCTTAAATATTATGATTGCATAGCTTGGTGTTCTTGTGGGGCTCCTAACAGTGGGAGCAGTAGGTATCTCTGACTCTTTTGCTTGATTTTAAGATCCTTCTCTACTAGACTGCCTTGGTCTTATTGTATCTTTTTATGCCATATTCAGCTGATATCCCTAGTCGGCCTGCTCTTTTATGAAGGGAAAAGGACAAGGGAGATCTGGGGAAGAAGGGATGAGGTAGAGGGAGTAGGAGAAATGTAGGGAGGGGAAACTGTGGTTGGGGTGTCATGTATGAAAGAATAAATTGAGAGAGAGAATAATTCAGATAATCTTATTCTAAATCATAAGACCTATTTCTCACTTCCCATAATATCCAAAAGTCTTATTGTAGGTTTCTCTGTCTGCTTTGACTTTTTTTTTAAATGTGTGAGGGAGATGTGCAAGGAATACAGGTACCTTTAGACACCAGAGGCATCAGCTCCACATAGAGCTGTAGGCATAGGTAGTTGTAAGCTGTGAATGAAGCAGGGATCCTATCAATAATAGTGCGAGCTTGTAACTGCTGGCCATCTCCTCAGCACAACTCTGTCCACTTCTAACATTTCAATTCTTCTTCATTTCCTCTCCTGAACTCCAAACTCAGTGTTATTTTTCCAACTCTCATGCACTGTTTTCTTCCCTAAGACCTAGTAAAATTGCCCTCCTCCATGCCTAGAAATTCTTCTTCTTCATCTTGTCAGGGCACTATGTCTCAGGTCACATATCATCCATCTACCCAGTTACTCCCCACAATATAATCTGTTTGTATCATCTCCATAACACTCCATTCTTTGAGATGAGCTTATTGATTCATTATGTGATTTCTAAACATTCTGTCATCTCTGACACATTATCTGTCTTGTTCATCAGTTTATCTCCAAGGGACATGGCAAATTCTTAATAAACATTTTAAATACCTCTTACTTGAATGCATAAGTAAAAGCAGCTACATTATCAGAATTGCAAGACAAGCAACCATGAGTTTATATAATACTAAATATTATATAAATGCTTTCAAAATTTATTGTGCTATGTCATATCATATTTAAAGGATTTATTCATCTCTAAAAGATTTATTGGAAATGCTCATCTTTGATATTTATGCACAAGCATGACTAAGACTCATGTGATTCATCTGGAATCATACATCTCTTGTACCAAATTGTATTTCTGTTCCTGGCTACCAAAAAAACTTAGGCTAAAGTTAAAGACATAGTTTCAAATGACAGAACTGTATGGTGGACATTTGGAGTGTTATATTCACCCCTGAGTCACATATGACATTTGTTTACATATCTGATAGTTTTATTTTAATATTATTATTTTATATTCTCTATGAATACTATCACATAAACTATCTAAAATAAGTTAGGAAAATCAACAACCAAATAACCTATGTATGCTCACTTAACAGTGGATAGCATAGCTCAGGAGCCCATCTTTGCAATTGTTTCAAGGGTTTCTCCCCTTCAAACCAAGGTGACTTTTAGATTCTTTTGGCTATAAATCAAATTTTAATGAAACACTTAAGGCATATCATAATTAGTTCATAACATCAATCCAATAAAATTTTAAGCCCTTTATTTATATACATTTTGCATAATATGAGACTAGAAATTGACTTGTCCAACAATAGATCTGCCTAAATAATCTGCCTAATAGACCTTTGCTAAATTCACAGGATGAGCACATGACCTTGCATGGCTTAAGACTCAATGCAAGAGTAAAGCAGTTGTTAAAGGCTGGAGACAGAAACAAAAGTGATCCAATTCTCTCCCTAGTCTGGAGTTATACTTGTCCACAGTCAGAAGCTGCAGAACACTTTATATAATGGGTGCCCCCTCCTTACAAGAACAAAGAAAGCATCAATGATACTCGACTACATAAATATCAAGAGACAGCCTGTGCCATGCTTCTAGGATGTACAATTCTTCTGGGCACAGATTCATCAACTGCGTGATGCTTTTGTATTGATTCTAAAGTGTTTTTTGGATGAACTTTGAAAGCCATTTGCTGAGTGTGGGGTTTTGTAGGCTTGGGGTTGTCAATAGGCGTGTTTTGCTGCAATTAATAACTATATGCTCATGCACCTGTGGAGAAGATGAAGCATCTTTCTAATTTCATGTTCGGCAATAAACATGAGCGACTGTCTGCATGATTCCTCTTTTGATTCCAGCTGCCAACAGCTTGGAAAGCTTTGAGGCCAGCTAACTCTACATTCCCTCATTAGCTGGTGTCCCCATTTATTTTTCTGCCTAAATGGGTAGAGAAGTCATTTTGTTTAGCTCATTCGGATCTGTTGAGAAAGATACCAGCAAATCAACACCTGTCACTTTTCAGTAAATCCTAAGAGGAAATGGCCTTTGTAGCAGCTTTGCTTTGGCAGCACACAGAATGCTCAAGGTTTGAAGTAAATGCCTAGATTATAGGAAGCAGCCATCCCCAACTCCAAGCCAGCGAGGGAGGGGGGGTGCTATATGCCTATTATGGATATAATTAATCCAAATCACTCACAAGACAATAAAATTTAATTATGGGTTCTTAGTTTCTAAGAACTCGCCAATTATTGTTAATAGGCTTTGCCTCGATCATAGCTAGTGAGTTAAATCTGTTGAAGCTATTTTTCCAACAGTTAATTTCTTAAAAATCCTTCTATCCTTAGTTAAATGGGTTTAATCCAGCATTGCTTTGTGGTAGCAGACAAAATGCTCTACTGACCTCAGTTTAGTCCCCTGTGTTTTGGGAAATAATTTAAGGTCTCACTTTCTAGATGGTTTTTATGTAATTAGCATTTCCTGTATTCAAAGAATGTCTAGACCTGTTATCTGTCATATGTACTTCCCTACTCATCTTGGGGCAGTTGGGTATCTCCTTCTCCATTGATTTTAGGGATCTCTGTGTCTGAGAACACAAAAAGTCTTTCAAAGTTCATATTGATTTAGTCAGATCTCATAGTGATTCAGTTGTGGCTCAATCCCTTTAATGTGTATTATCAAGGGGGTTATGGATCTAATGATCATTGTATTCACAAAGGGCTAAGCTGTCCCTAGAAATCAGCACTTATTAAAAAGGGCATTTAAGAATGTTTATCAAGTTTTTGTTACATGCAGATACATGTCTGTAAGAGTCTCCATGAATTACCTTATTACATGAACTACACTTCTATATATAAGCTGTTTTTCTTCTTTGGCTGACTTCTGGGGAATCTCAAGGATTTTATATACCTTGATGAACATTATGTAGCAAGTCATTCTTGACAATAGATTTCAACCTCAAGGATCCTGGATTTTACCCATTAGCTCTCTCATAAGTAAAACATAAAAGAATGTGTGCTTATAACAGGCTCCTGATTCTTTAAAATATTTCATGTTCTTACTGTTGCAGAGCAATGTGACTAGTGGGAAATTATTAGATTTGCATATAATGTGTAGTTGCCTCTTAGGAAGAGGATGTCAAAATGTTTGTTAGAGCCATGGTTGTGGTCATTGAGCCAGGAGTATAGTCAGAATTCCCTTCCTGTCTCTTTGAGGATTTGTCCAGATATGTGTTTCCTGAAATAATGCTGTTTTGTTTTTGAGTCAGTCAAAATTACTAGCATCATAGCCCTTGACCCCAACTGAGTTGAAAGTATTATGTAGCCTTTGATAGCAAAATATTACTTTGTGCCATAGAGAAACTGGGTGTGTCCTGAAAATAAAAGGGGTGATGCTGCTTGATTGCTGATGGTGAGATTTGTACTATGAATGATGATTATAGCTAGAGTGATAACTGAAGGAGAACTTCTGCAAGGAAGCATTGTAAATTGTCTGTGGATTATCTAACTGGGGCCAGGCATTGTGATTATTTAAAGATGTGTGTAAGCTCTTGGTTGAGCCTCACCTTGAAAGGAACTTCATTCCTTTATCCTTAAATCTGAATTGCTCTTAGAACTTGAAGTATTTAACTGGTAGGATACAAAGAAGGGATATCCTGAGAGTTCTAGGACAGATCCTAAGAAGACACTGCTTCCCCTGTGGTCTCTTGAAATGCTCACACTAGAAGAAGCCAATTGTCATGTCTTGTCCCAGAACCTGACTAACTAGAGACTTCAACTAAAGGCACACTGCCCAAAACTCTGGTTGGGCTTTGGAATTATGCCTACGAATGAAGCTATCTTGGATATTCAGAAGAGGGGATTGTTTTGTTTTAGGTTTTATAATGGTATGAATATGCCTGGCCCAGGGAGTGGCACTATTAGGAGGGATGGCCTTGTTGAAGTAGATATGGCCTTGCTGGAGAAAGTATGTCATTGTGGGCATAGATTTTAAGACTCTCATCCTAGCTTCCTGGAAGCCAGTCTTCTGTTTGCCTTTGGAACAAGATGTAGAACTCTCAGCAATTTCTATATTATGCCTGTGTGGATGCTGTTATGCTTCTGCCTTGATGATAATGGAATGAACTTCTGAACCTGTAAGCCAGCTCCAACTAAATGTTGTCCTTATAAAGAGTTGCCTTGGTCATGGTGCATGGTCACATTAATAAAACCTTAACTAAGACAGGGTTCGTTTTATTTTGTTGGATTTTTATTTTTTTGGTTGATGTTGTTTGCTTTGTTTTTGAGAGGACCACATTATAGTTCTGCTAGCTTTAAACTCACTTTGTAACTAAGTTTGACCTTTGAACTTCTAATCCTTATCCATCTACTTCCTTAGTAATAGAATTACAGAAGTGTACTACCAAGCCCCATTTACAGCATGTTGGTTATCAAATTCAGGACTTTCTGCTAAGGCAGCATCCTACCACATGAGCTACATTGTCAGCCCAACCTTTGAACTTTCAAGACTAGTCAATTGAAACAATAGCAAAGTGCATCATGTGACATGCATAGGTACAAAGAAATCAGACCTTACATTTTCATTCTGTCCTCACATAATCCTAAATTCATAGGCCATAAAGAAGTAAGTCTTTCACACTCACAGCCAAATAATCATTTCCCTGGAATCCACTGAAATCATCATGGCTGTCTGATTATCTGCCATACTTGGACCCTCAGAATACATCTCAGGATATAAAGATAGATAGATTGATAGATAGATCGATAGATAGATAGGTAGATAGATAGATAGGCAGACAGATAGATAGACAGACAGACAGACAGACAGACAGACAGACAGACAGATAGATGTAAAGAGAGAGGAGTATATGTATATCAAGCAAGGATTTGTGTGTCTGGATATGATCTAGCATTTTCCATCCTGTGTCCAGTGAAAGATAGTAAAATACCACAGTTTCTTTGTGTCACTCCTATTTTCAATATCTTCACAAATTAGCAATGTCTATGAACTATGACACAGAGCTGAGTGGTCAGCCATCACTTCCTTTGTGTCTGTCCACAACCTCCTTCTCCATGGCTTTGATCTATCTATTGCTCCGGCTCTATTCTTTCCTTTGCTGCTTCAGCTCCCACCTACCCACCCACACAAGAATTTGTCACTTCTCTACATTCCTCCCCTAAGTTCTGTGTGGTTTCGAACAACCACTTTTCTTCCCTGAGTCTTGCCTTTTTATCTGTATAGATTAGAAATGCTGTAGGAATTCAAATAAGATTCCTAACCAAAATTTTAGTACTGTACAGGATAAAGTACTCAAACTATATTCAGTTACCATCTCTTATCCTTCAAGCTACAACAGCCAACTCGCATCAAAAGTGCTTGACTACCAATTACAATGACCTACCATACCTTCCCAAAAGAGAAAACTCTGCATTTCTCTTTGGGACTACTTCTACCTCATGGAAACTTTCCAATGGGGGAAAAAAAAACGGCAGTACCCAGAAAATTCACAGCATGCTGCCCTGTGAAGAACAACAATATCTAGGTCCATCAGCACAGAAGCTTTCTTACAAAGCTAACAGTTAAGAAATCCACACTTGAGGAACTGCTGTCAGAGGATGGACCAGGAGGGGGATAATGATTCTACTGTAAAAAAAGATTAAAGGTAATTTTTAAAAACAGAAGAAGAAATCCATACTTAAGGCAAGTAAACTAAACTCTCTACCAATTGGACTCTATTCAATAAAACTATATTATTTTTAATGAATGCAACATATAATTCAATCTGATCCTGTAGACTATCAAATCTCCAACTAGTCTAATATATTACTGAGATATGTTTCCTTAAATACTTGGTAATGAGTTATAATTTACATTTTTATGCTCTAAAATACTTTTCCAGTCATCTCTCTCTAAATATTTTAACTTTGAATTACTTTTACTTTTATTATTATCAGTGATAACTATAAGAAATCCCACTCTGGGGACTAATTTATTTCTGATATATAATAGGCATTTGATTGATATGCACTGGTTGATAACCCACCTCTTTCTACGCTATGCAGATGTCAGCTAGTCATCTTCATTGAGATCAGCAGTTCTCAACCAGGGGTTCTCCACCCCTTTGGGGGATTCATTGGATCACATATCAGAAATCCTGAAAATCAGATATTTACATTATGATTAATCATAGTAGAAAAATTACAGTTATGAAGTAGCAACAAATTAATTTTGGGGTTGAGGATCACCACATGAGTAACAATATTAAAGGGTCACACAGCATTAGGAAGATTAAGAACCACTGGTCTAGATGCTCTACAGAGTAATAACAACAAACATAATGGTTACCATTCTCTGTATTCAGTGTGATTCCAAGTTCATCACTAATATTTTCTCAGTATAATATCACAATAAACTTACTTTCATTACTACTCATAAGAGTAGGGGCCATTGTCCCATGCTATAAGAAAAGCTAAGGTAGGAAATATAAGCAACCTACTGAAGACCATGTACCTGCCAAGCATCAGTACCTAGATTCACAACCAAGAAAACAATACCTACATCTAGCTGTTAATTACACACCTAAAACATAACATCGCTTTCAGCTAATTCTAACTCCCAAGAGATCAAAAAATAAATAAATAAATGTAGCCTCTCAAGTACCCTCTCACTCACCCAAACACTGTAGACCATTTCTTTCTCCCAAACATCATGGTAAAATTTATTTCTCATTCCTATTGTATTTCCAGAAATCTCCATCCCCAACCCCATCTAACCTCTCTGTCTCCTGTTCTGATTCATTTTCTTTTCAATAATGAAAGTAAATTTTCCAAAAGTTCAAATATAACTATGTTGCCTTCTGTCTTAGGGTTTCTATTGCTTGAATGAAACACCATTACCAAAAAGCAAGTTGGGGAGGAAAGAATTGATTCGACTTACACTTCACTGATGTTGGTCTCTTCCTAACCACCGCTAATTTCCTAACTTCAGCTAACCAGCATCAGTTGTCCCAATAACAAAAAAGTCTCACTTTAGTAGTTCTGTATCTTGTTGATAACAGCTGATTCTTAAGGCCCAGATAACCAGAACCTCAGAATCCTAAATCAAAATAACCCTAATGGAGTCTTTACTACTCTTTCTGAAGTTTCACAAACCAGGTCTCCATTTTCTGCACTGCTCACCTATGTTTTAGGTGTGTAATTATCTTTGAAGGTTCTACAGAACTTCCCACACACATTTCCTAACATTCAATGGCTCTTCTAGCCCAAAGCTCCAAAGTCCTTCCACAATTCTCCCAAAATCATGGTCGGGGGTGTAATACCCAATATATTACACTGGTACCTGCTTGTCTTAGTCAGGGTTTCTATAGCTGCAACAAAACACCATGACCAAAAAAACAAGCCAGGGAGGAAAGGGTTTGTTTTGGTTATACTTGCACATTCATCACCAAAGGAAATCAGGACAGGAACTCAACCAGTGGAGGAACCTGGAGGCAGGAGCTGATGCAGAAACCACGGAGAGGTGCTGCTTGCTGGTTTACTTCTCATGGCTTGCTACTTCTTTATTGAGCCTAGGACCACTAACCCAAGGATGGCACTACACATAGTGGGTTGGGCCCTCTCCCATTAATCACTAATGAGAAAATCCCTTACAGCTGGGTCTCATGGAGGCATTTTCTCAACAGAGGGTCATTTTCTCTCTGATGACTCTAACTTGTGTCAAGTTGACACACAAAACCAGCCAGTATACCTTCTAGCTTAAATACTTCAACAGCTTCTTATTGCCCTTAGCAAATGTTAAATCCTCAGCATAGCTTACAGGGCTCTTGTGAGTTAGCCCTATTTTCCTAGTCTCTCCATCCACTCTCTGAGCTCAATGCTCTAGTTAGTCTCAGCTCTCTTTAGTTCTTCAAACATAGCATGCTTTTCTCTTCTCCAAGTCTTCATGCCCATTGATCTCTGCTGAGTCCTTTCTTGGACTCTGAGATTTGGATCTGAATCAGGCAGTGATAGAATGAAACAAAGGACAGACAGACAGAATGACATGCAGACATGCTGAGTTTAGATGATTTAGGTCTCTGTTCTAAAGGAAATGTGGCATTCTTAAAGCTTGGTTGGTTTACTATAAAAATAATTGAACAGAAAGGCAGGATGATTGCATACAGCTGAACAAGAGGACAGGATTATTCCATAAAGATAAATGACGTAGGTTTTATAGTATATAGCTGGATCAAGGAGACAGCTTTAGCTAATCTTGATAGGAGCACTCTCTATGAGAGAGCAATCTTCAGGCTGTAAACATATGGAGGAGAAAGCTATAGTTTACACACACAAAGACTAGAATAGAAGGTTTGGACATTTCCCCATAAGTCTAAGGCTATTGAGTCATTGACATGACCATCACTCAAAAGGGATGACAAGATCTAGCAGCTGAAAGACAGAGATAAATTTAACTTTGATAATCAAACACATCTCAACACAAATATTCTTATCATGAAAATTTTATGGATCAATAATTTTGAGTAACAACTGTAAATTCTGCAAATGCTGCAGTCAATAAAATAATATGCCCATACATTTCATAGTCTTCAGCAACTACCAGCATTTCATGATTGTTTTCTTGGCTATAGATTGAAGAAAAAGGTTGTTAAAATGATTCAAAATCACTGTGAGACTCACCTTACTGGATCAAAGAAAAGGAGCATTGATTAAACTAAACCTGTAACATTAACACTAACTAGTACCGAGACTAGTAATCAAAGGACTTAAGTTCTCACATATATCTGAGAATATCTCATTTACATTAGCTTCCCAGTGCTTAATAAGGCAAAACACAATATGGTAAGACAGAGACCATCCCAGGTAAGGCAGTCTGTTTTCATTAAGTCCCTGGGGCCCTAGCAAATCTAGATTTCAACAGATCTAGGCATTAGGATAAGTGAGGGACCTCTGAAACTAACAGTACTTTGCAGAGGGCCCGGGGCAGGTAATAAAAGATTGAGCACAAGATGATTGCTTGCTCTAGCAGGCTTCCCTGATGTTGAGAGACTCAAGTTAGTGCTCTTTATTTCATTCTGATCCAGTAAATAAAATCTGAGCTTACTTTATATGAAACACTTAAGCCTCATGGCTTTTCTTTTACTTCTCTGTTAACTCCTACAAATTCACATTTTACCCAGAGAAATACCTTTGCCCTGTAGACTTCTTCAATATTTTAATTTGGGAATAGAAAGGAAAGTGTACCAAACAAGAGAATATGACAATATGGCATTACGTATCCATAATTAGAGAGCAGTTTTTGAAAGGATCCATGGGTAAATCTTCTGGAAGAGAGGTTTAGTAAATCTTAACACTTTTTAGATTATTTCGTATAGATTTATTTTGCAATATTCTATTAAAAAAATTGCAAAGACGTATGGAAAATTCTTAACTAGGAATTTCCTGTTAAATTTAAGGCATGACAATTTTGCCATCTTTCAGCTTTCAATATATTATATAGGAAATGGGTGAAATTTTGCGAGTGGGATTTCTGAGAGCAGGCAGGCTAGCGATTAGTGATTAAAAACACTTATTTCTCTTCCTTAGGACTCACTGTCAGCTCCCAGCACCTTCAAGAACTGGCCCACAATCACCTCTAACTCCAACTCCAGTAGCTCCAATACCTTCCTGTGGCCTCTGTGGACAACTGTATTCATATGGTACACACACACACACACACACACACACACACACACACACACGAGTCTTTAAGAAAATGAAAATAGATTTCTGTATGTCTTTAAATGTCAAAATGGAAAACATTGACTGGGCACTAAATATTAGGATGTATTCTTTAATAATGAAACCAAATAAAAATTTCAAGTTATTCCTCCCCTTCATAGCTTTATCTATACTTGGATTTTCTCTCTGCATTCCTGCAACTTGAAGGTACCCTGTGGGGAAGTGTCTTTGGAAGACATAAGCATTGTTGACTGCTCTTCCAGAAGGACGTGCACATTACTTGATGAGCAAAAGCTCGTCCTGGTGGTTTATGGATTGGTTCTAAGCAAAACCTTAACTGGAAATAATTTGGTAAGCTGGCAGTTTCCAGAAAAATGAGTCTCTACTATTGCTGGGAAAGCCTGATTTGTTTGTTTTATTTTGGAGAGGGATTGATCATTTTCCATTTTGCAGATACAAATTCTTTACAAAAGTTGTGAAGACCTAAATATGGTCTTTAAGCAATAAAAAAGCAAGCACAAATGATACTAATTTTGACTCACTGACGGTTTTTATTTTCCTATCGCTGTCTTGATCTCAACACCTGCAGCTACTTAAGTTCCCTCTGCAGTCTTTGCACCCTTCGTTACGCGGGGGAGAAGACTGAGAGACAATTATTACCAATTTCTCATAGAACCCAAGGATCCACTTAGAAGGGCACAGACATTCTCCCTCCTGCTACATTAACTTCACACTCCCCAATCGCCACATGTCTGACAGAATAGCAAAGTAATATTTATTAAGGAAAATAAGAATTTTATATATAAGAACAAAGGGCAAAGAAATGGTAATAGAAAGAAGAGAGAAATAAAGTCGAGCTGGTCTTTTTCAAGTTAAGGGTGCCTCAAACAATCTGTAATGAAAGGTCTTTGTGGATTTGATTGGGTGTGCAAGAGCATGTAAGGCACGTGTGCCTGCAGGGGGGCTGCACAAGCAGCCAAATGGTAACGCTGGTGTGTAATTACAGAGCACTTAACTGCATTCAGACATGGTTTTGTTTCTCTGATAATTTCCACTTTCATTGTTCGAGAGGCCGTGGACACTGCAGAAGCTGAGGTTCAAGTACCTGCAGCTGTTGAGACAAATGACTGTTGGAGCTGTTTCTAAAAGTTTCCATCAGGAATTCTGCCGACCAGGGAAATTTCACAAAAGTACTTTAAAAATATTCCTCTTCCCCTTCCAAAGCTTTAAAATTCCAACTCTATAAATGGACCATTCTTTATTCCTCTTCTTCTCACAAGCCAGCTACACTCCCTTCCTCCCCACACAGAGAGCCCATCCTTTTCAAAAGCTATTATATTCTTAATATGGAAATAGCACTTCAGTTTACTGATAGGCAATATGACTCTGTCACTGTGTTGACTGCACTCGTGATGTACAGCAAACTGAGCAAGCTGAGAGATCTAAAAATGTGTTAGCTTGTTTATATGAAAGAATCAATCTGTACAAGAAGAAAGTCCTTGCTAAATCTGAACATTTCCTTGAATTTCTCTCTTCCAACTAAATATTGTGGAAACTCATGTGTGTGTGTGTGTGTGTGTGTGTGTGTGTGTGTGTGTGTGTGTGTGATCCTAATGAAGTCTCCAAATAATGACCAAGCCCAAACTCATCATCTCTTGTCACAAAATGAAGCTTCCAGTACTAGGACTGGGTTACAGCCAATTGATTGGTCCAAATAGGTCCCTTGGAAATCCCCAAACAAATCAGGCCAATGTCAGGACAATAGGTTACTCTCTATAAACTGAGAGCAAACTTCCATTGATGAACAACACCCACATAACTCATTGAACAAAGAGAAGTTGAGCTTGTACCTACATAGAACATTTATCCCTATTTTCTAGTGTCTTTGATTAGGGAAAGTATTCTGCAGGCTACCCCCCAAAAAAGAAACATAGACATCAACCCAGCCACAAAGCTTTTGGTCTAAAATAATTCCCTTCCTGGGGAATATGCTAGGGCAATGGTGGTATAATGCTTGTGGCAGTAACCAACCAATGTCTGATTTGAATTAAGGCCCATTCCATGAAATGGTACCAACACTAGATACAGCTTGGGGGACCAAGAACCAGAATCTGCATAGCCCAGAGTCCTAGAGTAAACCCAAATATTAATGGCCTAAAAAAATAACAATAAGATAACTCCTAATGATGTTCTTCTCTACTTATAGGTGAGTGCCTTTCTTGGCTATCATCAGAGAAGCTTCCTCCTGCAGCAGATGGGAACCAATACAGAGACCCAGAGCCAAACATTGTGCAGAGAGAGAAGCCTTGGAATACATAGCTTTAGATGAGATGTCTTAATCAAATCTCCCCCCTTCAGAGCTCAGGGATCTCCACAGAAGGGGAGATGGAAAAATGTAAGAGCCAGAGGGGATGGAGGACACAAGGAGAATAAGGCCCTCTAAATTAACTGAGCAAACTTATATAAACTCACAGAGACTAGAAAGTGCAGGGCAGACACACAGGTCGGCACCAAGTCCTCTACATTTGTTATGGCTTTTAATATTTTCATTGGACTCCTGAGTGTGTGAACAAGTGTGTCTCTGATTCTCGTGCCTTCTCCAGGGTCTCTTTTCCTTCTTTGTTGATTCACCTGGCCCAACTTCCAAGTGATGCTTTTTGTATGAACTTATTGTATTTTATTTTGTTAAATTAAAAAGAATTCAACTGCATTTTCACTTAATGGTATTTTATTTAAAAGTTCACAATTAAAGTACTGTAATAACCAAAACACTTAAAAGCAACAAAGGCTACCTTGAAAGAGAGAAAAAAATGTTGCATGTAAAGGAATGGGGCCCTATGTGTAATATGTACTGTATGCAGAATGCAAGGTGAGATACACGCTATTGCCAGAATCTATCATACAAAAGGAACAGGAACTTTAAAGTGCTCCAAAATTTGAGCAGAAGGCAAATGTCATGAGTCTATACATTTCATTTGACTTATATTAAAAATCTAACAAGAATATCAAGAATATAACCACTTCTGTGTTCTCTCCCATCTGCTGACACCCTCCAAAACCTCAAGCAAGGATCTATCAAAGAAATCCAATCTCACATTGTGTATCCTGGGAAGAAGAAATGCTATTTCTAGATTGACTATATAAGTGAGAATCACTGCCAAAAAAAAAATAATAAAATAACAATACACAACATCATGATGCCATTCATAAATTAAATCCATACTTTATTTTAACAAAATTTCATGGTAATCTGTCCTTTTCGTGGGCTCTGGTTGTGACAGAAGTTACTTTAATACAAGAGTGTGTTTAGAGTATAGAGATAGGGCAGCAGCTTTTTTACTTCAATCGTTATTAGCCAGCACCATGAAATGTTAAGTCAGTCTACAAAAGATAACGTGTGAACGGTTGAATTCCTTGTGAAGAACAAATGACTTGGGAAGAACCTGATGGTTTGGAAACAGTGACTGACAACAATTTACTGGTTAAAGATACAGACTACTAAGAACAGAGGAACCCATAATAAAGTTTGGCAACAACATCCATTTCTGGAGATAGGCTGGGGCCAGTCCCTTTGGTGCAGTGTGGCTCATGCTGACTCCAGGATGAATTCAGCAGACCAGCATCCTGTTTTATGCTGCCTTTCCGGCACTGTACTGCCTGTAGTGGAACAGACTCTTGGAGTCCACGGTGCGAGACTTCTGCACAGCTTCAGCAAAAAGTTTGGTCACCTGAAAGAAAATGTCAAGAATGTTAGCAACCTACAAGAGATGAAAGTGAATGCAGGATGAATCAGGAATGAAAAGTCACAAGTTCTGCTCCCAGTTTTCAAAGGGGTGTGGAATGAAAGATGTGATGTTGCTTTTTTCCAGAGTTCAGACTTCAGCATGAATACACTTACCCTACCCCCGGTGAGGATTAAAACCTACTTAGGCCAAAAATACAATACACAGATCATTAGTGGATCTCAGATATGTGGTTCTTTCTGTGATAACTCTGGTATCTATCTCATAGTCAAATAAAACGGAGTGAGCTTCATACAGTCCTTTGTGTGTGGTATGGTGTGGAGAAGCATGTATATTACAGTCGCACCTTTGATCAAGAGGCTACTGCTTTCCTGCAGTGGCTTTCACTTGGAGACAGGGAGACAGCACTTCCAATCTTCATTCCATATTATACTATATCTTTATATTCACAGGAGAATTGAATGGATGGGAAAAGAACCTCTCCTATTCCTAGCTTTTGATTATCTCTAACTTTTTCAGTGAGGTCGTGATCTATCATATTTACACCATTGTTTTAGAGTCTATTAAAATCCATCTCTGCTCTGCTCTTCTCAGAGAGAGAGAGACAGAGACAGAGAGACAGAGACAGAGACAGACAGAGAGAGAGAGAGAGAGAGAAAGAGAGAGAGAGAGAGAGAGAGAGATTCAAGGAGTGGTTAACACTCTTGAAGGGAGACCCAGAAGTAAAACCTACATATGGCTTGTGTATAAAGGAAGAAACACACCTGGAAATTGGTGAGGAGAGCAATTCCACTGTCCACAGCTGTCCTCCGAATCACGTAATTATCATGGACAAACTTGGTGTTGTTATTGGGGAGGTTAATCACTAGGTCAATGCTTCCATCTCTTATCAACCTAAAAGAAAAACAAATAAATAAAACCTATAGTTTACAACACCTATTTTATAGTTAGCTTCAAAATTGCTAACACAAATATCTCTCTCTCTCTCTCTCTCTCTCTCTCTCTCTCTCTCTCTCTCTCTCTCTCTCTCTCTCTGACTGCTCTTTTCTACTTTTACACAGATGTTTAAGTTACACTCACCAGGGAATTATAATTTAGATTTTGTTTTGAAGGAACTCTGGTAAGAGTCTGACAGGATTCAAAACTTGTTTTCTCTTGAAAACATTGCGCAATATAGCAAGAATTGACAATCTGAGAGATTTGTTTTTAGGAAGAGGCAACCCCTCCAGCTACCTCCAGGCTCCCACCAACTACTGCATCTATCCCTCTGTCTGACCCCCACAACCTGGCCAGAGAAAGCATGAGAATAACTGGTTGTGAATTAACCTGTGTCACATTCTGTTGTTGGACTGATGAGATGTTCAAATGTCAAAAGCATGAAGCAGAACTGGACTCATTTTACCAAACTCTAAGCAAGGGGCTCATAGCAGCAGCTTTTAAGGTCTATATATATGTTGCCATTTTCTCATTCATTGCAAAATGGTTTCTTGACTTTTAATAAATACCATCGTGCATAGAATTTGGTATGTTATAGTTATTGGGTAAACTGTAACATCTGTCACATCCGGGAGTAACATAGAAGGATCTACTGTGCCCTAATCCCGTGTAGCTTTGTAAAAACAGATTTCCTGCTGTTCCTGAAGCCTCATACAGTGTGCCTTACAGAAATCATGTGACAATGTGCCCTAAGGAACAACCATTTTGTTAATAACATCATCAAAATGCTTACTTTAGTTTTCTCGATGTGGCAAGTGCTCAATAAATTGACTAATTCTTTGATACACAACTTCAGTGAAATATAGATGATCAATCACACACATATAACATATATATGTTAGGCACATTCAACATGTATATATGTACATATATATGTGTGTGTATGTGTGTATATATATACATATATATCATGTGTATATATATGTATATATATGACATATATATATACACAATCTATGTATACATATGGTAAGCACTGCATAAAATACTTTGTAGTTTTTACTTGTATATGTCAAGCAATCTTACCAGAAAAATCTGAGAGGTGCTTTCTAGCACAGGTGCACACTTATGGTAATAACACTTTTTATAAGAATGAAACTATCACTCATAAATGTGTTCTTTTGTAAATTTGTTAACTAAAACCACTTTTAAAAGGATTTGAGAGCGAATGAGTTGAGACCTTCATACTGCACTAGCTCCCACCATGAACCTTCTGCTTTTCCTTTAGCTTAGGGTTTGGGCTTTTGTTTTTGAAACGACTCAGACAACAGAATATTCAGTTCTTACTTTCTGATGGAAGAGAGGCTGGGATTCTGTCCTTCCTGAGATGGCCAAGCCACAGGGGTGGCAGGGACATTGTTGGCGTTGAGCCAGTCTGATGTAGCTTCCGTGGCAAAAAGCTGCATTTACAATAGAAAACACAGTTACTATAAAGAAGGAGCCTTTGTTAACGAAGGGACAGACCTCACAATAGCAAGAAGAGAAAGACATGGGAAGAAGAATGGCGCTAACAGTCGCCACTTGAACTCAAAATTTGGGGTACAAATTCTTTAAATATTTGTAAATATTTTTGGCAAGGAAACACTTAAGTGTCTCATTTAAACATTTAAGAGTTGAAACTGCATTTGTCAAGAAATTAGTCATTGCTGCCAAATTATTTTTATGAAGTCACAAAATCCATGATCATAGGCCCAACCTGAGCTGTGGGAATAACCTTGTTTTACTGAATCAGGCTGTGTGCAGAGCAATTTGCTACAAAGACACTTTGCCTGTAACTGTAACAGCTGGAGACTATGACCTCACACAGAATCAAGAAGAGGAAAAGATCCAGAAATATACTGGTGTAAGGGTCCTAATTATGTTTCATCTAAAGTTACTGAGATTTTGCGCTGACAACTACTATTGAGTTTGTAGTCATTTTTGCTAAACCTAGCCTTTCTAGTTATTTTAGTCGATATAAAGTTTATTTTTTTTAACTTTGATTGTTTGGAGAGTTTTATGGGTTTATATAATCAATTGTAGTTGTTTTCACCCCTATTCCTTTCTCTGATCCTCCTCTCTCTCATGAGAGCCCTTCTTCTCAACAGGTTCTCTCCTATTTTCCTGTCTTCTTCTGTGTGCGACTCACTGAACTTAGAGTTTCTCACTACAAGGTGAGTGGAAGGTTATTTATGATAGACAGGACAAAATACCAGTAGCTATAACACTGAAGGAAATGACACTCTCCTCATCCACCAATCATTAACTACCAATAATCCTCTGGGGATATTTTGAAATTACCAAGTTAATCAAACTTTGAGAAGTCTGATTTCCTGTTTGTGCAGTATTTTATCGTATGGACAATTTTCAATGCTGAACAAAAGCTATGTTTTTAAAAAAACAAAAAACAAAAGATCTAAGAGAGTATACCTTGAAACCTTCATTGTGCAATTGCTCAGCAACACCAAGGAATCTTGGACGGAATGATTGCTGGAAAAGAAATTCCCAGAGTTCACTTTCTAGATAAACATGGTCTTGGTTAGTCATATTATAAACAAGGTTTCCCTCCCACGGTAACATAATCCTTATATGTTGCTTTTTCCTTGGTATGAGTTATTTATTCTCCAATGCAGGTGAAAGTCCATCTCAGTCCTCTTGTTGTCTGCTCCCTACCTATCTTTAAGCCCCTTCGTTCACGTTGAGTCCTCACCACCTTTGTCTAGAGCCATGCAGGCTCTTTGTGCATGTTCTGTTGTTATTGTTGTTGTTTGGTTGATTGCTTTGCTTTGTTTTGTTTTGCCTGGTTAAGGAGATACTGTGCTAAGGTCTGAACATTGAGACAGCCCTGCTGGCACCTGGATGTTTTGATCTTCCAAACAGCCTGCTCTTTTGCGGAATTCTACTTTTCCACTACTTTTCATAACTCATTGATCATCCTGGAAGTTCATGTGCTCAGAGCCTCTAAAATAGTAAGTTCCTATCAAACCCTAGCTTTGCCGCTCACAGGAAGTCTATGCTCAGAAAAGTTAATACCCTGGGCCTCTCTTCTTCTAAAAGAATGATGATAAAGTTCCTACCTCTTGAGGCTCCACAGCTCGCGAATTTGTGTTTTCCAATTTAGCTTTTATTTGAGGGAGTCTCCTCATCTTTTCAGTACAGTGGTATTGGGTCATTGTCATTGACCAGTGGGAAAATTTATTAGCAATGATTACAGAGTGTTAAGACTCAAAATCAGCCACTTCTTGGCTAAAAGCCATCCTCAGAAGTGTTGATTAATATTAACATTAAGATAGTTGCTTTTTTCCCCAGATTTTCAGAGACTAGATTCCTGTCACTGTATCTTACTATTCAGTCCTGGGCTCTTCTTCCATTTATTATAGTCCAAACTAACTTTCCCACTATATATATCCATTTCCACATGGGTTTTCCTAATGATCCAGCTCATTTTTCAGAATTTCTATCGGTATGTAGTTTTATCCTTCCTAGGACCCCAGCTATACCCCATTTTCCTGGATTCCTGCCCCCTGCCATCATGTGTTGCCCACTTCAAAAGATTCCCAGTGTTTAAGAGTTTGTGTTTCAAGGCCATGTTCAGGATGACATACAGCAAAGATCAGTCACCTACCCACAGATTAAATTCTGACCTTGACCTTGTTGCCATGAGTTCCTTAAGACTTGAGCAATTTAAAATTTTGTATGCTTAAAGCATATCTGTTCTTCTTTCAATGAGATCATTTTTGCTGATTTTACTTGAAAAGGTTTTGTTTAACTGATGATATAATGTGGTTGTTCCTGTAAATGTCTTATGATTGATTTGGAAATCACATTAGTGGTGTTTGAAAAAAACATGAATATGATCTTATTTCTAGTGCCAAAACTAAGAATTATAATTAAAAACATATCAGAATCCTTGTACAATTTTGATGATGTTCTACCCATAAAATCTCCTACTATTTACATGTAAATGTTCTCTGAGAACAGATCTAAATCCTAGGGAATGACTCCAAAGACTATGTTCAAACATAAAATCATTTTGTAGATTCTGCCCTCTCAATCCCAGAGCTGCAGTTTTATGAGAAGAAACTATTGGCAAATAGAAAAGATAAATGCAATGGAATAACCTGAGCTAAGGCAGGCACAGGAGTTATTCATGACAGTCTTCTAGAACATGAGTTGTAACTGTGCCCCCAAACAGTAGCTTTATATTTCCACTCAGGAACAAATGCATTTAGATACCATCAATCAGTACATGACTCTACATTAAAAAAAATAAAATTATAAAATATAATAGAGAAAACAGAGAACAGAGAATAATTCCTACTGACTGACAATAGGACAATTGAAGGCAGTATGCAGTGATGTCTTGGCATATATACTAGAAAGATCAGGACATTAATATACCCCTGTGGTCTTGCTTGCTCCCAAGCAAGAGGATAAATGAGATGGTCCATTACATTAGCTTCCTAGTTTAAGGTTTCTTGATAAGAAACATGCATGAAACATGCAAAATGAATCTCTTCCTTTTATCAAGTCTCCCTCCTAGGTAACATTAAATTTGGAGTTTCTGATAAAGGAAGAACAGACTCAGGTTTATACTAAATGAGAGGTCTCAGTTAATGCCTAGGTAATTAGTACATCCATCATGCACTTAACTGATGACTTGCCACCTCTTAAACACTCACTTAGCAAAAGGCCACTGAGGACACGAGGGTAATAATAGCATGATAACCCATTTTTCTTCAGGTCTCTAAAATGAACTGCTACAAGTAAGGTGCTTTCCAGATGTCCCAAAGTAATAGCATCAGTGTTGTCTGAACTTATTAAAACTAGGAAACTTTAAGCTCCACCCATTTGGATTGCATCACATGGGGATCCCAGTCATATAGATAGTTATCAAACTCTCTGGGTCCTCCTGAGGTACACTTCAGTTTAGGAGTGGAAACAAATAAGGCTGTGGGTGTTATCCTTGACTCATTTTGCAATGTGAGGTCAAGATGCATTAACCTTGACCAAAGTCACAATGAAAAACATTGAGGGAGGAATACCATAATGCAATTTTTTTTTCTCTGCCACTTTAAAATAAAATAAGTCAGCAAGTCCTCTAAGACCTGCAGATGCCAGGCAGAACCTCATTATGGAGCTGTTTCAGTGCCGTTCCCCAAGTGAGAAAGATAAATATCCAACATGACAGTATTGACAGTTCCTGGCTAGGGAACCATTCTGCCTTCTGGTGTGGGGTGTTGGCTTTCATAGTCGCATTATAAACTTCTATCAAACATGTATTGAACACTTGTGACACATAAAAACAGCCTCCCTACAAAAAGAAATTACCGCTGTCAGTTTGCATCTGAGTAGCCTCAGATTTAAAAGCTGATTGAAAATATCTGTGTAAGAATCTACTCCTTGGTAGAGGTGAAAAGTACAAGGTAGTTTATGTTCTTGGAAATATTAATAAGGGGAAAGCCCTTTGAACGTGGAATACAAATCTATTCCCTTCAGTGATCGTTTTTCACCCTAATCCAACTTCCGGCCGCTGAAGGGAAAGCCAAGTTAACGCCAAGTGATGTCTGTGGATGCTACAGGGTTGCGGGATTGACAACTGTGTGGTTGTTCCTAATGATGCCTCTTTGAAGATAAAAGGTTATTCATGTCACTTGGAGTCATCTTTTCGAATAAACGCTTGCTTTGTGTTTCGAAGCAGTGCTGAAGCCCAGATGTCAGGCCGTCAGGCCAGTGCTTGCCACTTCACCAAAATCACTGAATAGGCCAATCAGAGGGAGAAACACGGAGCGCGCTCTCCATCCCCTCTAGAGTAAATCACTCATTGTTAAAGGGTGTTCTAGAAACCCTCAAAACAAGGTAGATTGCCTCCTCGAGCCTCTAAAAATACATCGTGACAGGATGAAAGGTGACTGCAGTAACTGCTGAGAAATCACAGCCGACTCTGTCCTGTTGCCTCCTAAACCCAGACTGTGCTTCTTAGATTACAGAAGCTATGGAATGTGGAAGGCTTCTTAGTAAAGACCGAGAGCACGTGGCAACCAAGCCGACAAAGAGACTTTGTTAAAATCTGCATCCTGACTCTTCCTTTTTCCTAAATCCTAGGTACACAAGATTGGTGGGACAAATATTTCAAACTTCCTGGGTGATTTGACCCCCGGGGATCCGACATAAGAAGGGTCAAAAGAGAGTGCCTGAGTAAAAGATTACAATGGGAAAGAGATATATAGATTTAACAAAATGCCACATACAGGCAAGTGTACACACACACACACACACACACACACACACACACATTCCTGTACATATTTCAAAATGTACTAGTAATAGATGCTTATTTTTAAAATGTTTTCATCCTATCATACTAAGTGAAGAGATTCTCCAGCTCCGAGTCACCTTGCTCTCCACTGTGAGGCTCTCTCTGGTCCCCCAGTTTTCTCTTGGAAATTGTGATACCAACTGAGTGAATCTAAGTCTCTTCATTAAATATTTCTGCCCAGAACACATACTTAAATCAGGGGTTGTGACAAGGAAAAAAACCTTCACTATAAATGGGATTGGATGCTGAGCATCCTCTCTGTTGCTCTGAGAAGGAAAGATAAAGGCATTTCTCAGCAATGATATGGCTCCGTTCTGTAAAGCCTCTGGTAGCACCATACGATGTGGTCATACGATGTGGATGGTCACCCTAAAAAGGATGGTCACCCTAAAAAGCTAAGATGTAGATCGTAGTCTTCTCTCATCACTTAATTAAGTAACTCCCATAAACAGGTGCTTCTACACATACTTTCCAGCCCTGCTCTTCATTTTTATAATGATTTTCTGTTAACTCCTTTTCTATTCTGATCATAGATTTGAAAGAATTATGATGAATGCTTCTGACCCAGTGATCAGAAGTTAAGATGGTTTTTCAAAGTGTGTCCTGAATACAGAACACAGGTGACTGGATCCATGAAGCTGTGAAGTCTGGGTGAAAATATGAGTGGAGAGTAGATCCCTTTCTAGCTGAGATAGTGCCCCTAAGACTTAAAACTGTTGACTCTCTGCCGAGTCTATTCTGTCATGTTTCCAGTGTAAGTCATCGACTAAGCACTTTTAAAAATTACTATGAATTACATTCAGAGACTATCTAAACATTAAATGTTGGAAATGATAGGTGTTCCTTGCCTCTCATAAAATAAGTCAGAAAATTATATTCTTTCTATTTCTAGAGGTTTGCTGTTGTACTGATCAATTTCCCCCATTGTAGATATTTCAGTAAATATAATTTCATTAAATCATTTTAAAACTACCTTTAACCTTGTACCAAAGATATATTTTAAAACCCTAATGATTGTCACTCATACACAAACAAAATATTCTTTGTAATAACTCATGTAGCTGATGAAAGATTGTTTTAAAAATAATGCATTCAAAGGCAGAATTTTAATTAATAAAATCCCATTGCTTAGAAAATATTCTTCTCCCCACCATAAAGTCCCCCTTTTTCCCTACAAAGCAAAATTCTGATCACTGATGCCCAAATCCCACAAATATTTCATAGGAACAAATTAACTTTGCGGCACATTTCCCTGAAGCACTGGAACCAAACAAGCCACAATTTTATACATCACTGCCTCTTTAAACGGCTATCTGAAAATGTTAGCAGTGTTTTCATTAGTTGTGAAGATGAGGGCTAAGGGCATGGTCTCCTCTGAATGTCCCCAAGTCTCACATTAAACTTTAAGCCATCCCTGGAAGTTGGGCCAATATTCTCCTACTTGGGACTTAATAATACTTAATACCCATTTATAACGTGATGAGCCACTCTTATGATGTGATTTGTCTCCAAACTGTCATTAAGCCTCACGTAACAAGTCATCTTGTTAGCCTCCGTTCTAAGTCCTCATCATTGTCCTTCTGCCTCCTCCATAAAGCAAAATCCCAACTTAGTCTCCAGTCACTTCTCTAAAGTGACTACCTGCCCAGTCCCCAAAGCCTAATTTGCTAATATTGAGACACCCTAATGAGGCCGCATTCATAATAATCACCCACCAGCTTGAGAATACCTGATTCTGTCCTAATTGTGCTTTTATTGATTTTTGAGGAGCCATGCAGGTTTCGAGCTTATTAAAGTCCCAGCAGGGGAGGTATATATGACCAGTCATTGTTTTCAAAGGATATAAGAATTACTAATCTCAAGTCATAATGAGTGACCACTTGAGAAGCATATACAATTATGTTTTTAGGAAATAAAAAAAATCATGTATATACAGTACTGTTGCAATAATTACTTCAAAAAGGTTCAAGACATTCTATATTTTACCCTGAGATATATTTATACTTGACTTGCAACAATAAACCAATGGTTTTTTTTATTTTAATTGTGTTAAAATATTCATATATAGTCATCGCATCTTGCTTTGGCCTATATACATAAAAAAGAGGCACAGAGCTGTGCAAACTCAAACCAGACCAAATTCCCACATGAAGTTTTCCTTTCTTCATGAAGTCCCTATCTACCTCAGGAGTTATGGCTAACTGGTAGTTGGGGTAGGGAACACTAATTTTCTTGAAGAATGTAATCCCTGTTGGGTTGGCCACCCTCACTGAAAACCCTACATCCAAGAGTATATGGACAGCACAAACTATAATTAGGAGGTTTAAAAAGATAAAGAACACAAAGGTGGGGAGGTAGGAAAGGAGGAGTGGACCTGGATGGAGAGGGGACAAAGGGTGAGTTTGATCAGAGTATATTGTAGAACATTCTCAATATATGTATAAAAATGAGAAAAAAAAAAAACCCAGAGAGAAGGCCTAATCAAGGAATAAGGAGCCATTGCTTTTTTAACGGAGCCCCTTCCAAAGCACATACTCCTTCACTGGAGACTGTTTTCTTTCAGTTTCTTAGTTTGCCTTTTGTATTTGCTGCTGATGCAGGAGACTGCCAAAATAAGAACCAATGTCCACTCTATAAGTTACCATTTCCCAAGGCGTGTAACCAATCCCCGTCACTTCCGTGCCAGATTAACATCCCAGCCACTATCAGTGTGCTACCTAAGAATGAGCACAGACACACGCCACTCACCTGGATTCCAATCAGGATGCCCTTCTGAGGTATCTTAAACCCTGTAGACAGCATTGCCTTTAGGAAGGCTGTATGAATACCCTCACCAAAACACGCCACCTGTTTAGGATTAAATTTAAAAAAATAAGATAAGAGGAGGAAAGGGAAGAACAGTTTAATACACTTACAAAAGAAAGAGAAAGAAAAAAAGAAGAAAAAAAAACAAATGAAAAGCATTGTACTGATAAACTCTTTCTCTAGATTTTATTAGTATTTCCCAAAGACCAAGAAATCAGCATCCAAGGACTGAATGGCTGGCCAGGACAGATGTATCTCATGTTTTTAATTAAGCATAATGAATGTATGAGCAACGCCTTCTCAATTCAACAACACTCAGTGGAACAACATACAGGATTGTACTGCAAGTTATTTGGATACAAATCTCAGCTTCTGGTGTGTAATGTGGTGAAATCCCAAATATTAATGTGAGTTAGTGTTTAAATAACTGTATGTGTCCTGTATACCAGGCAGCAGTATATGAATTCTGGATAAGGAATGATAGGGATAACAAACTACTGACCCACTGGTGTAAAATCATCTCAGACACCTTAGGAGAAAGCTGCCTAAGAAAGGCAATAAGTACATGAAAATCTCAAAAGAGCTTATTCTTTTTTTATCACTTTTTATAAATGGAACCAAAATATCCTGCAATGCGACCTGGATACCCAAGCAGCTCATAAGGAAGGAAAAGGAAAAAGATGCCGAGCTAACACAAACTGGCAGGGTCTATAGAGATTTCCCTAGGGTCACTTCTGTCCACTGTAATTACAAGTCACACGGCCACCATAACTAGAGGACAAGTGGTGTATTTTAACATGATGGGAGTCAATTCTGCACATATCATCTGGCACACATTCAGAGTCACCATTATAGTAAATAATGCTGACGGCTGAATTCATTCTTTAAGCAAATGACTCTCTCTTGCGAGGCAAGGAAAGTTCTCACGACCATAACCTTCAGCTGGCCACAAGTACACGCCTGCTTTTTTCACTCCACGGTGAACATTTTAATCAGTCATATACTGGCCAATCAACACGAGCAATGTCAGTGGAAGTTAATGAGTCTCACTTCCACTGAAAGGAACCCTGCAGTCTGATCAGAAGTGCAAGTCCCCAAAACAGGCATCCCAGCAAAGTCAAATAGTCCTGTGAATATCAGGACTGCATCCTCACTTTACTCCTGTGAAATAAAATGCCCCTTCATTAGATAAGAAGCTGGGTGCTTACGCCGCTCCACGACAAGCCACTTAAACACTATAAAAGTGTCTTTGAAGCATAGCTGAGATTTCTAAACTGGATTTATTATTCTGTATTCGGTTACGAAACAGAATTTAAAACATCATACTTGATGACACTTGGAAATATGACTTTAATATTAGAAGAATTCTTTTTATGGTTTAGAAAGGAGACAACAAATAGGAATGGCTTCTAAGTGGTTCATATTATCCTCACTGTAGGAATCAGAGAAGACATAAACCCTGAAAAAATCATGCTACACTGGTGAAGCAGGAGAAGAGAAAGAGCCCTCTCCTTGTTCTGGCTCTGCATCCACTGAAAACAGAATCATGGGATCAGAATGAACCTGAAACAGCATCCTTTGTCCAGAAGTAAGGTAATACCCCTAGTTCACAGCTAGGCCTGTTTTCCAGCTGAATTAAAAGACAAGGCAAAAGGATCAAGAGCCACTTTCTAAGAATGTAACTATATCACCACAGTCTCTCATCCCTCACCGCCTGTCTCCTGGTCCCACTTGGCTTCTCATCAAAGCGCGTGCCTGTAACCAAGCAACCATATAAAACATCATGCATTCATTGCAATTAAATATTCTCCTATTTAGATTCTTTCCTTAATACCAAGAAAGACAATGAAGCTTCACAGTCTGGTGTTGCCACTCCAGTGAGCACAGATGAGAATCTGAAGGTGGGAGCAAGTATGTCTGTCAAGGGCTAGGTGATTCATAAAATGCCCTGACACTGACATGTAGAGAACTTTCTAGAATCTGACAGCTCTCTATGAGAAAACACATTTCACATTCTTAAAGAAACCTTCACTTGACACAATTCCAACCCAAGAGAAGAGGGACATCCAGTGGCCAGTCCCATTATAGCTTTTAGACCAGCCTCAAGAACTTGAACCTGGGATTCCTTTTAAAGGTGGGCTGTGATATTTCATAAATTCACAATTTCCACAATTCACATCTATGACCTTTTTAATGATGCCATTCTACACATTTCTAGTAAAGACATGCTGCTCTGCTTCAAACATAGCAAGCCAGGGGTTCTGTTCCTACAGAAGTATGGGAGGACTTTAGAAAGAATGGCACAGGATATACTCAGATGTCTAGAGAAATCCATGACTGTTGTTCACAGTGAAAATGAATTCAGTACACATGTATTCTCAATGCCCAGGTTCACACGTAAAAATGTCATCTTGTGGCAAAAAGTAGAAGACTTCTCTCTAATTCAAGCTTCCTGCACCTTTGAGTCCTCCAGGGAGGGTGAAGGCTTCTGAAGTTTTATGTTTCTCTTGCCAAGGATGACTTGGCTTCCATGACTGTATTCAGATCATAGAACCATAGATTTAAAAGTCAACTTAACAAAAGTACTCATGGACCATTAACTATATTTACCTCTCCAGTAGAAGCCATCTCACATCTCAGAATAGGATCAGCATCCCTCAGTCGGGGCCAGGAAAACATTGGAGCCTGTCAGACACAAAAGGGAAGGAAATGAAAACATGAGATAAAGGGATGAAAGGAATCGTTAGGCCAGGGTGTGTGGGCAGAAAAAAGAAACTCGCCTTGGCCCCAAAGATCTGACTTGAAAAGTAGCTTTAAAATTCTGTTCCAAGAAGATGTTTGTACTCCTTGCCCAAAAGTTGGGTGAAGTAATCACAAATGATTTCTGTAAACAGATCCCCCTGTGACCAGTCTAGACCAGTACTGCTAATCTGGCCTGCATATATTCGTATTGGAACTATTTCAAACAACCTCTACTGGACACGAGTCTCCCAAACACAGAGTTCAAACACATTTTCCTTGATAGGCTCTTGGAACATTCCTCTCCTTCTTTCGTTCATTTGAACTGCAGCAAGCCACCTTGCCAGACATGACTGTCTGTGAGCTGACTTCTGAGGCATTAAAGTGTTGTTGATACCTCTTAAAAGCTTTGAAAAACATTCTGCTTGGGAACATTTTTTTTCTGTCTTTTTTCTTACAAGCAAGAACACTGAAGTACTTCCTTTTCAATTACTTTATCAGTGTGGCTCCTAAGGACTAAGTTATTTTTTTCTTAACATTTGCCTGTTTATCTGGTCTAGACGATTCTTCCATTGATAGCCGCACTTTCTAAGTTGTGGGAAAATGGGATTGGGGTCATTTTACTGGATGATCTTAATAAAGTTATTATATGCTCCTAACTTCCCACTTTTTTGTTCTACTATTGACCCTTTCCCATTAGCCACACTAAGTCTCCTAAAATTGACAACAAATATGGACTTTGAAAAAATGTTTATATACACTGAAAACTATGAAGAAAAGATGTAAAATCAGTGCATTTTGAAATGTGACTCTTAATTGGAATTGTGTCATATTTCTACCTATGTATATCAATTTATAAAAATAAGCACATTTCCTATATTTACTAATAAAAATAATTTAAGTCTACAGTGAAAAAATATTTTTGTTGACTAAAATCTTCTGATCTCAAATTTAAAATTCATGTGTATTATGAATTTTGTACAATTTTGTACAATGAAAACAAATAA
Source organism: Mastomys coucha (assembly GCF_008632895.1). Lineage (NCBI taxonomy): Eukaryota > Metazoa > Chordata > Mammalia > Rodentia > Muridae > Mastomys > Mastomys coucha. Next base: position 93,380,032 of record NW_022196896.1, on the reverse strand, counting down.
GATCCTATCTCAACACACCATACAATCCAAAGAATTTTAACTCATTAACTTTATATTTTTTATTTTTAGAAACAACTGAAACACTACTACAACTAAAGCAGAAGTTGGAGTCTTCGTAGAAGCAGACTATGGCTGGAGCTACCAGTGCATATAAGAACAGACTCTTTTGAAAACAAGTTCTCAATCTTCCTAATACTGTGACCCTTTAATACAATTCCTCATGTCGTGGTGACCCCAACCATCAAGTTATCTTTATTGCTACTTCATGACTGTAGTTTTGCTATGGCTATAAATCACAATGTAAATGCCTGATTTTCTGGATATCTGATATGAAGAACGCCCCCCAAACTCACAGGTTGGGAACTACTGCTTTAAAGACATCCAAAATATATCAATGTCACATAAATTAACCACATTTCACAATATTAATCAATTTCATGGTGTGTGCTTTATCTAAGTGATTCAAATGTATTTGTGTATTTCATAAATGCTCATATCGGTCCATCAAAGTATTCATAATTATGAGTACAACGTATGTACTGAGGCAGCTAGAGGAATTTAGTGGCCTTATGGTTAAAGGATTACTGAAATGTAACTTTAATTCTGTCACCTTCAGAGCACCACTACAAACTGTCATTTCAATTTTCCAAAGTGAAAAATCTGTACCACTAAAGAAGGTACAAACTAAGAAAAGGCAGCCAAGGTGGTAAGAATTTAACCAGCCCCTCGGGGTAACCACTTTTATGAGACTCAGGAATTCCTGGAGTCTGTTCACAGTTCAACCTTGTGCTAAACAACATTGCCTAGAATTTTGATTTACGAACTTAACCAGCACCAGCATGAGTCGGCTGCAGAAACATGGGATGCAATCCGCCTGGCTATAGCTGATGTTGAGGTTATGCGATCTTGATAGTGGTCGATGTTTCTCTAAGTGCAAATAATCTACAGGCAGTTTCTGCTTACAGAATTTCATTTCTGCTTATAAAATGGCACACATCACAAGATGCTACCTTAATGGCAACGTAGTCAGAGGGTATGATGGGCTGCTCCAGTGTGGGAAGACGCTTCTCGTCAATGCTCTCTCCGATCATCACCTTGGTAGCCACGTCAATGAAGTCCACCCCAAGAGTCTTGGAGACAAAGGGGAAGGATCGAGATGCTCTCAGATTGCACTCAATCACCTAAGGAAGAAGTTCAAAAGGAAGAAGAAGATGAAATCCAGTAACAACCATCTTAATATTCATTTTGTCCCTTAGTTTCCTTCTATTTCTAACTCATTCCTCTAACCCTTTATCTTCACTGCTTACATTTTTGGAGGTCATTATCTTTGAACTATGGCTCATTTCCTGGTTCAATCCCTACATATTTCTGATGCATTTCATTTAATGCAGAGTTTGGATAATGTGACACTCCTAACTGAAACATTGCCACCATAATCCTGGTGACTTTGTATTAAAGCCTGGCTGATCAAAGACTTCCATCTTTTTGCCTCAGCATGTATCTCTCTTCTCTTAAGCCACTTTACTGGCCCAAGTCTGGCTTTCCAAGATTCCATTCCTGTCCCCATTTAGAAAAACACTTTCTCTAAGCATAAAGATTGATGAATTAGGATCTCCCCAAAGTGCTAGTTATTCACTGTTGTAGATGATCTTATCACCATGTATAACATCCTCTCTACCTTCAACTTACCAACATTTGAGTTAGTCTGTAAACTTTCATTCACAATATTAAATCTTTCTTGAAGCCTTTTATTATTTTCTCTATATAAGATATAATATTCAAATATGTGCTCCATACATACATATAAACATATATGTTGAAAACATATATGTTGAAAATATGATCTTCCTTTTCTCTGGGCAAAGATCAAGTCAAACTTCAAAGAAGGAAATTATAAATACATGTGCTGTTCACTGTAAGATATTCATACATCCATATGCACTTCATTGTGAGTGGGATATTGTGCTCTTTCAGTAATTTACAAAGCTGTGTGAGTGACATCTCAGTGCCACCATGAGCCCTTGCCTTCAAAGAAGAGAGACATTATACACTATGTAACATCTATCTTAGAGAAGAGCCATGTCCAGGGTCACAGAGATCTGCAGGGTGGAGCACAGCCCAACCTGACCAACATAACCTAACAAGACGGCAAAGTCCTCCAAGAACATTAGTAATCCTTACCAAGACATCATTTCCTTTGACAAGAAACTGAACATTGAATGGCCCAGAGATGGCAAAAGCCTTCGCAATCTTTCGTGTGGCATCCTTCACCTGTGCGAAAGGTCAATGACACAATGATTGAGAGCATAGTAGAGACTTAAAGAGACGCAGAACTCTGTCTAGATGGCCTTTGTGTCTCTTTGTAGTGATCACCATTAATAATAATAGTTAGTAACAATAATGGGTAATATTAAGGGTCAAGGAACAAATATTTTACAAGAGTATTTGTCCTCCTCTTGCAATTACATACTCTTTTCTTCCAAAGAAAGCTAAATTAAATTTTTCCTTTTTACTTCCTCCAACACCGGAAACTACAGTTCAAACTATACATCAATCTAATGACCTACCTGAAAAGGCCAGGCTCTCAAAATACATGGTCCTGCAAAGTAGCCAGGGAGATTTCTGCTGCTTTTTCTGTTACCCTGAACTCTAAGAGAGTATATATTATGTCCAGAAAGAAATAGTGTTTGCCTGCATGGAGGCCTTACATGTGTGTATATCACAGGTTGGAGACCCTCTACCTAGCAAGAAATTGAAGCTTCCATGCCCAAGATTGGCAATGATGACAGGAAGGAAGATGTTTCCTCTCATCATAAACACAAGAGTGTGTTAGCAACTTAACTGAGTATGGAAGGAAGCCCAGTTTATGACAAATTCACTCAGAAATACTTGGAAAAATCTGAGGTCTGTGCTTATTCACTCTAATATGAAAGACTGAATCATATTTTAAATCTAAAGATTTTTTAAAACCCCTATGCTAGTGTTGTTACAATAACATTCTATTACCTCCATAATCTAGAGCAAAGGACTTCAGAATACACCCAAAGCAAATACAGGCCAGCACAAATTCTTATAGCAGGAATTTAAAAAAAAATAGGTTTCTATAAAGACCAATCCAACTTGACCTCCCTTAAGTTCTCTGACTTAGGATGGCAGGGTCTACATGTACGGAACTTCCCGTGCATGCTGGGTGCTGAGGCAGTCATCTCTAAAGGAACTGCTGTCAAAGAGTGGTCAAGAGTCATATCCCAAAGTGCTGGCTTGAAGTGGGGCTCAGAGTGAAGAGTGAGCACTCAGGTTCCAAAGTTTCCCGAGTGGCTGCTGCACGCCTGCCTCACCACTCTTCAGAAGCGCCACTTTTTGTGGCTCTCAATAAGTCAATCGCAGCTATCAGAGTCACCTGCGGTATCCAATCTCTAGATGTGATTCCTAGAGCAGTGGCTATTATAACTCTAGGAGACTTGGTGAAAAGCAAAATTCAGAGAAGTTTCCAGATTAATGGCATCATATTTAGGGGAGGAAGCGGGTGTTTAAGCAAGTCACCTGGATGATCTGGATGTCCACTAAAGGTTAAACTAGCATACAACCAAACAGGCTCTAGCCACAGTGAAAGAGATTGTCTCTAAAACACTCAGCTGCTTAAGGGCAAGAACATCCCTCGTTAAATTTAGCCTGGAGCATGCCTTGCATCCATACTTAGTGTTTTTTAAAAAACTAAAGGATTCTTCGGTTGCTTTTGGTGGTGATTTCTCTCCTTTACTGCTTCTGTTCTGCCCTCATTTCTAAATGATGACCTTTTCAATGGCTCCTTGGCTGATAGTCTGTGTAGGCAGCATCAGTGTGGCATCTCCTGAGTGGACACCTGCATCTTCAACATGTTCAGAGATGGCATGGGAGATGACCTGTCAAAAGAAGAGTTTTAGAAAGTCGTGTGAGACACCCACTCCTGAGCACTTACTCCATCACCTTCCCTATGGTGTTTAGCAAGGTCTGGCACCATTAGTGAGCTACTCTGCTAAAGTCCTGTTAAGAGCAGGAGAAAGCTGCACCATTGCCCGGGCCGCAATGTACAATGACAAATAGCCTCGATGGGGAGGGAGCAGAGAGGAACAAAAAGA